>NC_143153.1:10534645-10904457 GCF_041381405.1 Jatropha curcas
GGTGCATTGCATAATCCAAAAGGCATGCGTCTATATGCAAATGTACCAAATGGACAAGTAAATGTGGTTTTCTCTTGGTCATTCGAAAAGATATAAATCTGAAAATATCCAGAATATCCATCGAGAAAACAGTAGAAAGCATGACCAGCAATTCGTTCTAACATTTGATCTATGAATGGTAATGGAAAATGATCTTTTCTTGTAGCTGAATTGAGTTTCCTATAATCAATACATACCCTCCAACCTGTAGTGGTCCTAGTAGGGATTAGTTCACCATTTTCATTTTTTACTACAGTCATTCCTCCCTTTTTAGGCACACATTGAATTGGACTAACCCATTGGCTATCTGAAATTGGGTATATTATTCCTGCATCTAACAATTTGATAATTTCTTTCTTCACTACTTCTTTCATATTAGGATTAAGTCTCCTTTGTCTTTTTGCCTTAGGTATATGTCCATCTTCAAGATTAATGTAATGCATGACTCGATTTGGACTTATCCCCTTAAGGTCAGAAATTTGCCATCCTATACTCTTAATCCTATTTCTAACAATATTTAACAAGTCATTTTCTTGATCTATAGTCAATTTGTTAGAGATAATTATAGGAAGTGTGTGATCTTTACCTAAGAAAGCATATCGTAGATGATTCGGTAACTCTTTAAGGTCTACTATTGGTGGTCTTTCAATTGATTGTGGCAAAGGCTCGTGCTCCCTAAGTAACATTTCAGGTCTTAAATTTATAAACTCCTCTTCTTCAATGTTTACATTTTCTTCCTCATATTTTTCACTATTTTCCAAGGCAAACATTTCTTGTATGCATGCATCAATTATGTCAATCCTCATGCAATTTCCCTCATCCATAGGATATTTCATAGCTTTGTCTATATGAAATTCAATGACATCATCACCTATCCTAAGGACTAATTTTCCTTCTGAAACATCAATTAATGCTCTCCCTGTGTTCATAAATGGTCTTCCTAAAATAAGAGGACAATTTTTATCATAAACAAAATCAAGTATGACAAAATCAGTTGGAAAATAAATTTGTCAACCTTAACAAGTACATCCTCAATGATACCATAGGGTCTTTTAATAGATTGGTCAGCAAGTTGTAAAACCATATTAGTTCTCTTAACTTCATCTTCTAAACCCAATTTCTTAAAGAGAGATAATGACATCAAATTAATACTTGCTCCTAAATCACAAAGGCATCTAGGAAAATCTACTTTACCTAATTTGCATGGTATAGTGAAACTTCCTGAATCCTTGAGTTTAGTAGGTAACTTACTTGAGATTATGGAACTATAATCCTCAGTCAGAGTGACTGTTGACACATCTTCCCAACTACGTTTCTTCGAGATTAATTCTTTAAGGAACCTACCGTAGTTTGGAATTTGTGTAATAGCTTCCATGAGTGACATGTTGATATGCAAATTTTTCAATTTATCAATAAAATTTAAGAACTACTTATCTTGCTCTTGCTTCTTGAGCCTTTGTGGAAAAGGTGGCCTAGATTGATAAGCTTTAACATTATCCTTCTCCTTGTCCTTTCCTTTTTCTTGTTCTTTTGATCCTGCACTATTCACTTCAATGCTCGGTTCACAAACCGGCTCCACAGTTGTATTATTCAAAACATTAGCATCAATACCCGAAGGAGCTACTTTATCTACTATTTTTCCACTTTGTAAGGCAATGGCACTTACATTTTTCCTAGGATTCTTTTCTGTATTACTAAGAAGATTTCCCACTTCACGTGAGGAAATAGCATTTGTAAGCTGCCCTACTTGTACCTCCAAGTTATGTATGGATGATGAATGGTTTTTAAATAACTTGTCAAACTTTAATTCTAACCATTTAAAACTATCATCTTGACTACTCATCTTTTGGTTAATTCCCTCCAAAAATTTATCAATTTTACTAGTCAATTGTCCTAGTCTATCTTAAGATTGACTAACCTGATTGCCCCTATCTTGATTATCATGGTTTCTCCAGAAGGAATTATGATAATTACGATTTTCAGCATTATAAGTATTCGAATATGGACTACGAACTTGTCCTTGAACATAATTCACTTGTTCCTCTATAACCGGATGCTTATAATTACATTCATTTGACACATGCCCATTTTGACTGCAATTGTCACAAATAAGAGATGTTGATTTACTTATGTTTAAGTTATCAATTTTATATGACAAAGCAGAAATTTGTGCTTGCATCATAGTTAAGGGATCTAACTCATGCACTTTCTTTATCGAATTCTTTGAAGAAGAAGAAGACTCATTATTAGTAGTAGAATGACTTACCTGAGTCCTTTCGGTTGGCCATATGCTATTATTGTTGGCCATCTCTTCTAGTAACTCAATTGCATCATTGGTAGTCTTCTTCATTAATGATCCCCCTGCCATAGCATCTATAGTTCCTCTTGTAGAAGGCGTTACCCCATTGTAGAAAGTTTGAATCAATATATTTTGGGGAAGGCCATGGTGTGGGCAAACTCGTTGGAGTTCTTTATAGCGATCCCATGCCTCATATAGGGATTCATTTTCATGTTGGGTAAAGGAGGTTATTTCTTTGATAAGCCTAGCGGTTTTTGCTGTGGGAAGTATTTAGACAGGAAAGCTTGGTCTAGTTGTTCCCAGGTAGTGATAGAATTTGATGGTAATGAATTCAACCAAGCTTTTGCCTTATCTTTCAATGTGAAAGGAAATAGACGTAACTTAATAGCATCTGCTGGTACTGAATTCATCTTAAACATATCACAAATCTCAAGAAAACTAGCTATATGCGAGTTAGGATCCTCATTCGATAATCCGTAAAATTGAACACTATTTTGGATCATTTGTAATAAAGCAGGTTTAATCTCAAACTGGTTAGCATTTACCGGTGGACGTACTACTCCTTTTTGTGAACCATTTAAACTTGGAGTAACATAGTCCATCAACCTCTGTGGCGGATTTTCATCACCCATGACTCTTGAATTTCTTCTTTTCTTTTTCTTCTTTTGTTGTGAAAGAAACTGTTCAATCTCAGGCTGATAATCTTCTAATTCACTGTTTGAAGATCTGGTACTTGGCATATAAGATACGTAAATTATGTATTCCTGCAAAATTTTGAATCAAAAATAAGTAAGTATCTTAATTAAAATAAACTGTAAATCACATATAAGAATATTTCGTTAAATGACAGAACACCGTTCCCCGGCAACGGCGCCAAAAACTTGTTGCGTCTCTTTTGAGTTCCCGCAAGTATACGGATCGCAACGTAGTAATAAAAGATCGATCCCACGAGGAACGGGTTAAGTTCACTTGCTACTTTACTCTTATTGATATGTTTACAGAAATATGAATATAGAATAGTTTTGTTTAATTTCTTGTTATGCTAAATCTAATTATTAATTAACTCTAGAGATAAGTGTGTAGTAAGATACTTAGAATAATTAATCATACACAGGATTTTCCCCTTATATGCAAAAGCTTGTAACATACAGTAAATAATTCTTTAATTACATATGGTAAGATATAATTCAACCTCTCAGTATAGAATTATTCTATCTATTATATGTATTTCTACTTATAATAAATACCTTATCTTGTTAAATATTAAACCTAGTACTTATTCTTTGATTATTTCAATAAGACAGATTTAACTTTAACAGAAATAAGTGAAATATGCATATGTAAATTCAACTAAGTGAATTAAATCTCTTTGATCTTTACTAAACTATTTCTTTCTGAGAATATAATTCAGTAACCTTGATTAAACAACGATCAAAAGATAACTTAAGTAATTTTTATTGAATGCTACCAACTTAAATTGTTGCTTTGCATAGAAGAGTTATGAAGAACAACATACAACAAGTCTATAAAACAAGAGAAAGAAGTAATCTAACTCAAGCCTCCGGAGGGTGTCACACCTCGAGGAACTTCTTGATGTTCTTGGCACAATCAATAACAAGTGACTCTTGTCAACTTGTTCTAAGTATTACTATCACACTTCTCTTAATACAATCTAAGTTTCTCTGTTTCTGAATCTAACTCTGAATATGAATGAATGAATTTCTTTCTTTACTTTGATTGCTATTTATAGAGGAGGAGAGTGATGGAGGTTTTGGTGGTGATTGGTTGGCCAAAAGGTGCTTAAGGTGACTTCTCTTGGGAAGAGTCCCGACCCATGCATGGAAAGATATGTATTTCTGATGAAAAGACAGCAATTACGTCTCCTGGAAATCTCGACTCGCGCTCGCGAGGTTGATGGTCGCGCTCGCGACTTTTGCGTCAAATGTCTCTGCCTCTCAGGAGTGCTTCTCGAACTTGCGCATGTGGATGTCGCGCTCGCGAATATTGCTTGCAAACCTTTTGACTCTCAGGAGTGCTTCTCGCGCTCGCGCATGTAGATTTCGCGCTCGTGACTTGTGCTTTTCTTTTCCTGCTGAGTCTTCTGGGTGTAAGTTGCGCGCGCGACCTCAGGTAGCGCTCGCGACTTTGGCAATTTTTCTTGTTGCGACCTGCTTCGTGTCGCGAAGGCTGTTTCAGGAACTTCTTCTATTTTTAATCAACTTTGTTTTGATCTCAGTGTACAAAGTAAGCTTTTTCATTCCTTTGCTCCAATTGTGTTCCTAAAATTACTTTGAAACAAAAACAACACGAACAAACGTAAAATATATAAAAACCTCATGCATTCATGCAATTTATATGAAAATAACATAACAAAGTTTGCCCGCTTTGCGAGGCTATCATCCAGCAATGTCAACAAAGGTGCTGGATCACCTTGTACACACTGTAAAAAGTCAAACCATCAGTCTAAGAAGTGTTGGTGGAGGCCTGACATTAAGTGCAGAAGTGTGGCATTATGGGACACATGGAGAGAGTGTGCAAATCCCAACATTTCGTAGTAGCAAAAGCACATATAGAAGAAAATGATGAAGAACAACTCTTTGTGGCGACATGTTTTGCAGCTAAGAACAACTCAGGTGATTCTTGGTTGATAGACAGCGGCTACACCAATCACATGACCAATGATCAAACTCTCTTCATAGCGATAAATAAGACTTTTATCTCTAAAGTGAGGATTGGAAATGGCCAGCTTATTCCAGTCAAAGGAAAAGGCACAGTGCAAATTGAGAGCTTGAAAGGTTTGACACATATCTCTAATGTTTTGTATGTGCCTGATATTGATCAAAATTTATTGAGTGTTGGGCAGCTTCTTGAAAAAGGCTACAAAGTCTTTTTTGAGGATAAGTGGTGCTGTATTAAGGATGCAATGGGCAAAAATGTTTTTAAGGTGATGATGAAGTCCAAGAGTTTTGCTCTAAATTTGCTGGAGAATGGCCAAGCAGCACTTGCATGTCACTTCAGCAATGCAGAGCTATGGCACAAAAGGTTGGGACACTTTAATCATGCTGGATTACTTATATGCAGAAAAATGACTTTGTGAAGGGGTCCCACCACTCGAAGAAGAGCTAGCTGATTGTGTAGCTTGTCAATATGGAAAGCAAGTCAGGAAACCATTTCTTCGAATAGCATGGAAAGCCTCACACAAGCTACAGCTGGTGCATTCAGATGTCGGAGAGCCTCACACAAGCTACAGCTGGTGCATTCAGATGTCGGAGGACCTCAGAAAACATCATCTTTAAATGGTAATCAGTACTATATTACATTTATTGATGATTACACTAGATTTTGTTGGATTTACTTCTTCAAATCCAAAGCTGAGGTTGCTAGTATATTTTGAAAATTTAAAAGTTGGGTGGAGAATCAAAGTGATTGCAGGATACGTACAATAAGATCTGACAATGGAAAAGAGTACAAAAATGCATCTTTTGACAAATTTTGTGAAGAAGCAGGTATTGAGCACCAACTCACAACTCCTTACACTCCCCAGCAAAATGGCCTAAGTGAGAGAAAGAACCGGAGCATCATGGAGATGGCAAGGTGTATGCTTTATGAAAAGGAGTTGCCAAAAAATCTTTGGGCAGAAGCATCAAGTATTGCAGTCTTCTTGTTGAATAGGCTCCCGACTAGATCTATTGAAGGCAAAACACCATTTGAGGCCTGGTTTGGTTATAAGCCAGATTTACAAAATCTCAAATTTTTTGGTTGCCTATGTTTTTCTTATGTGCCTCAGGTGAAGAGAGATAAACTTGATAAGAAGGCAGAACTTGGTGTATTTGTTGGATACAGCAACACCTCTAAAGCTTACAGAATTTTCCAACCTCAAAATGGGAAAATTATTGTAAGTCGAGATGTCAAATTTATGGAGGACAAGTAATGGATTTGGGAGGAGCCAATAGAGAGAGAATTTCCAGAATTCTCTCAAGAACTTGATGACAATATAGATGATGTTCCAGTTCGTGGCATAAGATCATTGTCTGATGTCTATGCAAGAAGTAATGTTGCTGTTTTTTAGCCTGCAGAATTCAATGAAGCAATGAAGGATGACAAATGGATAGATTCCATGAAAGATGAGCTAAAAATGATCGAGAAGAATGACACTTGGGAGTTGGTGGATAGACCTCAAAATAGAAAGATCATTAGAGTGAAATGGGTTTATAGGACCAAACTCAATATTGATGGTTCTGTAAACGAACATAAAGCCAGATTAGTCGTGAAAGGGTACAATCAAGTCTTCGGAGTAGATTTTTCAGAAACTTTTGCTCCTGTTGCACGTTTGGATACTATAAGGATGTTGCTGGCCTTGTTTGCGCAAAAAGGTTGGAAACTTTATCAGCTAGATGTTAAGTCAGCCTTTTTTAATGGTTTTCTTCAAGAAGAAATCTATGTTGAATAGCCTGAGGGATTTCTAGTCAAGGGTAAGGAGGAGAAAGTTTACAAACTGAAGAAGGCTTTGTATGGCCTTAAACAGGCTCCCTGGGCCTGGTACAGTAGAGTTGATGATTATCTTCAAAGTCTTGGATTTGTGAAAAGTCCAAGTGAAGCCACTTTATATGTGAAGAAATCAGATGCTAACATAATTGTAGTGTCTGTTTATGTTGACGATTTGCTTGTTATAGGAAGCAATGAAAAAATGGTGAATGAATTTAAAGCTGATGTGTTCAAAGTTTTTGAGATGACAGATCTTGGTTTGTTGTCTTATTTTTTGGGCCTAGAGGTGAAACAAAGTGCTCATGAAGTCTTCATATGCCAGCAGAAGTTTGCAAAGGAAATTCTTAAGAAGTTTCACATGGAAGATTGCAAAGAAATTAGCACACCAATGAATCTGAATGAGAAGTTCAGTAAAGAAGATGGAGCTGAAAAGGTAGATGAAGGGCTGTACAAGAGTTTGATCGGTTGCTTGATGTATCTCACAGCCACAAGACGAGATATAACTTTTGCCGTAAGTTTGTTGTCAAGGTTTATGAATTGTGCTAGTAAAGTTCATTTTGTAGCTGCTAAGCGTATTTTAAGATATTTGAAGGGCACAACCGATTATGGCATCAAATATTATGGCCTTAAAAATTTTCAGCTCCAAGGTTTTTTTGATAGTGATTGGGCAGGTTCTACTGATGATATGAGAAGCACAACTGGTTTTTGTTTCAGCTTTGGCTCAGGTGTTTTCTCATGGAGTTCAAAAAAGCAAGAGGTTGTTGCTCAAAGCACAGCAAAAGCAGAGTTTATTGCAGCAAATGCAACAGCGAATCAAGCAATTTGGATCCGTAAAATACTTGAAGACTTGCAGATAAAGCAAAATGATCCAACAGAGATTTTTGTTGACAACCAAGCTGCTATTGCAATCTCAAAGGACCCTGTTTTTCACGGAAAAACTAAGCACTTTAACATCAGGCTCTATCACTTGAGGGAAAAGCAGAAAGATGGCGAAATCAAGCTAGTGTTTTGCAGAACAGAGGAGCAGTTTGCAGATATTTTAACCAAAGGTCTTCCTAAAGCAAGATTCGAAGAGTTAAGGAACAAGTTAGGTGTATGCAAATACTAAGGCAAGGAGGAGAATGTTAGTAATTTGTCTTTAGTATTTGACTAAGTCTTTACAGTTTTTTGTTTTTGAACAAGTCTTTAAGCATGATTTGCTTGTTGCTTAATTATATGAGAATAGTTCAGTTTTTTTCCAGATTATTTGCAGTAGTTGTTAAGTAGTGATGTTTTTTTTCTTCTATAAATATTCAGCAGTAAATAAGAAGTTGTGTGCTTCCAAGTCCAATATATTCCAGTTTCTAAATCATTCTTCATATAGCTTCATATCAGTTTTTTACTACAGTTCTCCTTCATTCTCTGGTTTTATATTGTTTACGTTCATCTACTTCCTCCAGATTCAACAGACCAGGACATGTTTATTTCTTGCTTACTTGATGAAGAAGCAGTATCAGAAAGGCCTTTTCTTTCAACAAAAGCTGGCTGCCTAGGGATTGGAAAGGTTGCAACTTCACTACTTGGCATGACAACAACATTTGACATGTTGGGACGATCAGCAGGATCTTCTTGTACACATAACAATGCAAAATGTGGACACTTGATAAATTCATTGCGATTAACACTTTGACTTATTGTCTCATCCAAGAAATCCAATGCGTAATCTGCTCTCCACAATCTCCATGCCTGTCGTTTACATATTTGGTCAGTCCTAATTACCAGGAAAATAGAAAAGCATTAAATTAGACTAAAACTAACTATCCCAACTTACAGTAGTCAAAAGGTTCAATTCTTTTTCTAGCTTAAAAGCTCTGGTGCTCCTCCTTCCGCTTAGAATCTCCAGCACCACCACTCCATAACTAAAAGCATCTGATTTAACCGAGAATAGTCCATCTAATGCATACTCCGGGGACATATAGCCACTGCATGCATTTTCAGAAATTTATCATGATAATTCAGGCTTTCTTTTTTATTACCTTTCTAAAATAATCTAATATATTGGGCTTCCCAGGATTTAGTCAGGTACTCAAATTTTATACTACTTGAGTGAAACTTACTAAGTTCCCATAACTCTTTCTGTGCTTCCTTCTGTTTGTTTGCCTTCAAATATCCTTGCTAAGCCAAAATCAGAAATTTTTGGGTTCATTTCTGCATCCAGTAAAATGTTGCTTGTTTTCAAATCTCTATGAATAATCCTCAATCTAGAATCTTGGTGCAGATATAGAAGCCCTCGAGCCACTCCAAGAATGATGTTGAAGCGTATCTCCCAATTCAGAAGCAGACTCAGCTTTGGATCTTGAACATTTTTTCCATTCATACAAAGATTAGCAATTCTGAAACATACCGAACTTTTGCAATGAGAATGAGAAAATTCCTTTTGAGGCTTACCAAATATAAAGAAATCTAAGCTTTTATTTGGCATATATTCATAGAGCAAAATCTTTTCATTTCCGTGAATACAATACCCCAAAAGCCTTACAAGATTTCGATGTTGAAGTCTAGCGATCAGCACAACCTCATTTTTAAATTCCTCTAATCCTTGTCCAGAAACACTTGAAAGTCTCTTGACAGCAATTTCTTGACCTCCTGGAAATGTGCCCTGGACCACACTTGTCTTGCAATCAATTTAAGCCATTAGCCAGAAAAAAAACTTTTAATGCATTATCTGAAAATTACCTTGTAGACAGGCCCAAAGCCTCCTCTTCCAAGCTTGTTTGCGGCTGAGAAATTATCTGTAGCAGCTATTATGCTGTCTAAGTCAAAAAAGGGTATATCTATTCTCTTCTTGTCCTCTTCTTTAAAATCTTCCGAGTCTATCAAGCCTTTGACGCGTTTCTCAGTGCCATATAAAACAGTTGCATTTCTTTCAATATTTTCCTTTCTTTCTGAATTCAGGAATATAACTATAAATCTAAGACACCTGCTGAAGCTAACAATATCTATCTATCTAAATATATAACTATGCATATACCCTTTTTTTTTTTTTTTTAAGTTGTTGGATTTTTTTTATAAATATTTATTTTTATATGTGTGCTAAAAAAATAACCTCCAATGCAATATACAGTAACAAAGTAATAAGGCAATCCGCGCAACGCGGGCTTCCTCCTAGTTAATAAAATTTAAGCTAAAATAGGGAAAGCTTTTTTAGTTACCTTTTCTTTTGACCATCCTTCTCTTACATATGAAAATGAGAGCGGTCACACATGAAAAAACTATAATGCATGCAATAGTTACTCCAAGGATCAAAAGCAATGGTGCATTTTTTCTGGGAGATCCTTCTTCTCCAAATTGCTTATGGTTACTTCCGGCTTCTACTGGAAGAATAAGGAATACCTTTAAATGGATTTATTTGGAAGAATCTAATCACATTGTGTTTCAAACCAAATGAATACATGGTTTTCATTTATTTTTACAGTTATTTGAGTCTTATGGCAGCATGCTGTCATCTCAAGAGGCACAGAATCCATTAAACACGAAAATGAAATTGGAAAATGCATCATGAAGTGTTTCATGCCCTTATATATAGTAAGATGTTCACCAGGAGTACAATTTAGCGCAGAGCCATCCCATCTGAAGTTAGCATTGCAAAGGCACCTTTTCGGACCATCTCTTACATTGCATGTTGAATGTGGCCAATCCTTGCAGTCGGAAGAAGAGATGCAGCTTGGCTCTTGAGGTGGATCCCAACTGATCTCTATTTCATCGATACCTTGAAATTTAATATCAGAACTTAAACTTCCTGCATCAGTATCACGCGAGCATGTTACATTAATCAATTTAAAATGTGAAGATAGCGACTGGTTTAGTTGCAGAACGTCGCCACTTCTGGCATCACAATAAGTATCTGTTTCTTTTGCTTGGATGACAAATCTTCTTGCAGTTGGATTGATGCTAGTGACATTGTAGCTGCCAGCTTCAGGTACATTGAAGCTAAGCTTGCCTGTGGAGTAATTGCTGCAGTGAAAATTGAAATAAGCAGGATCACCACAATTTGATCCTGTACTTAGAGGATAAGGAATTATATTTGTGCCGCAAGCTTTGCAAGTTCTCACAGTTGATTCTGCAAAAGTAGATTTTGTTACTTTTTTCTTTCCAATAGCATACAAAATAATTACAACAAGATCCAAGTCATCATTGCTAAACAAATTGAATCACTCTTGCTTAAGTGGAAGGAATACTACGTCACCTACAAATGAATTTCAGCATTTATTAGACAATATTCTACCCACTACAAAATAGTTAAACTATATATTATGTTTGCTGCTCCTCTGTTTAGCTCTAATGCGTTGCTCAATTAAGAGGTTTGCTTCAATAAAATTAAATAATCTGTGATAAGGTTTCATTTGTTTCAAGAATGAAAATCAGATTTTGTACTGCAAGATGCTACATCCATAGAAAAAAACCTGGAATAGGAGGTACCTAAGTCAGATCTTGCCAGACGCACAGAGATGTTATGACCACCATCATAATCTTCCTGAAGATATTTAAGTTCCTCTGTCCAAATCCAGCAAGTGGAGGGTGCCGTCCGTTCACTATTTTCATTTTGAGTGTAGGAATAAGCAACGCATTGACAATTCTGAAGACAATTTTTTTCACATTCTGTTTCATTTATATCATCAATTCTTGAATCTGTATTGCTCACTTTCATCTTCTTCAATTTCAAGAAGATATCATTCTCGTTACAAGTTGAATTTCTAGTGCATCCACTAGAAAATTCTCTGTTGTCCCAGTGTGCTTGAACTTTAGGCCTAAAACCTGGCAAACATTTGCAGGCCAACTTATTGTTTGAATTACAACTGCTGAAGCTTCCACAAGCATCAAGCACACTACATCTATCCATTGGTTTCCTCCATAGTAAAGACCATTTATTTTCATCCATATCCAAGCTCCAATACAGTATCTCCCCATTAAAATTAATCACAATCCTCTACTATTATAAATCGAGCGTGCACTTGAACTTTTGTTGAATAACAATTTTTGTACTGCATAAGGTAGTTTATCAGAATGAAAAAATTCACCTGAAACCCCACTTCTCCAATGATGGATATAGCTATTGCGATTGATGATAAGTTGATTCACATCTTCTTGATCTAGCTTCAATGTGAAATTTCCAGGTTTTGGATCAATTTGACTCGTCCATGAGGTCAGCGTAATGTCGCTCATGTTCATACCCGAAATAAATGTATCAGTTGGTTGTTCAAAGCTTTGCCATATATTCACTTCCCACTGGTTCCTCAAAACCAAGTTTCCAGAATCCATGAGCTTCGCCTCCAGATAGAATTTTGGATTTGAAGGTCCATCAAGATTTGTATGCCAATAAAGTTTTCCAGATTTATCCAATACCTTAAGATCGCCATAATCTACAGAAAAAACTCCACCAGTTTCTGTAAGTGGGGAATCTCCATTGGCAACCCACACAACTGTTCTTGGACTTATTTTATAATACCAGATTCCCACATATCTTCGATTATCAGAACTTCCTGCAGGAGTAAAGAACCCCAGTTCAAATCTTTTTCCGGATGAAACAAGAGTTTCTCCATCTCTAAGCAAATTGTTTGGTGAGATAATATCCCTACCGAAGGAATGAAGAACTGAAGAACACAATATCAACATACCAAATATGATAGTAATGGCTAGCATCTTATCGATTGATTTCAAGATGATTATTCATTGTCTTAGCTATCATCAAGAGGTGAAAGAAAGGATTCAAATAATTGAGGAGATATCTACCATACAGGAAGGAAAAGTGTGAAAATGAGTTCAAGTCAACCAGAGGTCAAGTCAATGGTTAAAGCAATGCTCAGCCTAATGAGTTGCTATGATTAAAGTGTTCGAAGCACTAGACATGTGATAGTTTAAAACATAAATTTACTTTATATGTTTGTCCATTCGCTTTCTGTAATTATACTTCAACTTTAACCATTTACAGTTTCATAAATTAAATTTAACAATTCCCTGTAGAATTGTACATGTTGAGAGTAATCTCATGTCATTTTATTAAATTGTCCAAAATATAAACCTTTCAGTCTGAGAATGGAATAGTCAGCTCGCTGATTCTTCGGACAACAAAGTAATAACAAGAACTTCTGTCACTATGCCATTGTTGGAATTGTTCGAAGACTTCAGTCATCTGGTATTGGCCAAAAATCAAAAAGTTACAAGCTTTATAATAACGGAGATAGTTATAAATTTAATTTCTCAACCTTTAAAATTTCATATCTCTTCTCCAAAAAAAAAAAAATTTGCAATCCATTATCTGAACCCTATAAAATTTTATAATTAATTGTCTTTAAGTCTTGTCGAGCTTGAATGGAAAAGTGTGGCCAATGAGTTCAAGTCAAACAGAGTTCAAGTCAATGGTTAAAGCAATGCTCAGCCTAATGAGTGGCTATGATTACAGTGTTCTAAGCAACTAGACATGTGATAGTATAAAACATAAATTTACTTCATATGTTTGTCCATTCGCTTTCTGTAATTATACTTCAACTTTAACCATTTACAGTTTCATAAATTAAATTTAACAATTCCCTGGAGAATTGTATATGTTTGAGAGTAATCTCATGTCATTTTATTAAATTGTCCGAAAAATAGACCTTTCAATCTGAGAATGGAATAGTCAGCTACCTGATTCTTCGGACAACAAAGTAATAACAAGAACTTCTGTCACTATGCCATTGTTGGAATTGTTCGAAGACTTCAGTCATCTGGTATTGGCCAGAAATCAAAAAGTTACAAGCTTTATAATAACGGAGATAGTTATAAATTTAATTTCTCAACCTTTAAAATTTCATATCTCTTCTCAAAAAAAAAAAAAAAAAAAAATTGCAAATAAATATAATTTGTTAATTAATTATGATAAGATTATCTGAACCCTATAAAATTTTATAATTAATTGTCTTTTAAGTCTTGGCTAGCTCGAATGAAAAATTTTACTTGGACTGAATTTGTGGCTCCATGTATTGATTAAACTAATGAAATTAAAAATTTTTATTGAAATAAGGATATTTTGACTGTGCAAACAAAGAAGTCATAGTTTCGTTAGTTTGGTCCGGATGATAGACCGAATTTAGGCAAGTAATTTCCAGCCCAAAGTTTGTATAGTTGGACATGAGCCCACACCACCAATAAAAAAAGAGTATAAGTTGGCACCCAAAATTTAATTGCTGACTTGGATTAAATAGATGCGACATGGCACAAAAGCTTAACAAAATACATTTTTGTCGTTCTTTAACAATCTATTTCCCCCCTTCATCTTCCTCCGTACATTTTTAGGAGCTTGAAGAACCTTTCGAAACCCACTCACAGGCCTCTTGCAACTAGCTTCCACTGGCCTGCACGCACGAACATGGACATAACAATCACCAACGACCAAATAAATAACGAAAAGTCAATATGTATAAACACAGACACTAGCTATTGTTAAAATTTATTATTAGAATGTAATTTAATTAAATTATTTATACTATTATATAATGTTTATACTAAAAATACATTTGATTATATAATATTACATTCAATGAAGAACTTTAATTTAACTAGCAATTTTCAAATCTGCTTTTAACTCATATGAATTCAAAGCATGCTTATTTAATTAGAATATCAAATATTAAATAAAAGGTATTCTTAAAATAAATATTTTAAAGTGAAATAAGATTATTTTGAAGTTTTGAACTATAATTGTTGTATAAATATTCAGATATGAAAAACGTTTAAAGAACTTCTATTTCTTAATTGGTTTATGAGATACATTAAATTTTTGCAAGCTAAAATCTTGAAATTGTCAAACGAAAAATTTGTTAATTTGTTGGATAAAAATGAATATATATTAGTAATATGCAGATATAAAATTATTACCAACTGTAATCAAAATTGCTAACCAAGCGTGGCCTAAGTCCAAGACAACAAAAAAGCAATAGCCCGGTTCAGTGCTAGGGATGGAAGCGGGACGGGTAGCAGCGAATTTTAAGCTATCCGTACCCGTATTCATTTAAAATTTTATTATCCATATTCGTTTCAAAACCCGTTTAAATATCTATTTAAGTACCTCTATCTGAAACCGTTTAGATTTTTATTACCCGTATCCGTTCAAAATTCGTTTAAAATACCGTTATATGATAGGGTATCCGTGAATTTTAAACTATCTAAATCTGAACTTATTACTAATAATAGATAGGATACCCATGGGTACCCGGATAACGGGTAGCAGGTATCTAAAGACCTATACTCGTACACTATTTGTACCCATAACGGGTATCCGTATCCATCTCAAACCCATTTATAACTATCCATATCCTTTTTAAACGGATCGGAGCGGACATATAACCTAAAATACCTGCACTGATTTCATCCCTACTCAGAGCCGAGCTACCAAGCAATCTAAAGTCAGTCTCAAAATGAGCTATTAGACAAGTGCTACTCTACAACTAATACGTACTATGTCAAAAAGTCAATATTCATAATTAACCGCTTGTATACAATCTTCCACACTTCTATATAAGGAAGCACATGCCCTATGTTAAAGGTAAATTGATAACTAGGTGAAGGCCCACGTATTGCGCGGATTGCTTTATTATTATTTTTTAAATGATTGTTTTATTAGTATATTATAATTTATACTTCATAAATTGCATTTACTAATAAATTAACAAAAATAAAAAAAAATCTCTTAATTAGTGTGAACCAATAAATTTATTTTTATAGGTGTGAACCAATAAATATAGTCATACATATGAAGTTTTACAAATGAAAAACTAAATTAAGAATCTTGTTTAATAGTTTCTTCTAAAAATATTAAATTTAGAAGATATATACACGTGGAACAATGACCATATTTTGCATTCATGATCACTTCATTTAACGGTTTGAGAAATTCAGTCGATCCCGCAATGTTAGGTTTATATATTAATAAAATTAAATCGTTTAACATCACCACAATCAAAGGAAATAATGTTTGAGATCCAAACAAAATTCAGTCTTCTAAACCTGGAGAGCCAAAACAAGTAATGCTCGAGAAACCTGCAGAAAGAATGTCTCAACATTTCAAGCCATTATATATAACTACACACATTGATGGAAAACCCATTTCAAGGGTTCTTGTAGATAATGGATCGACATTGAATATAATGACATTCAAAACACTTTTAGCTATCGGAAGGACACAGGATGATCTTATAGCTACCAACATTTTAGTGTTGGCATTTACTAGTGATATGTCAAAAACTACGGGAGTGCTACTTGTAGAGATTACTGTTGGTAGTAAAACATCTTTGTCAGCCTTCTTTATTGTTACATCCACTGTTGGTTATAATGTGTTACTAGGAAGGGACCGGATTCATCGTCCTCCTTGCATCAGTTTCTGATATTTTGGAAAGGTGATGATGTGGAAGTTGTGTGGGCGGACCGTAAACCTTTTCAAGCTAACTCCAATGCCCTAAAAGCACAACGGTATGATGTAGATTTCAGTCCCATCCATTGTATCAGGAAGGGGTGGACTCGAGGGGAAGCAGTTGAAGTTGAAGATAATTTTTCTCTTGAGGAAGTTGGCGCCTTGAATCAGACTAAGTATGTAGTTACTAAAGCTTCAGAGGATCCTAGTTCGTCTTCTGATAGCTCTCTAGATATTTCTGAAGTCAGTTCAACGTCATTATTAGCCATCGTGCCTTATAAAAGGTTGAGCTGGGAGCCTGGGATGATAAAGCTCCATGATTAAGAAAACATACCCTAATGAGGAGATGGCAGCAGCTGCAACTGCTATCTCCAAAACTTTTTTGCAACGATTGTTTGATAGGTTAGCTATGGAAGAGTCACAGGAAGTTGATGGGGCTGAGATGATCTTTGAGGAAGAACCGATAGATTATTTCAGGGAAGAGATCTAGTTGCATGAGTATAGCCCTATGCCACCAAAGTTGGATGACATTCTTAAGGAGTTGAGGATCCCTTGGAAGAAATTAACCTTGGCACACCTGAGAATCCAAGATTAACATATGTTAGCAGCCTGTTGAAACTTGAGCTAAAATAAAAAATCATAGTTGTTTGTGCTCACAAGGTCTTAGAGGAAATGCTTATTGGCTATCAAATAGTACAGGAGAGCCGCACAAGAGAAATGCCAGTGGTTGTTACCTTAATGAGTACTATCCCACCAAATGGGACATGAGGGATCATCAGCAATGAATGCAGTAGGGCTGATCCCACGACCCTATTAAGAAAAGTCACCTGTAGCAAGCAATGCAACAATTATAGGCAGGTCACATAGCTGATTCCACGACAAGCATGAAAAAAGTAAATAGGTCCATTGGCTGTTTCTTTCATAAATGTGTAAAGGCCAATTCACGGCTTTAAGTATATTCATCCAAAAAAATATATATTTAAAAAAAAGTGGGTCAGTCGAGGTTCATATCTTGAAACTAGTGCTAGGTCTACTGCAGCTATGAAATAGCAGAGGAGTGAGTCTCATGGCTTTCTATCTAAGCCTGTACTTGAGAACAAAAAGGTAGATCACTAAAAAAAGGAGTAAATCTCAAGTAATGGATCCTTAATCTCAATAATAACAACAGATAAAATTGGAAGAGGAGTCGTTCAGCTGGATCCAACAAAGATAAGCATATGTGATTGAGAACATACCTGTGGAGAAGAGATAGATCGAACATCGGAATCTTAATTAGTGAGAAGAGGAGACTACTGATGTATGAGTCAAAGGAGTCGCCTCAATTCAAAAAAACAACTGATAAAGAGGATGAGGTATCAGTCGCAAATGTCCTTTAGGAGAACATGACAAAAAGAAATTGTGCAAAGTTTAGCAGAGGAACTTACTAGAGGAGTTAGTGCATTAGCAAGGGTACCGCCCAAGGAATTACCAGATGAAGCAGTGGAACCTGTGATCGAAAAATTAAAGGTACATAATTTATATTTCATCTCAAAGGAATTAGTTCTTTCCCTCTATAGGAAAATATTTTCACTGGTGCTAAAATCTAGAAAAATAGTTGCCAGTGGAATTGGTATCGAAAACTTGGTGTCGCTGGAATATTTTTTTTATTGGTTCCATGGCTATGATTCTTAAAAAATTCACCAAAGACAAGATACAAATACCTAGCTATTTAATTCTCCTTCACAAATTTACTGCCACCCAAAAAGACTCACTTTTTGATTTTACACACACACACACACACACACACACACACACACACACACACACACACACACACACACATATATATATATATATATATATATATATATTATAAAAAAAACAAAACAAAACAACAAAATTGAAAGAAGGAAAAAGAAAAAGAAAGTTGCAGTAATGTGTGTGTATACATATTATTAGCAAATCAAAAGAAAAAAGAAAAGAAAAAAAGGAAAAGCATCGAAAAACAGTCGCAATCATCATCATGGACGTGGGCTTTCAAAGAACAAAGCCAACAATTGGCTAAATCAAGGCCATGTTAAGGTTAAAGGTGCAGGTTTTGGTGATGCGCTTGAATTGAGAAGCTGTGTTTTTTTCCATTTGTGCTTTGAAAATGGTGGGATATGATTTGGCTACAAAATTTGTCTTGATAAATTGGCGGCACACAAATATGAGAGAAAATAAGTTTCAGGGGTTTTCTTGTTTATTTGTTGTATAGTGTTAAAACTCTATGATTTTTTTGAGAGTTTGGTGAGAGAGAGTGTTATTGTGGGATTGTGTTTTAATATTTAAATTTTAAATCATAAATGGGTTCGAATTTGCAAAATGGGCCAACATGTTAAGCATTACTTAATAAGTCAACTTAATAAAGGGGCAATTGTTAAACTCATTTTGTGATTTTTTACGTTTGGATTTTGTATTTTGGGTTTGGGCTTGAATTTTTAACACTCCAATTAATATTGTTTTGTGTAATTAATTAATTACTTTGTATTAATTAACTAATTAAAAAGAAAGAGATAAAGAAATGTGGGCTGTAGTTGAATAAGAAGAGCACTCCTCAAGCGCACTCTGCACTCCTCAAGCAGTTGTTCATGTACAAAGGTGAAAGTCCAATGGAGCTAATAACCGGAACGTGCATCAGTGGATCCTTTTAGTAACTGCCTTTGGAGCTTATAAAATGAGCAAGGAAACAACATAAAAACAACCAACCAAATTCCAAACCAAATTCTCCGATGAATTCAACAAATCAAATGAAACTCTCCAACGAGTCATCAATGTAATTTCAAAGCCTTGTCTTTATTTTTCCTAAGCACTGTTCATTTACATTTCCTATAATTACAAGCTCACTTTTCAATACAAGCAATCAATTCACATTTTAAGCAGTCAAAGTTCTTTTACATTTCAAGCAGTCAAAGTTCTTTTACATTTCAAGTAATCAAATCTTTATTTACAAATTCATCTGCCAATTTATTTTTATTGCACAACAGGTGAAACGTATACTGTGGATCCAAACCCACAGCCTAGAAGTAGATCAAGTACGATATTAATTTTCAGTTGGTGTACTTTACACACTTGGCACGTCTGCATTTCATAATTCAAGCTATCAGTCAATTGATCAATGCTCTTTCCACAGATAGAACCAACAATTATTTAAAATTGTCACAATCCCCAGTAATACAAAACACAAATAAGAAAAATAAATCAATAAATAAATAAAAGAAAAAGACCAAATTTCTAGAGGTAGTGTGTGTGGGTCCCGTATGTGTATGGCACAACCCAAGAGGGGGGGTGAATTGGGTTTTCTAAAAATATTTTAGAATTTAAAAACAGAATATCAAATTCTAAGTGCAGCGGAAAAAATAAAGAACTTGTAAGAATAGATTATGGATTAGAACTTCCTCACAATGTTCTATTTATAAAGAATAGAAAGACTATGCAAAGTACAGCTATTAATTAGAACTGCTTCACAATGTCTTATTCAATATTAGAACTTCTTTATGACGAAAAGCTATTGTATTTAGAACTTCCTCATAAAGTTTAGAAAATCATATAAGACTGAGTGAGAGACAGTTATTGAAATTAGAACTGCTTCACAGAGCCTTAACCAGGTTTAGAAAACAGATTAGAAACCCAAGAAGTGAAATATACTGTAAATAGAAGAACTGTTTAAAACTTGGTATATTCACTTATCAGAATTCCAGAGTTCTATTATTCAGAAAAGATAAGACTTATTCCAGTTTTAGAACATCAAATCATTAACAACTTTAGCATTTCTAAAATATAAACAAGAGTGTAAGTAGAGCAGTATCAAGCAAAACTTCAGAAATTAAAAAGATTAACACAGTGATTTATAGTGGTTCGACACTAACTCGCCTACATCCACTCCCCAAAACTCATCTTGAGATCCTCAACTATGTTATCTCTTTTCAAGGGTAAGAGACAAACCAACAATACAAGGCAATAGATCAACACCTAGATATACCCTTTTATCCCACTAGATTTTCCAAAGGTTCTAGTTAACCTCAACCCTTTCTGTTTTTGGCAGAGTATAGAAACTCAATTCAAGACATTAGAATGTCATACAAGGAGAAGGTCGCTTGATAACCTCTTTCACAATAGCTTCTAACCTAAGCTATTACACACAAGTTTATCAAATAAAAACCTGTCTACTAAAGATTACAGAATCTAAATAGACAGAAAGAAATGCACATATAAGTACAGGAAAAACAGTTTATCAGATTAGAAAATCGTTTAGAACACAGAACCGTTTTTTAAAAGTAGTTAACAAAATTCTTTTCTCTTTAAGGATAAAAACGTAAAGTGTAAAGACGTAAAGAAAAATGGGGGTAGAGAGTAAGTTTTGAGAGATAAAGATGTGATCAATGAGAGAATGCTCTTAAAACGAAAACTCTTACTTCCTCATAGTTCAAAACGTGGAAGCTCCTATTTATAGAGAGATATGAAGCTCTCGCTTTTGGAAAGAGAATATTTCATTTTGAAATCAGAATATCTTCTTTCCTATTCTAGAAGATACGAAAATCTTAGTTACCAAAAGTTTTATTTTATTGTTTTGGTAAGAGAATAGAAAGTGATTTTTCTTCCCTTAAACATAAAGATTTTCCGAAGGCATTTTATTTGGATAGTATTTTTCGAATAGATACTACTTACTAAAAACGAAAAGATACAATCTTTCTTCATTTTAGGTAAGAGGATAAATAGAAAAATTCTTTAGATCTTCAAGAATAATTTTCGAAAAAGTGTATGATTTATTACCAAAATCGCTAAAGACATAATCTCTTTAATTTTAGGTAATTAAATCATTTTGATTTTTAAATAATATTTTTGAAAATAAAATTTTTGATGAAAGAATTTATTTTGGAGAATCTAATTTCCGAAAAATATTTTTGATGAGAGAAAAATAGTTTATGTGTTTATAGATGAATTTTCTCTCTATCCTACAATGTATCCTAAATAAAAACCTAACCACTAAGTTCTTCGGATATCTTCACACACAATGTAAGACTTGCCTTGTACGTTTTCTTTCCATAAGAAATTCTGCATAAAATAATATTAGCACAAATAACATAATTTAAATTTATTTATTTTATTTTAATCATCAAAATTCGAAGATTAGAAATTGACCCTTGAGCCAACAGTGTGTTTAGTGAATCATGATGAATATAATTAGCTAGTGTGCATTTGAAGCCTATAAATTAAATGGCAAATGAATGCAGATAGAGAAAATTATGAAATATAATGTAAATGATACATATGAAATAAAATCTAAATATTATAAATTCTAATTATAAACCTTAACTTAAATAAACAATACATAAATAACTCATAAGCAATTTTGCGGTGCTTAATCTTATACATGTATATTTATATTTTTAATAGAAATTCTATTTCCTAACTTGCTAGTCAAAAAATATAAGCTTTGTAAAAAATTTAAATTCATTACTTACAAGTTGCAACATCTAGCAATCTACTCTCTGGTTCTTGGAATAATCAACTCCATAACTTCAGGATCTTTGTAATCTCTACATTTCATTATAAGAAAAAAAAAAAAAAAGAGTAAGTTGAAGGAAAAAAATAAAAAAACATCAAACAATTAAAGTGCATGTAATTATTTGATGAAAAGTTTAATTATACTAGATTCCCAAATTTCAAGTTCTTTAAGAGATTGTTCAAGTTGGACAGGTTTGTTTGTATTTCTTAGCCAATACTTGGCAACAAATTAGGACCTCTGCGGTAGTTGGAAGTAAGGAACTCCTAAATTGATACAATGTCTTCCCTCCAATGCTGAATGCATATTCAGAAGCAATAGTCGAGCATTAAATAGTTAAAACATCCTTTGCTACCTTGGATAAAATAGGATACCTACCTATATTCAGTTTCCACCATAATAGCAAATTGAAATCCTTAACGAACTTCTCAGGATGTTGGTCTAAGTACCTTTATAACTCATATTGAAAAACTGAACTTTGTTCTTTCTTAAGTTGAATAAAGTACTCAATAATTTCATCATCCTCTTCCTCTTGCATTATTGCATCATTGTTTTCTTTAACACTAAGATTGTAATTTGAACCACCATTAGTTTTTATATATTATAACTTATATCTAGGGCTCTAAAACAATTGCTACAAATAACATCACATTCATTTTATTTAATGAACTCTTGTCCTTATCAACTTACCTCTAATTAGCGTTCCCATCTCAATTGTTTTCCCCTTGTGTATTAGTTTCAAAATTTTACGATTACTTTAAAATTTTCATAATCTTTGGAAAATAAATATTAGATGTAGAATATAAAGAACGATACAACTTACAAGTAACATCACAAAATTTCTTGAGGATTCTGCAAATGATACTAGCATTATTCTTATCATCCTCAAAAGGAACTCCATCTCCAAATTCAGCTTCAAATCAACTATCTATATCCTCTAACCTATAAAAGGCTTTTTGATATGTCAATGCACATTCCAACATCAAACATGCCGAATTCCACCTAGTTGGACAATCTATTTGTAAAGAGGATTTAGACTTGAGTCCTGCCAACTCACAAGACTTCTTAAACATGTCTGAGTATTATGGACTACTCCTTTACCACATCCCTAATCTTTCTAATAAAATCTTGAATAGCTTCAAATCCATTCTTCACAACTAACTGAATAATATGAGCACAACATCTCATATGAAATGCATCCTCACTCAATACAAATGCATTTTTCTTAATTGGTTTTTTCTTTAGTTGTGAAACAACATAGTCATTAGATGATGCATTATGAACATTAATGCATATAAATTTAGACAAACCCCACTCCTCCATATAAAAATCAATTGCATTCCCAATATTCACCCTTTTATGACTCTTAATAACAGTGAAATTCAATATCCGTTTTTGCATTTTTCAATCAGAGTCAATAAAATGAGCAGTCAAATGCAAATAAGATAAATTTTGAATACTAGTTCATGTATCTATAGTTAAAGAAACCTTTTGACATTGAGATGCAATTAATGCAAAGAGTTTCTTATTATGAGAAATGAACAACTTATAATAATCTCTTGTTATATTAAACCTAGATGGGATTTTAAATTATGGAATAATAATTTCTAAGAATTCTTTAAATCCATCATTTCAACAAACCTAAAAGGGAGTTCCCTTTTAATTAATAATCATCCTAACTAAGGCTTCTCTAATTATTTCTTAATCAAAATGTCAACAAGTTAGTTTTTTGTTTTCCCCATTCCCAAGTGTTGAAGCGAAAGAAAGGATTTTTTTGAGACTTATCTTTGAAAAACTCATTTCTATTTAGGATCAGTTTACAAGATTCCCTTAATCGCTTCCACATAGTTGATGTGTCATTTTTACTCTTACAATTAAAATTCCTTTTACACCAAATGCATTGATCCCTCCTAATCTCTTTTCCTTTAAAATCAAGCAATTTATCAAAAGGAACCCACTCCACTCCTAGTTTTCATTTTAGCATATATAGGAGTGAGAGGCATATACTTTTTACCTTCATTAATTTAAATATCACTAGGTAGTTGCACAATTTCATACACATTTAATGGAATTTAAGTCATTGATGACATATTTGAAGCAATTTGAGAATGATCTAGATCTGTTGGATAATTTTCTGCATCCACACTTGAACTAGACTTCCTTTTTTATTTCTTAGAATTGCTTCCTATCATTTTCTTTAAAAAAATTGAAAAAATCATAGTTCTAAGAACTGGACCGGGGGATTCAATCGGTTTAACGGAGAATTGGACTGTGATCCGGTCCAGTTGATTCATGAAAAACGGACAATTAAAATATGATAAAGAATTGAAGAGAACTGTACAAAAAACTAGCGAACCGGATTAGTAAATGTTACGTTGGATTTAGAGAAAAAAGTAAGAAAAAAAAAAAACTGGCACGCCTCTTAAGGTGTCTTCCCATTGTTCATGCCTTGTAAGATGCTATTATCATAAAAAAAAAAAAAAAGACCTTTGTACCTACGGTATCATGTGTTGTGACAAGCTTAATTACTTTTCTCCATGTTTATCTTGATGTGTAAGTTGTGTTGGATATAAGTAAATATTTAAATCTAGTGTTGTGTTGTAATCTCTAACGGTTTGTTTTTAGTTTACTTTATTTAGTTATAGGTTTAATTTTAATTACATATAATTTTGAAAAATAAAATTCATAATATCAGAAAATTTTAATATAATCAGGAATCATTGGAGTGCGATCTTTAAAATCCAATATCTATAATTACACATTCACCCACATCACCATCCATAGCTTCTATTTATTAATACACGTAAGTCACAATCTACAATAGCATTGGAGATGTTTTTTTTTTTTTTTTTTTTTTTGAGACGTTGGAGATGTTCTTAGATGGTTAAACCTTGGTAAGCTAAGAGCAAAGCTTTGATACTAGATTATAGGTCCTATACAGGACACAACCCAAGAGGGGGTTCAATTGTGTTTTCTAAACATTTGACTTACAAAAACTAAAATCAAAGTTTTGTTATCAGTGAATAGAATAGCTTTAAATGAGTTTATACAATGACAAGTATCTAAGTTGAACAACCTCATAAAGCCTTATACTATAAAACTTAGAACACTGCTCGGTTTCATATTTCATAAAACAGAATAGAATATAATAAAATTGTAGAAATCATAAATAGAAATCCAAAATTCTATTTCTTTTATAACGATTAAAGCTTAACACATTTAAAACTTGGAATACAACAACAACTATACATTTCATAAAAGATAAACAGGTGTGTGTGTGATAAGCAAGTGTAATCATGCAAAATCTCAAGTAAAAAGAGAATGAACACAAGAGATTTATAGTGGTTTGACATTAACCCGCCTACATTTACTCAAAAACTTCTCTTGAGATTCTCCATTATTCCATCTCTCAAGAGTAAGAGATAAATCAACAGTACAAATAAATAGATCATACACCTATATCTAACCTTTAACCCACTAGATTTTCTAAGGTTTTAGTAAACCTTTAACCCTTCTACTTTGCAGAGTACGTAAAACTTAGTTCAAGACATTAGATGTCAATAAGAGAAGGCTACTTAATAACCCTTACAATATAACTTTTATACCCAAACCTATATACACTTGATTTTCATTTTGAAAATCTCTAGCCTATAAAAGATTAAAAGAATCTAGAATAGATAGAGAAAAATGTAGATTTAAGCACAAGAAGAACATAATTAAAAATCAGAGCAGAAAATAAGTACAAAAAGTTTTCTTTAAAAATTATTATTAAAAAAAATCTTTTCTCATCTCAAAAATATCCGGTAAAAATAGAGAAGAAAAGAAATTGAGGGCCGAAAAGAAGAGCTTCGAAAATTTTGAAACTTGAAGAAAACTTTTGATCTGTTTCTCTTAGTTTGTAAAGATAATAGCCAAGTCTTTTATAGTCAACAACCCATTTCTTCCGGTTGAAAGAAGTGCAACGTTCAAATTTTGAACTGTAAGCATGCTGACACCGGTGACAAAAGAAGAAAGATGCAAATGAATCAGAAAGTAGCTAATGAGATGTTTATGCTAGTTTTGACAAAGAGGTTAGGTAAAAATGAATCAGAAAGATTTTCGAAAACAGATTTTTGTGCTTATAAAGCATTTTAATCTCTCTATTTTACATCAATCCTAATAGTTCTATTGACTAATATATGATTCTTCAGAAATCTTCAAATGTCTTCATTAAATCTTCTTGAACAATTAGGATAGAAACTTCACTTCTTCAATTTGAGAATTTCTACAGAATTAACTTTAACATACAAATAAATTAAATGTATTTATTTTGTTATTCATCAAAAGCCTTAAGGTAAGTGATCTTGAGTTAACAATGTATGTAGTAGATAATTCTAATCTTTCCAGCAAGTAAGTGGAAGCTACATTGACAAGACTATTTTCATAAATAATAACTTTACAAATCTTATTTCCATAAAAATTTAGAAACATATGTACCTTGGTTACCCCCTTTACATGTTATCAATGTGTGCATCTCCTCTTCTCATTCTATCACTTATCTTCCCAAACATCATATGCATGTACTCAAACTGTTATTGTATTGCATGAAGAATTAAAAATTCAACTTGATTCTCTACGTCACTACTTATGTTAGACATAGTGATGAACAAACAAGAATTGAAAACAAGAAATATGGCAGGAACAATTTTCGACTTCAACAAAAGAATAAAATAAGAAGATTTAATATGAAAACTAGTATGTAAACCAAAAAAAAAAAAAAAAAAAGGAAAAGAAACAGAAGCAAATGGAAATATTAAGGAAGCAAATAAAAATAAAATGAAAGTAAACAAAAACAAACGAGAATAAATGAAAGAAAAATAAAAGCCAATAAAAATAAACAAAAACAAATGAAAGCAAATAGAACAAACGACAGTACACAAAAATAAACAAACGGAAAGCAAACATAAATAAAATAAAGATAGATAAAACCTGACTTAAGCTAATTGTCACGGGCCTAGAGTCTCGCGCAGCACTGCGCCCATGCGGCGCCCCGGGAGCCCTCCCGCTTGACTCCGAGGCAAGCCTTGCCATACCGTACCACACTGGTTTCACCCTGCCATGGGTTCATCAGGAGAGCGGCCCAACTCTCAACCAGTTGTGCCCCGCGGCACAATACCCTGCCTGCATGCAGACTTTGCATGGGGTAAGGGCCACTAGGATGAAACAACGCCTTAATCGTTAAGCTGCCCCAACCCGTGCAGGTTGAAACGCAGCTAGGTACGCTCTTCAATGTTGGCCTAACACGGTCACGGAATTTGTCCGTGACATCCTCCCCCACTCAAAATCAGGCACGTCCTCGTGCCGAGGGAGGTCAACTAGCCCTTGGACCGTTCTTGCTTTGCGCCCCACTTCGACCCACTTCTCTGGCTCTACTTGGCCAAGCTTGCTCCGATATAAATGCTCGGTGCCTGAGGTCTACGCCATTGCTTTGACACCGCCGATGCCTAGGACTGCGCCATTGCTTCGACATCGGATGGAGGAATGATGCCTAGGACTGTGCCATTGCTTCGACATCGCCCGGAGATGTGGTGCCTAGGACTCCGCCATTGCTTCGACACCACGAGGAGACAAGACATAGGGCGGTACTTTTGACTCTTCCCTGGAGTGCGTGTTTAGTCGAGTGGACACCCAAAACGTGCAGCAAGTCGGCTCTGATACCACTTTGTCACGGGCCTAGAGTCTCGCGTAGCACTGCACCCGTGCAGCGCCCCGGGAGCCCTCCCGCTTGACTCCGAGGCAAGCCTTGCCATACCGTACCACACTGGTTTCGCCCTGCCATGGGCTCATCAGGAGAGCAGCCCAGCTCTCGACCAGTTGTGCCCCGCGGCACAATACCCTGCCTGCATGCAGACTTTGCATGGGGTAAGGGCCACTAGGGTGAAACAACGCCTTAATCGCTAAGCCGCCCCAACCCATGCAGGTTGAAACGCAGCTAGGTACGCTCTTCAATGCTAGCCTAACACGGTCACTGAATTTGTCCGTGACATAATGCTCTGGTAGCAAATGATGCAGAACTCTAAAAATTGTTTCTTGACACTCTAAAGTCAGATTTAATATATATAAATTCAAAATCTTCAATTAAGAATTTGTTTTCAGATAGAATAACGGATCGTGACCCAAAACTTAACATGAAGTATGAACCAAATATATCAAGGTGAACGAATGGACGTCATAAAAATTAATTATCTTGGATAAGTTCAAAAGCAAATTTAATGAAGAACTAAATAAAATTAGCCTCTATTGAATTCAATCTATACTATATATAAATATGAGAATAGAAGGAAATAATGAGATTTTTCAAAGTGTCCTTACAATTTAAAATGTTCTAAAATAACCTTATTGATAGCCAATTGAATTTTATTATCCTTAATAGATAATTAAGTATTTAAAAATTTAAAATTTATACTTTTCGAATTTAGTTTTTTAAAATAACATACGTACATAATAGGTATATTTGGACATTTTTATATTGTTATTTTTCACAATTAAAACTATCGGAAAGAGAGAAGAGATCCACTTTTTTTTTTTTTTATTAGAAGGTGTTGTTCTTACTTAAACTTAAATGTTGAAGCAGAAAAAGTCGTAGATTAGAAACGTAGAATCGAAATCTACCTTTTTTGTGTTGAAATCGAAGTCAAAATCTATAGTATTGTTCTTGCTTTAGCTACCTTTTTTATTGTGTTGAAACGTGGAATTGAAATCTTTGTAAATATTTAATTTAAATTTAAAAGATTTTACTTAGGAAATAGATATAAGGAAAAAGAATATATATATATATATATATATATATATATATATATATATATTAAGATCAAATTAGTAATTTATTTAAAGTAATTTATTTCTTGTTTTATGTTGAGCTCTTAAAAGTTTTATTTTTAATAATATTTATTTTTTTATTATTTATTTTCTTTTCGGTACTAAGTAAATTTATAGCTACTACTACTTTCATTTAGTAAGAGATTATATCTTCATTGCAATAAATAGATGGCCTTTTGATGATTAAATATTTTTAATTTTCTTGAAATTTTTTCTTTTATATCCTACATCTGTTTGACTTGAAGAAAAATAGTGTTTGAAAAACCGAAAAAAAACTATATATTTTTTTGTCAACTTTTGGAATTTCAAGGATCTGTATTTGTATATATATTTATTTTTTTTATTGCATGAAGTAATACCGCTACTATAGACAAAGTGATTATTAATATGGACTCGTGTCATCACTTTTTCATTTTTTTTTTCTTTAACTAGCTATAAGAAATAATTTTTATTTTTTACTTTTTCATTAGAAATATATATATATATATATATATATATATATATATATATTGATTTAAGATTGGAGACACAAGGTTGGGGACAGGAGGTTGGAGATTGGATGATGACTTGATTTCCTTTTTTGGGCATCTATTAAGGTTTAAGAATCTGTATTTATGAATTAGTTGCTGAAAATAGGTTTAGGAGTTTGATTGAACTTTATTTTGAGACTGTTTCACTATGTAAAAATAGAATAAAATATATAATAAGGCAAAGTGTAACGTAAATTCACCATTATACTTTTTTTAATCTAAATAAAAACTTATAATATAGTATTATATAAATAAAAAACTAAATGAGGATGAAGAACGAGTATAGTAAATATGCAATGCACGTCATAAAACAAACTAGTTACATAAAACGCATACATAAATTGATATCTTTCTATCCTTACAATACTGAAAACTAAATGAAACATAATGTCTAATTTAAACAGGCCCAATTATTTAATTAAAATATAAAACTAAGTAAAAAGATTCAAACCCACATGTTTAGATCATGTTAATTAACCTTGGATTTTCTTTCAAGCCCTTCTCTTGACTTAGGAATTTGTAGATCCTCGTAACCAATATGTGCTCATTACTTGACACACATCACATCTTCTCGAAGTCACTACCATCTTCTTTCTTTTCTTGTTGTGTATAGAAATTATTTATTTATATTGTATTTTGGTTTTGAGCTTCATATTTTTCAGTTGTAATGAGCCTTCTAATTAGATAGCTAAGCAAAATGTAAGTAAACCATTTTTTCTATCTAATTGAAATCTTTTTGAAGAGTCTCCTTCATTCTCTGGTTTTATATTGTTTACGTTCATCTACTTCCTCCAGATTCAACAGACCAGGACATGTTTATTTCTTGCTGACTTGATGAAGAAGCAGTATCAGAAAGGCCTTTTCTTTCAACAAAAGCTGGCTGCCTAAGGATTGGAAAGGTTGCAACTTCACTACTTAGCATGACAACAACATTTGACATGTTGGGACGATCAGCAGGATCTTCTTGTACACATAACAATGCAACATGTAGACACTTGATAAATTCATTGCGATTAACACTTTGACTGATTGTCCCATCCAAGAAATCCAATGCCTTATCTGCTCTCCACAATCTCCATGCCTGTCATTTACATATTTGGTCAGTCCTAATTACCAAGAAAATAGAAAAGCATTAAATTAGACTAAAACTAACTATCCCAACTTACAGTAGTCAAAAGGTTCAATTCTTTTTCTAGCTTAAAAGCTCGGGTGCTCCTTCTTCCGCTTAGAATCTCCAGCACCACTACTCCATAACTAAAAGCATCTGATTTAACCGAGAATAGTCCATCTAATGCATACTCCGGAGACATATAGCCACTGCATGCATTTTCAGAAATTTATCATGATAATTCAAGCTTTCTTTTGTATTACCTTTCTAAAATAATCTAATATATTGGGCTTCCCAGGATTTACTCAGGTACTCAAAATTTATACTACTTGAGTGAAACTTACTAAGTTCCCATAACTCTTTTTGTGCTTCCTTCTGTTTGTTTGCCTTCAAATATCCTTGCTAAGCCAAAATCAGAAATTTTTGGGTTCATTTCTGCATCCAGTAAAATGTTGCTTGTTTTCAAATCTCTATGAATAATCCTCAATCTAGAATCTTGGTGGAGATATAGAAGCCCTCGAGCCACTCCAAGAATGATGTTGAAGCGTATCTCCCAATTCAGAAGCAGACTGAGCTTTGGATCTTGAACATTTTTTCAATTCATACAAAGATTAGCAATTCTGAAACATACCGAACTTTTTGCAATGAGAATGAGAAAATTCCTTTTGAGGCTTACCAAATATAAAGAAATCTAAGCTTTTATTAGGCATATATTCATAGAGCAAAATCTTTTCATTTCCGTGAATACAATACCCCAAAAGCCTTACAAGATTTCGATGTTGAAGTCTAGCGATCAGCACAACCTCATTTTTAAATTCCTCTAGTCCTTGTCCAGAAACACTTGAAAGTCTCTTGATAGCAATTTCCTGACCTCCTGGAAATGTGCCCTGGACCATACTTGTCTTTCAATCAATTTACGCAATTAGCCAGAAAAAAAAACTTTTAATGCATTATCTGAAAATTACCTTGTAGACAGGCCCAAAGCCTCCTCTTCCAAGCTTGTTTGCAGCTGAGAAATTATCTGTAGCAGCTATTATGCTGTCTAAGTCAAAAAAGGGTACATCTATTCTCTTCTTGTCCTCTTCTTTAAAATCTTCCGAGTCTATCAAGCCTTTGACGCGTTTCTCAGTGCCATATAAAACAGTTGCATTTCTTTCAATATTTTCCTTTCTTTCTGAATTCAGGAATATAACTATAAATCTAAGACACCTACTGAAGCTAATAATATCTATCTATCTAAATATATAATCTTGAAACAAAAAAATTCTTCAAAGAGCTTACTTGGCACTTCCTTCTTTAAGCATTTCTTTTTTTCTTTTTTATAAATATTTTAATTTTTTAATTAATTTTATTCATTTCTTTTTCCATATTTAATCTAATATATACAACAATATCTAAATTTTAAATAATTAATACTTCAAAATTTTTTAATTTTGAAATTAAAACTTTCAAAACTTTTTGATTTTTTTCTTATTTATATCTATCTACATGTACCTATACCTATCTATATATATCTCAGTTCCAGTAATTTTCTTTCGGAGTGGTTTTCTTCTGATTTTTTTTTTCTTTTATTGCTTTTCAATTCTTTAAGTTTTGATTATAGCTTTCTTTCTTTATTCCTTTATATATATGTCTGCTCAATTAAGAAATACCATTGCCTTCTTCTTCGATTGAGATAATATTGACTCTTTGATTTCTTTTGTCCTTTTTTTTTTCAAATATTTTTAACTTTTATTTGCAATCTTTTATGGTCTTTTTTTTTTTTTTTTTTGTGTGTGTATCCCTTGACTTTTTTCCTCTTTAATCTTATTTATTTAATAATATCTTCTTTCTTATATTACCAATCATATGTGTCGTATGTGTATAAATAGGCATGGCCGGTACATTGAATTGACGGTTTAAAATTTTTAAAATGTTGAACTTCAACCAGCCCTTGAACCGTCGATTTCAGTCCGGTTCTGATTCCAACCTGTTACGTTACATCTTTCTTTCAAAAATATTAATATGAGTTTAAAAAATATTAGTAAATTTTATTTTAAATAAATTTTAAAATGCTCATACTCATATAAGAATAAAATTAATTAATTTTACAAATTAATCAAATAAATTATCACTTTATTTTGTTTAAATGTTATTAATTAAATAAATTATAAGAAAATTTTGAAAAATGCTTCAAAAGAATGTAATTTTAAACTTAGTAAACAATTTAAAAGGGTAAAAAAAAAAAATAGACTAAATATTTCTCCCTTTTTTTGCCATTTTACTTTTTAAACTTAGTAAACAATTTAAAGTGTATTTTTTAAAAAAAAAATCTTGAGTAACGTATATCATGTAGTAAAATATTATCGAGACTTTTAGAGATGTATAAAATAAGTGATTATTATTTTAAAAATAAAAATAGAAAATTTTCGGTTCGAACCGAACTGAAACCGCCGGTTCAGGGCCAATTCAGATTCAGATTTTAACATTCACATGAAACTTAACCGGCTCTTGAACCGTTGATTTCGGTTCAAAATTTTGAACTAACGGTTCCAGTCTGGTTCTGGTTCATCTATAGTACGGTTCGATTTTGATTCGGTTCCGGTTCAAAATGAACCGGTGGCCTGTCTGTGTATAAATGCAAGTATGAGAAATATCATGTCAATGGAGATGAAGATGAAAGAAAAGCTAACTATAAATCTATTCATGTATTTTTCAAAATTTATTATTTTTTTAGCAAATTGTATGAAATTATACATTGTAAATTTTTTCATTTATTGCTTCATATTCATATATGTTTATGTAAATTTTTAATTATTTATAATTATTATTCATGTATTATTATTATAATAATATATATTTTTTGTTGTCCAATTGTGAGTTAGCATATTGCATACAATTCAAGTATTTCATGTGATTTGGTTTGATTTGAATTTTGAAACTAAAACTGAACTAATAAAGTGGAAAGAAAAATATAAGAAGAATCTTTATTGTGGTATGATTACTATTTTTCCATTTACATCAAACAGTAAATTTATGTACTATTGAAGTTATATATATGGCAAAGTGAAATATTTACATCATTGATTTAAAAGGGAAAAATGAGAGAAATATTACATTTAATAAATATATTTAATGCATTAAAAAGGAATTGAGATACCTTATTATTTATATATATTTTTTGAAAGAGTCTTATTATTTATAGTTAAAATAAGATTCTTATCATTTAAATTTTAAGTTTATTACCTACATATTAAAAATTATATCTAATAATTACATTTTAAAAAATTAATATTCATTTAAAATAAATATCTATATCTATATTTCAATTTTGAATTTGTATTTTTTTTTTCTTCTTTTTGATATCATTTAAAAATTTAAAAACTAGTAGTTATTTAAAGTAATTAACAATATTTATATTCATATTTGAATATTTGAATTTCTTTTAGTTTTAGATTGGATGGTTTTTTTGTGTTCATTTATTTATAATAATTATCTATTTTTACATCTATATATCTTTATTATTGTCTTTATAAATAGAATTTTTTTATGTCTTTCAAATTCATAATTTTGCAAAAAAATTTAACTAATACTTATTGTCTTGAATGTTTGTATTTTATGCATTTACCTTTTTTTTTCATTTCTCTAAAGTTGTTGGATTTTTTTTATAAATATTTATTTTTATATGTGTAATAAAAAAATAACCTGTAATGCAATACAATAACAAAGCAATAAGACAATCCGCAGGCTTCCTCATAGTTAATAAAATTTAAGCTAAAACAGGGAAAGCTTTTTTAGTTACCTTTTCTTTTGGCCATCCTTCTCTTGCATATGAAACTGAGAGCGGTCACACATGAAAATCCTATAATGCATGCAATAGTTACTCCAAGGATCAAAAGCAATGGTGCATTTTTTCTGGAAGATCCTTCTTCTCCGGCTTCTACTGGAAGAAAAAGGAATACCTTTAAATGGATTTATTTGGAAGAATCTAATCGCATTGGGTTTCAAACCCAATCAATACATGGTTTTCATTTATTTTTGCAGTTATTTGAGTCTTATGGCAGCATGCTGTCATCTCAAGAGGCATAGATTCCATTAAAGACGAAAATGAAATTGGAAAATGCATCATTAAATGTTTCATGCCCTTATATATAGTAAGATGTTCACCACGAGTACAATTTAGCGCAGAGCCATCCCATCTGAAGTTAGCATTGCAAAGGCACCTTTTCCGACCATCTCTTACATTGCATGTTGAATAAGGCCAATCCTTGCAGTCGGAAGAAGAAATGCAGCTTGGCTCTTGAGGTGGATCCCAACTGATCTCTATTTCATCGATACCTTGAAATTCAATATCAGAACTTAAACTTCCTGCATCAATATCACGCGAGCATGTTACATTAATCAATTTAAAACGTGAAGATAGCGACTGGTTTAGTTGCAGAATCTCGCCACTTCTGGCATCACAATAAGTATCCGTTTCTTTTGCTTGGATGACAAATCTTCTTGCAGTTGGATTGATGCTAGTGACATTGTAGCTGCCAGCTTCAGATACATTAAAGCTAAGCTGGCCTGTGGAGTAATTGCTGCAGTGAAAATTGAAATAAACAGGATCACCACAATTTGATCCTGTACTTAGAGGATAAGGAATTATATTTGTGCCGCAAGCTTTGCAAGTTCTCACCGTTGATTCTGCAAAAGTAGATTTTGTTACTTTTTTTTTTTTTTTTTTTTTTCCAATATCATACAAAATAGTTACAACGAGATCAAAGTCATCATTGCTAAACAAATTGAATCACTCTTGCTTAAGTGGAAGGAATACTACGTCACTGATACAATATGGAAAGTCAAATACCAATAATTTAGGAGAAAATTAAGCCTAAAATCAATAGAGCAGAATATTTTGACTTTCCTAAACTAATACATGTATACAGTGTAAATTTAACATTACAGAAGAATGAATGATAAGAAATTCTATTCCTCTAAATTATCTTTCTTTCTATCTTCTATCATGGTATCAGAGCAGGTTCTTCAATCCAGAAGGAGAGAACCAGCAATCATCATCTACCAAAATCCCTCCTTGAATTGATCCTTCAAAGCCAAACCAAATAATGTCAGAAAGTGATTCTGAAAACAATTCCAACACGACTGGTAATACTAAATCAATGTTACTTGACGATATAGCCCTCCAATTTGCGAATCTGTTAAAACAAACTCTTCAAACAGATTTGACAATAGCCACAAAATTAACAGGAGATAATTATGCTATCTGGGCTCGGTTGATGCGAGCAGCAATAGGAGGAAAGGGAAAAACATAATACCTGTCCTCTAATCCTCCTCCAAACACAGATCCTACCTTTCAATTATGGGATCAAGAGGACCAAATTGTGTTTACCTGGATCATTCAAAATATTGATTCCAGTCTGGTAAACAGTGTGATAAACTACCCTACTGCCAAAACCTTGTGGGAAGGTTTAGCCACAACATACGGCAGTGGTGTAGATTCGTTACAAATATACGATTTACACAAGAAGGCAAGTATCATCAGACAAGGCAATGGGACTCTTGAAGGGCTGTGGAGCACACTACAGGGGTATTGGCAGACAATTGATCGTAGACAGCCAAACCCCATGAGATGTCCAGAAGATATAGCAGAATTCAATAAATATGTCAATGAGCAACGATTATAGCAGTTTTTGACAGCAATCGATGAGAGGCTGCTTATGCCTCGGTTCGTCGAGAGGCCGCAAGAATCCAAGTACTGAAACCTGCTACCTCCGCGACGATGATACATCATCGGGTGGCATAAGTTCGGGCCTGATCGCAAAACCAGTGAATCGAAGCAGAATGTCTGGACAGCAAAAGAATCGATCAGATTTCTCAAATCGTAGAAGCTCATCACAGGAAGATCGCTTAAAACTTCAATGTTCTCATTGTGGTATGAAAAAGCATACCAAGGAGGGTTGTTTTGAACTAATTGGTTACCCTGACTGGTGGGAGAATGGGAACCGAATTAAAAAGAAAGGTACAGGTAAAGCAAATACAGCTTCGGGCAACCAAGAGGCTACCGGCAAAACTGAAAGCAGCGAGAATTGTGGCGGAGGAACAAGCCAAGCGGGGATCACTGCTATGGCAAGCGGCGGCGCTGGAAGCTTTGGTAAGAACCCTAAAATTCTCTCAAGTAATGAAACAGATGGGGATGTGGGAAATAAACTACCCACTAGGCCATATTTCAAAAGAGAAGAAGGGTCTATGCTGTTCGGCCCACTACCAAAGCCAATAAACCGGACCAAAAAGGAAGAACAAGTGGAGCCAGCCCAATTAAATTCTGCTCAGATTCAGCCCAGTCCGAAAAAAGAAAATAAATGGATTCTTGACTCGGGTGCCTCACATACCGTCACTCACGATGCTTCAGATCTTGTTACCTCAGAAATTCCAGAAAAAAACTTCATACAAAGTGCAAATGGCATGTTGTCAAAAGTGGAAAATGCTGGAAAAATTAAATTCAATCCTAAAATGGAATTGGAGCATTGTCTTTATGTCCCCTCACTCTCGCATAAACTTTTATCAGTCAGTCATATTACTAAAGAACTGAATTGTGTGGTTCTCATGTATCCTCAATTTTGTTTTTTGCAGGACATTCATACGAAGGAGATCATTGGGCGTGGTACTGAGTTTGACGGACTGTATTATGTCGATGACGTGGTAAAAAAGGGGGCTGTATTACTTGCTCATGGAACTGAGGATAGACAAATTTGGCTATGGCATAGAAGATTAGGACATCCGTCGGCAAGTTATTTACGGTTCTTATTTCCTACTTTGTTTAAAAATAGGAACTCTTGTTTGAATTGTGAGACTTGCATACTTGTGAAAAGTCACCGTGTTTCATTTCCTTTAAACAATACTAGACTTGATAAAGCATTTAGTTTGATTCACTCTGATGTTTGGGGTCCTGCTCCATGCTCTACTGGTTTTCAATATTTTGTGTTATTTGTGGATGATTTTTCTCGCATGACGTGGGTGTATTTTTTAAAGCATAAATCTGAGGTGTTTGAAAAATTTGTTGCATTCTTCCACATGATTCAAACTCAATTCCACCGAAAAATTAAAATTCTCCGTTCTGACAATGGCACTGAATATGTCAACGGAGCCATGAAAAACTTCTTCCTTGAAAATGGTCTAATCCACCAAACTACATGTCCCTATACACCACAACAAAATGGTGTTGCTGAACGTCGGAATAGAACCCTTCTGGACATGACACGAGCAATGCTTATCGAGTCCTGTGTTCCGAAATTTTTTTGGCCAGAAGCCCTTGCTACTTCCGCCTACCTTCTGAACTGGTTACCCACAAAGATTTTGGATCATAAAACACCCTTACAAGTCCTTGGTAGTCAAGTAGACGTTCCCCAAGCTTTATCTTTGCCTCCACGGATTTTTGGGTGCTCTGTTTTTGTTCACATTCCAAAAGGGGATAGAACTAAACTAGACCCTTGTGCAATCAAGTGTGTTTTTATGGGATATGCACTTCATCAGAAGGGGTACAGGTGTTATAGTCCTAGTACACGCAAGACCCACGTGACTATGGACTGTAACTTTGTCGAGACTGAATATTACTATATTGCCCATTCTAGTGGTCAGGAGGAGAACAATAGTGATCCACTAGCATGGTTGAACAATAGTGCTATCTTAGACAGTGCTATTCCAGAATCAACTAAGCTTGCAAATGAATCTATCAGACAAGAATCAGAAGGTGACACACACTCATTACCACAAGAAGTGCCATCTTTACCCAATGTCTCTCCTTCTGAAGATGTCCAACTAGAGGTAAGTGAGGAATCACACTCCTTTAGTAATAATGATTTGATTGATAATAACTCTGAACAGGAGATCCAAGAAGAAAGATACCATCTGCCTCCAAGAAGTACTCGTGGGATTCCACCAAGAAGGTACTCTCCTGAAAGAGTTACTAGAGATTTTAGATACCCCTTGGAACATCTAGTGAGGGGTAGGACCAGTGAAGCTGTAAAAACTTTCTCGCTTTCCATTCATGAGGTAATTCCGAGATCAGTAGAGGAGGCAAAGCAAAAAAAGGAATGGTGGGAAGCAATGAAAGAAGAAATGAAAGCTCTGGAAAAAAATGGAACATGGGTAACATGTGAACTACCAAATGGGAAGAGACCTGTAGGGTGCAGATGGGTGTTCACTATTAAGCATAAGGCTGATGGGACAGTTGAAAGATACAAGGCCAGACTGGTTGCAAAAGGCTACACTCAAACCTATGGCATAGATTACTCAGAAACCTTTTCTCCAGTTGCAAAGATAGACACAATTCGGGTTCTTTTTTCCATTGCTGCAAACAAAAGATGGCCTATGCACCAGTTTGATGTGAAAAATGCATTCCTACATGGGGATTTGAAGGAAGAGGTATATATGGAAATTCCCCCAGGCTTTTCTAAAAACTTTAAAGGAAATGAAGTTTGCCGACTTCAAAAGGCACTATATGGATTAAAACAATCTCCACGAGCATGGTTTGGAAGGTTCACCGAAGCAATGAAAAGATATGGCTATCGGCAGAGTAATTCTGATCACACCTTGTTTTTAAAGAAAAGAGGAGAACTAATCACATGCCTGATCATCTATGTGGATGATATGATCATCACAGGTAGTGACAAGGAAGAAATAACAAAGCTTCGAGATAATCTGTTTGCTGAATTTGAAATGAAAGATTTGGGAGGTCTTAAATATTTCCTTGGAATTGAAGTCCTAAGATCAAAGATGGGGATTTTCATTTCTCAAAGGAAATATGTCTTAGATCTTCTTGCTGAAACAAAGATGATTGACTGCAAACCAATTGACACTCCTATACAAGTTAATCATGGCCTTGTGTTGAAGGAAGGAGGAGAGCCTGCCGACAAAGAACTGTATCAGCGGCTAGTTGGGAAATTAATTTACTTATCTCATACTAGACCAGATATAGCATATGCAGTTGGGGTGGTTAGCCAGTTTATGCACTCTCCACAGAAGGAGCACATGGAAGCTGTGACGAGGATTGTGAGGTATCTCAAGGGAACTCCTGGACATGGAATCTTGTTCAGAGACAATGAACACTTGGAAATAGAAGCTTACACTGATGCTGATTGGGCGGGAAATCCAAATGATAGAAAATCCACTTCTGGTTACTTCACTCTGGTTGGTGGAAATCTGGTAACTTGGCGTAGCAAGAAACAAAAGGTGGTTGCTCTTTCAAGTGCTGAAGCTGAGTTCAGAGGAATTGCCAGAGGAGTAAAAGAGGTATTATGGCTAAAAAAAATTCTTGATGAATTGGGTTTTCCACCTCAAGGCCCAGCCAAACTAAAGTGTGATAACAAGGCAGCCATCAGCATTTCTGGAAATCCTGTCCAACATGACAGGACAAAGCATGTAGAAGTTGATAGACACTTCATCAAGGAGAAACTTGAAGGAGGTATCATCGAGCTTCCATTTGTGAGGTCTGAACACCAGTTAGCCGACATTTTGACGAAGGGAGTTACAACTCAATCTTTTCATGAAGTATTGGGCAAGTTGAACATTGGAAATCCTGCTGATCAACTTGAGGGGGAGTGATACAATATGGAAAGTCAAATACCAATAATTTAGGAGAAAATTAAGCCTAAAATCAATAGAGCAGAATATTTTGACTTTCCTAAACTAATACATGTATACAGTATAAATTTAACATTACAGAAGAATGAATGATAAGAAATTCTATTCCTCTAAATTATCTTTCTTTCTATCTTCTATCAGTCACTTACAAATGAATTTCAGCATTTATTAGACAATATTCTATCCACTACAATATAGTTAAATTATATATTATGTTTGCTGCTCTTCTGTTTAGCTCTAATGCGTTGCTGAATTATGAGATTTGCTTCAATAAAATTAAAGAATCTGTGATAAGGTTTCATTTGTTTCAAGAAAGAAAATCAGATTTTGTACTGCAAGATGCTACTTCCATTGAAAAAAACCTGGAATAGGAGGTACCTAAGTCAGATCCTGCCAGACGCACAGAGATGTCATGACCGCTATCATAATCTTCCTGAAGATTTTTAAGTTCCTCTGTCCAAATCCAACAAGCGGACTGTGCCGTCCGTTTTCTTTTTTCATTTTGAGTGTAGGAATAAGCAAAGCATTCAAAATTATGAAGACAATGTTCTGCACATTCTGTTTCATTTATATCATCAATTCTTAAATCTGTGTCGCTCACTTTCATATTCTTCAATTTCAAGAAGATATCATTCTCGTTACAAGTTGAATTTCTAGTGCATCCACTAGAAAATTCTCTGTTGTCCCAGTGTGCTTGAACTTTAGGCCTAAAACCTGGCAAACATTTGCAGGCCAACTTATTGTTTGAATTACAACTGCTGAAGCTTCCACAAGCATCAAGCACACTACATCTATCCATTGGATTCCACCATTTTAAAGACCATTTATTTTCATCCATATCCAAGCCCCAATACTTTATCTCCCCATTAAAATTAATCACAACCCTTGTACTATTATAAATCGAGGGTGCAGTTGAATCTTGGTTGAATAACAAGTTTTGTACTTCATCAGGTAGTTTATCAGAATGAAAAAATTCACCTGAAACCCCACTTCTCCAATGAGGGATATAGCCATTTCGATTGATGATGAGTTGATTCACAGCTTTTTGATATAGCTTCAATGTGAATTTTCCAGGTTTTGGATCAATTTGACTCGTCCATGAGGTCAGCGTAATTTTGCTCATGTTCATACCCGAAATAAATGTATCAGTTGGTTGTTCAAAGCTTTGCCATATATTCACTTCCCACTGGTTCCTCAAAACCAAGTTTCCAGAATCCATGAGCTTCGCCTCCAGATAGAATTTTGGATTTGAAGGTCCATCAAGATTTGTATGCCAGTAAAGTTTTCCAGATTTATCCAATACCTTAAGATCGCCATAATCTACAGCAAAAACTCCACCAGTTTCTGTAAGTGGGGAATCTCCATTGGCAACCCACACAACTGTTCTTGGATTTATTTTATAATACCAGATTCCCACATATATTCGATTATCAGAACTTCCTGCAGGAGTAAAGAACCCCAGTTCAAATCTTTTTCCGGATGAAACAAGAGTTTCTCCATCTCTAAGCAAATTGTTTGGTGAGATAATATCCCTACCGAAGGAATGAAGAACTGAAGAACACAATATCAATATACCAAATATGATAGTAATGGCTAGCATCTTATCCATTGATTTCAAGATGATTATTCATTGTCTTAGCTATCATCAAGAGGTGAAAGAAAGGATTCAAATAATCAAGGAGATATCTACCATAAAGGAAGGAAAATTGTGGGCAATGAGTTCAAGTCAAACAGAGTTCAAGCCAATGGGTAAAGCAATGCTCAGCCTAATGAGTGGCTATGATTACAGTGTTCTAAGCAACTAGACATGTGATAGTTTAAAACATAAATTTACTTCATATGTTTGTCTATTCGCTTTCTGTAATTATACTTCAACTTTAACCATTTACAGTTTCATAAATTAAATTTAACAATTCCCTGTAGAATTGTATATGTTGAGAGTAATCTCATGTCATTTTATTAAATTGTCCAAAAAATAGACCTTTCAATCTGAGAATGGAATAGTCAGCTCCCTGATTCTTCGGACAACAAAGTAATAACAAGAACTTCTGTCACTATGCCATTGTAGGAATTGTTCGAAGACTTCAGTCATCTGGTATTGGCCAGAAAATCATAAAGTTACAAGCTTGGTAATAACGGAGATAGTTATAAATTTAATTTCTCAACCTTTAAAATTTCATATCTCTTCTCAATAAAAAAAAAAAAAAAAAAAAAAAAAAAAAAAAAAATTTGCAATAGATTATCTGAACCCTATAAAATTTTATAATTAATTATCTTTAAGTCTTGGCTAACTTGAATGGAAAAATTTACTTAGATCGGATTTGTGGCTCCATGTATTGATCAAACTAATGAAATTAAAGATTTTTATTGAAATGAGGATATTTTGACTATACAAACAAAAAAGTCATAGTTTCGTTAGTATGGTCTGGATCATAGACCGAGTCTAGACAAGTAATTTCAGCCGAAAATTTATATAGTTGGGCATGAGCCCACACCACCAATAAAAAAAGAGTTTGAGTTGGCACCAACTAAATTTAATTGCAGACTTGGATTAAATAGATGTGACATGACACAAAAGCTTAACAAAATACATTTTTGTCGTTCTTTAACAATCTATTTCCCCCCTTCATCTTCCTCCATACATTTTTAGGAGCTTGAAGAACCTTTCAAAACCCACTCACAGGCCTCTTGCAACTAGCTTCCACTGGCCTGCACGCACGAACATGGACATAACAATCACCAACGACCAAATAAATAACGAAAAGTCAATATGTATAAACACAGACACTAGCTATTGTTAAAATGTATTATTAGAATGTAATTTAATTAAATTATTTATAATATTATATAATGTTTATACTAAAAATATATTTGATTATATAATATTTAATTTAACTAGCAATTTTCAAATCTGCTTTTAACTCATATGAATTCAAAGGATGCTTATTTAATTAGAATATCAAATATTAAATAAAAGGTATTCTTAAAATAAATATTTTAAAGTGAAATAAGATTATTTTGAAGTTTTGAACTATAATTGTTGTATAAATATTGAGATATGAAAAACGTTTAAAGAACTTCTATTTCTTAATTGGTTTATGAGATACATTAAATTTTTGCAAGCTAAAATCTTGAAATTGTCAAACGAAAAATTTGTTAATTTATTGGATAAAAATGAATATATATTAGTAATATGCAGATATAAAATTATTACCAACTGTAATCAAAATTGCTAACCAAGCGTGGCCTAAGTCCAAGACAACAAAAAAGCAATAGCCCGGCTCAGACCTAGGGATGGAAGTGGGGCAGGTAGCCGCGGATTTTAAGCTATCCGTACCTGTATTCATTTAAAATTTTATTATCCATATTTATTTCAAAACCCGTTTAAATATCTCTTTAAGTACCTGTATCTGAAACCGTTTAGATTTTTATTACCCGTATCCATTCAAAATCTGTTTAAAATATTGTTATATGATAGGGTACCCGCGAATTTTAAACTATCTAAATCTGAACTTATTACTAATAATAGATAGGATACCCGTGGGTACCCGGATAACGGGTAGCAAGTATCCAAAGACCTATACTCGTACACTATCTGTACCCATAACGGGTAGTAATTTCACTATCCGTATCCATCCCAAACCCATTTATAACTATCCATATCCTTTTTAAACGGATCGGAGCGGACAGATATCCTAAAATACCCGCACCGATTTTATCCCTACTCAGAGCCGAGCTACCAAGCAATCTAAAGTCAGTCTCAAAATGAGCTATTAGACAAGTGCTACTCTACAACTAATACGTACTATGTCAAAAAGTCAATATTCATAATTAACCATTTATATACAATCTTCCACACTTCTATATAAAGTAGCATATGTCCTATGTTAAAGGTAAATTGATAACTAGGCGAAGGCCTGCGTATTGCGTGGATTGCTTTATTATTATTTTTTAAAAGATTGCTTTATTATTATATTATAATTTATACTTCATAAATTGCATTTACTAATAAATTAACAAAAATAAAAAAAAATCTCTTAATTAGTGTGAACCAATAAATTTATTTTTATAGGTGTGAACCAATAAATATAGCCATACATGTGAAGTTTTAAAAATGAAAAACTAAATTAAGAATCTTGTTTAATAGTTTCTTCTAAAAATATAAAATCTAGAATATATATACACATGGAACAATGACCATATTTTACATTCATGATCACTTCATTTAACGGTTTGAGAAATTCAGTTGATCCCGCAATGTTAGATTTATATATTAATAAAATTAAATCGTTTAACATCACCACAATCATAGAAAATAATGTTGTAAATGTGAAAGTTTATATTAGTATCAACCTAGCACATATAGAACATTTCTTTTCTACTTGAAGCTATACTGAAAAATAGAAAGAGTACAAACTAACATAAATTTTTGAGTACTAATAATTAATAAAGGGAACAAGAACACTAAAAATAATAATTTGATGGGTGCATTCTAAACAAATCGATGTTCAAACAATGGTACAAATCCTAGTGATCTTGAGTTAACAGTGTATGTAGTAGATAATTCTAATCTTTCCACCAAGTAAGTGGAAGCTACATTGACAAAACTATTTTCATCAATAATAACTTTACAAATCTTATTGTTACTGACTAAGAATGTTTTGTGGAATGTCTTCACCTTCTGTTCATCGTCATTATTTCCATAAAAATTTAGAAACACCCCCTTTACATGTTATCAATGTGTGCATCTCATCTTTTCATTCTATCACTTATCTTCCCAAACAGCATATGCATGTACTCAAACTGTTATTGTATTGCATGAAGAATTAAAAATTCATCTTGCTTCTCTACGTCACTACTTATGCATGGGAACTTCATCACCGTTTGAGGATTTGCAACGATGTCGTTTCTTGCCTTCATCCATTTTGGGCAAGATTTCTTCTTCACTAAGACCCACCCTTCTCTCCAGACCCAATGACAATCTGCCCGTATCCATAAGATTACCATCCACATAATCTTGACCCATTGTAGTTTTTAGGCCAAATAAGGAAAGCCTAAAATCTTCCGATTTGAGCATATCACCAGTTCCACCATTGACTCCCACAAACTGAGCTTCAGGCATGGTATTTAGATTGTTTCTGTTGTCGCGCATCCACCAGCTCCTATTGCTACTCCTCCGGTATGGCTGAACCCTAAGCTTGTCATCCCACATACACACCAACTCTAATGCCTCATCCCCGTCACGAGCAACCAAGAAAGCGGCTGATTCCGGTAAGCGGGATAGCCGACAATAATGAAAATACTTAGCTGGACCTGCCGAGGGATGGGCAACCCTCGGGCAATTAGTGCGCTTAGAGATTTGTCTCTAAGTTTTCAGCCGAACGTGATATTCTTTATGGAGACGCTAGTGGTTTATTCTAGAATGGAGGAGTTGAAGGTTTCTTTGGGTTTTGATGAGTGTTTCTCTGTGGATTGTATAGGGAGAAGTGGTGGTCTTTCGTTGCTCTGGAACATGAATGTTAATTTGGTAATCACTGGATTTTCCCAAAATTGTATAGATTGTAATTTGAGTACTAATAATAACCCTTAGCGCTTAACTGGCTTTTGTGGGATTCCTGACCGTAACAAGCATTGAGCCTCTTGGAACATGCTTAGAGCTTTAGCAACTAGGAGCAATGGTCCTTGGATTTGTGTTGGGGATTATAACAATCTTCTGATGGAGGATGAAAAGCTAGGTGGTGGTTTGTATCCGCGTTTCTTACTCAATGGGTTTCAGGAAGCTATTGAAGACTGTGAACTCAGTGACTTGCCTGCATTGGGTTGTAAATACACTTAGAGTATGAAGAGGAATAAAGTGATTATGACTAGGGAAAGGCTTGATAGGGCTATGGCTAATTTTGCTTGATCTGGTCTGTTTCCAGAAGCGTTGGCTGGAACTGTTGTTACTCCGGTATCAGACCATGTAGCTCTACTAATGTAAACAAAAGCTAGAAGTTATGGGAATAGAAGTAAGCCTTTCTACTTTGATAATGGATGGCAAGCAGATGAAGAATTGAGTGAAGTGGTTGCGTCGGCATGGTAAGGTAGTAGAGGGAACGTGATGGAGAAGAAAGCTTGCTACATTAAAAAAGATCTGGTTATTGGAAAAAAAGATCTAGTTAAAGAATTTGTTGGAAAGGGGGAAGGATAGTATTGGGTTTTCTAATGAATTGGATATTAAGGCTGAATGGTCAAATATGCAACTTCAGGAGGACTTGCGTAGGAAACAATGTGCAAAACAATTTTGGTACACAAAGGGCGATAGGAACAGTAAATTTTTCCTTTCAAAAATAAAAAATAGAAGGCAGAGTAATCGAATAGAGAAGCTACAATGTGAAGATGCAACGTTTGTTACAAATCTTGATGGGTTCCGAAACTTAGTTTTGGACTATTTTAGCAAATTGTTCAAGAAAGATGTGTCAAGTAGAGAGGGGCTTCTTAATCTGGTTCAGCCGAGAGTAACAAGTAGCAATAATTCCTTTTTAACAGCCAATCTTACGGATGAAGAAGTTAAGGAAGCAGTCTTTCAAAATGCATCCTGATAAGGCTCCCGGCCCGGACGACCTTAATTCAGCTTTTTTTCAGAGATTCTGGCACATGATTGGTAAAGATGTGTGCAATGGGTGTAGATTATGGCTTCAACAAAGTACCATTCCTGATTCTTTGTCTGATACTCTGGTAGTATTAATTCCTAAAACTGTTGAACCAGTTCAGTTATCACAGTTTAGACCCATTTCTTTATGTAATGTGTTATATAAAATTCTCTCTAAAGCTTTAGCCAACAGATTAAAGATTGTTTTGCTTAAGATTATTTCGGAGATTCAGTCTGCTTTTGTACCGGGTTATTTAATTACCGATAATATCTGTGTGGCTTTTGAAATGTTGCATAATATGGGTCGGGTTAAGCATGGTAAGGGTTTCTGTGCGTTGAAGGTTGACATCAGCAAAGCTTATGATAGAGTTAGTTGGGACTTTTTAGTTGATATGCTCCGGAGTCTCGGATTTTGTGATGCGTGGGTTCGGTGGATGGAGATGTGTGTGACCAAGGTTAGCTACTCTTTCCTATTGAATAATAATGTTATTGGCCCTATCAGTCCTGAGAGAGGTCTTCGCCAAGGAGATCCTATTTCACCGGACCTTTTTTTGATCTATGCAGAGGGCCTATCACTATTATTTAATGACGATTCTCTTTTTTTCCCTGAGGCTAGTAGGGAGGAAGCAAATTGTGTTAAACAATTGCTTACAGTTTATGAAAAGCAACAGGTCAAGCGGTGAATTTCAACAAGTCCGGCATTATGTTTAGTGCAAATGTATCTCAATCCCAAAAGCAGGTTTTATCGGATATCCTTGATGTTTCTAACTCCCTGGAAAGGGGTCTCTATTTGGGCTTATCGTGTATGGTGGGAAAGAATCGGAGAAATGTGTTTAATTTTCTCAAGGACAGACTTTGGAACAAACTTAATAGTTGGTCTCATTGTTTCTTGTCTAGGGTAGGCAGGGAGGTCCTTATCAAGTCTGTAGCTCTGTGAACCCCTCCCCCGAAAACACAGGCATATGATGCATATGACTAAGGCAGGAATGCACGTGAATGTGTGAGTCGCCACTTTGTTTAATTATTTTAGGGTAAACTAGGAAAAAACCCTAAGTTGACTCCAATTTTAATTAACCTAATTATTAGATTAATTATCCCAATGTTTAAGGCATGGTTTGCAAACCCGAGGTGGATCCCGAGACCATGTCATGCTGATGAACTAACCGATGAATGAATGCTTTGCAAGGTGAATGATGTAATTGGACCAAAGAAAATGTTTAAGTGATTTCGACTTACCGCCCGGGGTTAAATCCCGAACGTGCCTTCGTACTTCCGTTTGAATGGAAGATCAAAGTCAACGTAGTTCGATAGGCCTTTTTTAAAGGGCTTTGAATGGGTATGCTTAATGCATGAGTGTGTGTATGCTTCGTGCATTTTGTTTAGGCATTTTGCCAAAGAATTGATTGATTTGATTTAGGCAATTATTGCCAAAAGTCGATGTGATTTAGGTGATGGTCGCCAAACTTGGTTTTTTTGAAGGCTTTTAGCCAAAATGAGTTAATTTAGGCAATTTGTTCGCCAAAAATGTTGACTGGGCTATTGTCGCCAAAATGAGTGTTTTAAGGCTATTTATTTGCCAAAAGTGATTATTTGAAGGCTTTTAGCCAAAAGATTGATTAATTCAAGGCATTTTGCCAAAAATTCGATTTAAGCGATTTGTTGCTAAAAAGTGATTAATCCACTTATAGGCAATTTGTTTGCCAAAAGTGATCAATTGAATTGCAATATAGGCAATTTATTGCCAAGAAAAACGTGTTTAATTAAGGCTATTTAGCCACAATTATTGATTAATTGGACTTAAGCCGGACTGTTCGAAATAAAGGCAATTATACCATAGTCACTAATTGACCAGATACTTTAGCCAATATTGTCGGATTTAGGCTTTAATACCACGATTATTAATTAACCGGGTATTTAAGCTTAATCATATTTGATTGAGGCAGTTTATTTGCCTAATTGATGACATGAATGCATTTATGCAGTTGTAGAGTTAGGAGTAGAAGAGAAATATGCATGAAGTGCTAAAATTAAATGAGAAGAGTTTCGTTTATTTACCTGAGTTAATCGGCGACCGCTTCTTAGCTTCAGCTTGAAAAACTCCGGATTAAGCTTCTCGTTTGGGGAATATTAATTAATTTAATTTAATTTAAGTGGTCAAATATCACAACAGCAGAGTAATAAAAAGCCTATACTAAAATGCAAAAAAGCAGTAAAAGAATCGCAAGGAGCATAGGGGAGAAGGAGCGTCCGTCAACACAGACTGAATGAGTAAAACTGAGTGCCCGGGGCTGATTTTATAGGCAAAAATCGAGCTGGAGGGCGGCCGCTGCCGCTGTATCCTGTCCACTCGCTAGTCTTACGTTCCGACGGCTTTTTTGGGAGTTCCGTACCTCCAAAAAATATTCCGGTACCAGTTCCGTGATCCTCGTAATTTTCCGGACGTTTCAAGTACTATATTGGCATACTTTCGGTGAACTTTCCGAATGGCCTCCGGTCCGACCGGACTGTTTGTAGTCCGAGAAAATAGGCTTTTTGAGCCTCAAAATTTGAGTATTCACAGTTGCCCCCCACCGGCAACCATAAAAATGATTTATGGGCGTCGGTGGTTGTCAGAAAAATAAATTTTGAGGGCGAAAATTGGACGTGTCCAGAAGACCTGCCTTTTGGCCTTCGTGGCCAAATTGGGCATTTTAGGCCTTTGGGGCTAAATTGGGAATTTTGGGCCTCATGGGCCAAAATGTGAACTTCTGGGCCTCTGTGGCCAAATTGGGAATTTTTGGGCCTTAGGGACTAGAATGTGAAAATTTTTTTTGGGCCTTTATGGCCAAATTGGGTATTTTTGGGCCTCTGGGGCCAAATTGAGAATTTTTGGGCCTTTGGGGCCAAATTGAGAATTTTTGGGCCTTTGGGGCCAAAAATGTGAACTTCTGGGCCTCTGTGGCCAAATTGGGCATTTTTGGGCCTTTGGGGCCAAATTGGGAATTTCTAGGCCTTTGTGGCCAAATTGAGAATTTTTGGGCCTTAAGGGCCAAAATGTGAACTTTTTTTTATGTTTCTGCACTTACTGTTTTATTAGCATGCACAATTGGACTAAGAGTCTCTCCAAGGTAGAAAAGATCAATTTGGGAAGGTACGGTCTATCTCCTATTACTACCCTTAGGGGAGTAGTTATAGACTGGGATTTTTTACAGGCCTGCATCAGATTTTGGGACCCGGAGGTCCACGTCTTTCGATTCGGTGCCATGATGGAGGAGATGTGCCCTCTTTTTGAGGAATTCTGCGCCATTATAGGGTGCGATCCCAATACCCCTTTAGTCAAGCATGAGGTCAAAATTGTGTATGTTCGGTCGTTTGAAAGCCTGTTTCAGTTCAGCCGGCCACAAGCTAGGGCCATGATTGTTGGTGACCAGAAAGCAATTCTGCTGCCCCTGATTGACGAATTTTCAGAGGTTCAATCAGACGACCCAGACCGTGTGAGGCTGAGAATGCGGGCCTTGGTTTTCTGCTTATTAGCTGGTTTCTTGTTCAACAAGGACCCAGGTGTAACATCCCTTCCCGGTCCACCCGTTAACCCGAATGAACCGAGACGAGACGCTACAATCTGGTTGAACTTATATCCTGTCATGCTGATATCATCCTATATGCTAAATATGAATATAAAACACTCCCAATTAAACTTCAGACTTCCAATATCTCCAACTAATCATCATAACACAACAACACTTTATATATATAGTCATAACTGTATAAATCCTCAATAGCATTTAATATCCAGCAATTAATTGCATTCATGATCTATATCAAGTCTTCAGGACCTAAGCATACCAACTATAGTAAAATATTTCAATCATTTCCTCCAAATACTTACACCACAATAATTACATGCTTCAATTATATTTCCAATCACATAAGCTCTAACAAATGTAATATTTATACATGCCATAAATCGTAATACATGCCATAATTCTTAATGATATTACTCTCGATCTACGACTCCCAAATTCGTCACTTCTGTTTTGATAGTACTCTTCAAGTCTTCAAGTAGCAACCACGATCTTCAACCTACACGTGATAAAAATCGACGCGCTGAGTATAAAACTCAGTGGTGCTCATAATTCACATACTTAACAAAGTGTGATGGCAACTAACTTAAAATACAAATTGCATAAAAGCATTGAAAATCATAGATTCAGTAAATTTCAACATCAATGCATCTTTATAGCAAAGAATAAACTTCTAATTCACACCATAAATAATTTAGTTCTAATTATCTCATAACTCCTTTACATGAACCTTTAATCACACATTATGATACTATCATGATCTTACCTGCTGTTCATTGTGTTGTATGAATGAAATCAATAAACATGTAAGAATACATAACAGTATATGTTAATTGTCTTACTTGCTATTCATTATGCTGTATGACTTATGCACTTTTAGTCACATCATATAAGTTATGATTAATAACATCTCATGACTGTATGGCTCCTTAAAGATTCAATAAATAAACTTGTAAGCATATATAGCATTATACTTTCATGATCTTACCTGATGTTCTTTATGCTGTATGAACTCTGCAACTTTGATTAAACTCAGTGAATATCACAATGAATAAAGAAACATATAAGCACATACATATGTAGAAATAAACATTTACTCACATATGGAATGTAAGCACACATATCATGATACTTTCATTTTACCTTGATGATCTTTCTTGCTGTTTAGTATACTGTATGATTCATGCAATGTTATGTCAAGATATCTGTATGGCTCCATAAGGTTATAGTGAAACCGAAATGATAAGAAAAACTGTATGAAATTGGATGAAACTGTATGCTTGGCTGCTATGGCCTATATAATCATATCCACTCAACGGCCTGTAGCTGGAGTACCAAACTGTATGGGGCGCAGATCTGCTATTCTATGTCGCGACATAGCCTTATCTACGTGGTTTCTACCTAACCTCAATGGAGCATATTAATGGAATGACAATAGATAAAATAAAAGCATAGTAACTGTGTCATAATTTGCATGCTTGTGTCATGTTATTTTCACATGCTTGTGTCATACAATTAACTGCTTCATCATTTCATAAAATTTACTGCTTACCTGTATGCTGATAGCCTCGCCAAGCGGGCAACTTGTGTCATGTTAGTTTCACACCATTTGCATGCTTGCATTTTGTGTTTATACATGTGTTCATGTTGTCTTTTTGCTTTAAAATGATTGAAGACATACAAGTTGAGAAAAGGAATACAATTGCATAGAATTCATAACTTCATACACCATAGTGTTTACCTCATTTCACATCATTTGCATGCTTGCATGTTGTTTTGATGCATGTTCTAATGTGGTCTTTTTGTTTTAAAATGATTGGAGACATACAAGTTGAGCAAAGGAATACAATTGCATTGAAAATGAAGTCCAAAAGAGCATCAGAACACAATTCGCGAGCGCGCCATGCAAAGTCGCGAGCGCGAGAAGTGCAAAATGAGAGTCAGAGAGTTTCCAGGCACAATTCGCGAGCGCACAAATGAAATTCGCGAGCGCGCGTCGTGTTTTCCAGCCTGCACAGTCTGTACTATTTTGGTCATATCTCTCAATTTACAACTCCGATTTGGTGATTCAAAAACCCATGTAAAGATAACACATAGAGGAACAAATAACTCTTCTATGACACTTCCTAATTCCATCGTTAAATGGGGTAAAAATCAAGGTGAAGTTACTGGTAACTTTTCCAGCAAAACTTGTTTCAGCATGAACTCAATATCTACTTCATTTATTCATTTCATCTCATGCTTTTTCACCATTTTCAGTCATCTTACTCAACATGAAACAACATATTTTCTCATTATCAACACACCACACAAATTCTCATGCAAGGAAATTAATTAAACTAAAAGAGATAGCACACCTTCACTTAACAAGCTTGAGCTCTTCTTTTTAGCTTCCTTTTTCTTCTACCTTTGAGCTCACCTCTCCTATACATGAGAATTCTTATGAATACTCTAAAAATATCACCAAATGATTCAAGTATGAAATTCAAGAAGGTTTACTTACTTGGATAGAATAGAAGTTGAATTACTGCTTGAATCCCCTTAAAATCTTCACTACCATTAAAAGTGATGGAGAAAGGAAAGTGGAAGAGGAAAGTAGAGGAAGAAGATGAAGATAAGGATGAAGAAATGAAAATGAAATGGAACTCACGGGTAGTCTCTAGAATATCATTGATTTTTATGTGAAAATTACCAAATGGTACCTCAAGTGTCAAAATGGTACAACTCAATACCTCAACTTTATACTTTAGTGCAAGCAAGTCCTAATCTTATACTTTGATCTTTTTGTTTCCTTCAAGTAAGTCCACTTCTTTTCCTTATTTCAGTTACATCCCATTCTACCCCACTCTGGACTCTAATGGCTCGAACCGGGTTTTGAATCAGCCCGACTCGACTCTAAGCAACGACTCGATTCAATAGAAAAATGGGACGTTACACGAACCGGGTTTTGAATCAGCCCGACTCGACTCTAAGCAATGACTCGATTCAATAGAAAAATGGGACGTTACACCAGGCTTTGGAGATTTGCGACTCTGCCCCATGATTCGGCAGATGGAGGATATGGGTTGCATTGGCGGCATTGTGCTAGCAGAGACTATCAGGAGTCTTGACAGAGCTGCTTTAGGCTTCGATGACTGGACGGTCTCTCCGATTATTCTCCAGGTATTTCCCCTTTTCTTCTTCTTTTTTTCTTCTTTCTTTCGGTTCATTCCTTTGTAATAGAAAGGATCCATTACTCAAGTTCGGTTAAAGGACCACCTCCAAGTGGTTGCTGCTCCCACTTTTTTGCCTTACAACCCCTCTCAGTATCGTATGCGAAGGATTCTGATCACTTATCCATCTACTGATGCATGGACCTCCTGTCTGATTGAGTTGGGTCCGAATGAGGTACTGTGGTACATTTCCTGGAATGACATCACCCGCTTTATCCAGGTTAGCTTCCGCCATACTCGGGTTTACCTTTTAGGCCTTACACACTGTACTTGGTACTGCGCTTCGCGCGTTTTGAGGCAGATGGGGATAGACTAGACTGTTCCGATTATGGATGACATTTCAACTGATTCAGCCATCACTCCGGGTGTTACCTGAGCTGTCCTTAAGGCTTGGGTTAGAGACCATCACATGGTTAGGCCTTTACCTAATCCTGCCGGTGTTCAGACTTCTCCTGAGTATCGGACCTGGTTCATTGCCATTGTCTGGCCGATTGAAAGGCCAAGGAGGAACGCACTGCTGAGTGCACTTGAAGATTGGGCTCAGGCTGACGTGGATAATGAGATTGGGACTGGTGAGGAGATTGTGTTGGCTCCTCGGACAGGCGAGGTTGGACAGAGTTCAACAGCTAGGGATGACTCGGAGGATGTTGCCCCACGGAGGCGACGGGATGCCTAGACTTTTATAGGCTTTTGGACTTTTGTTGTTTTTTCCCTTATTTTGGCTTTTTATTCGGGACTTTGACTTTGGATTTTGGATGTTTTTTTTTTTTTTTTTTTGACTTGGATTTAGACTTCATTATTTATTTATTTTTCTTAGACTCTTTTACTTTCTGCATGACTCTAGACTGTTTGACTTTATTGCTTTAATTGGGAATGTCATTCGACCTTTAAGCTTTCCAAGCATTTTCCAACTTTATTTATTTAAGCTCTAATTTTTGCCTAAGCTGCGCTTTCGGGTTTTCAACTTAGCGAGCTACCCATTTTTGCCTAAGCCGCCCTTTTTGGGTTTTCAACTTAGCGGGCCCCGACTTTTGCCTAAGCCGCCCTTTCGGGTTTTCGACTTAGCGGGTTTTCCTTTTTTTTCACTTTTTTTTTTCTTTCCCTTCTTTTTTTTATTTGGCAAAGAAGAATGAATTATGAAATGATTTTTTTATTAATGCTTAGACCGCGCCCAATGAGGGCTGCCTAAATATCTTCGATACATAATTTCTTTTTTTTCGAGGAGAATCAGGTCTAATGTAGCTCTTTTTACATTATGCAATGCTTATTATACAAAATATCTTTTTAACTGATCTAAATTACATGGATTAGTGAATTCCAAACCATCCAAATCAGTCAAAATGACGGCTCCGCCAGACAATATTTTCTTCAACACATAGGGTCCAGCCCAATGAGGACGAAACTTCCCACGTGGGTCTATGATTGGCTGTCTAATTTTCTTTAGGACCAAACAACCTTCTTCTAGTTTTCGGTCTTTGACCCTCTTATTAAAATGCCGTGCCATTCTTCTCTGGTAAACTTGAGTTTGGTGGATCGCCTGCAATCGCTTTTCGTCCATACCCAAGAGTTGCAAATGATAATTCTTAGCCCAATCTGCTTTGCTGATCTGGCTTTCCCGGATAATCCTCGCCGACTAAACTTCCAGCTCAATAGGCAACACTACTTCCATACTATACACTAAGGAATACGGGGTTCCCCCAGTAGGCGTTCTGATTGAAGTCCTGTATCCCCATAAGGCATTTGGTAATTGTTCGTGCCAAGCTTTATGCTTTTGAACTGTCTTCTACAAAATGACTTTTATAGCCTTATTTGCAGCCTCTACTGCCCCATTTGTTTGTGGACGATAGGGTGAAGACTTGTGATGCTGAATCTTCTTTTGCTTCAGTAGGTCTAAAAATTCACTTTGAAAGTGAGACCCGTTATCAGTAATGATCTCGAATGGCATTCCGTACCGACAAAGGATGTTAGTACGAACGAACTGTGCTGCCTTCTTGGCATTCAAGACCGAATAGGAGGCTGCTTCAATCCACTTAGTGAAATAATCAACAGCAACCAGGATAAATTGATGACCATTGGAAGCCTTCGAGTGGATTTTTCCGATCACGTCTATGCCCCAAGTTGCGAAAGGCCATGGTGAAGCAATGGGATTCAAATTGACTGGAGGCCGTTTTTGCAGCTTAGCAAAAATTTGACACTCATGGCACTTCTACGTGTGCCTCACGTAATCTGCATTCATGGTTGACCAGTAATAACCCAGGTTCGCGATTTTCCGAGCCAAGGCTATCCCGTGCATGTGTGGACCAGACTCCCCATTATGTAAGGAATCCATGATGGTTTGAGCTTCTCCCTCATCAACGCACCTTAGGTGCAGGCCATTCCAACTTCTTTTATACAGAACTCCCCCAGTAAGGAAATATCCGGATGCTAACTGTCTCAATGTCCGTTGATCAGTCTTGGTGGATCCCTCCGGGTAGGCTTCATTCTGAAGATAATTCTGTATATCCCAATACCAGGGCTTGTCATCCACCAAATTCATGACATGTGCTGGCTGTTTCTGTAACCGAACTGTCAGAGGTCGGATGACTTGGTCTCCCCCTACATTAACCATGGAGGCCAAAGTAGCCAGAGCAATTTTTGGCTTGCGGCAAGTAGTGGAAGGATAAATCCTCAAATTGCTGAGCCAATTCGTCCAAGCGTTGTAAGTAAGGAACCAAACGCTCTTCCTTAATTTTCCATTTCCTTAGAGCTTGAGAGACTATTAAATTGGAATCCCCGAAAACCCTAAGGACTTTTATCTCATTTTCCAGGGCTGCTTCTAACCCCTTTATGCAAGCTTCATACTCGGCTTCATTGTTGGTGCAGTCGAAATCTAATTTGACTGCGATTGGGACGTATTCTCCACAAGGAGTTTTGAATACGACTCCAACCCCATTTCCATGGTACTTTGAAGCTCCATCGAAGTACATTTCCCAGACTTCACTTTCTAAGCTCAACAAGTCTTCATTAGGAATTCTACCTTCGGCATTTGGTCTTCGACCGATAATTCTGCTAATTGGTCAGCCAAGGCTCCGCCTTTCACTACCTTCCATTGTACAAACTTTAAATCATAGGCTGTGAGCACCGACACCCACTTAGTCATCTTACTGTCAAGAACCGGCCTCTCCATAAGGAATTTCAAGGGGTTCGATTCAGAAATAACGTATGTGGTGTAGGACGAGAGGTAGTGCTGCAGCTTTGTACAAGCCCAAACTAGAGCCAGACACAACTTTTCTATCTTATTGTATTTGAGCTCGTAGTCTAGCATCCTTTTGCTGAGGTAATACACGGCATTTTCTACCCTTGTATCTTCTGCTTGTTGAGCTAGCATTGCACCCATCGCTTCTTCTGTCACTGATAGGTACAATAGCAAAGGCTTTCCTAGCCTTGGTGGCTATAAAACTGGCGGGGATAATAGATATTGCTTGACTTGGTCGAAAGCTTTCTAACAATCCTCATTTCATTTGACGGCTACTCCTTTCCTGAGTAATTTGAAAATCGGACCACAAGTATCGGCCAATTGGTTGATGAACTTGCTAATGTACTGTAGCCTTCCCAGGAAACCCCGAACTTCTTTTTCCGTCTTTGGTGCTGGCATTTCCAGAATGGCTTTGTCTTTTGAAGGGTCAATCTCTATGCCCTTCCGACTGACCATATGCCCCAGAAATACTCCGGATGTAGCTCCAAACAGACATTTTGCCGGGTTGAGCTTTAAATTGTACTTTCGAAGTCTAAGGAAGAACTTCTCAAGTGCTGTTGTATGTTCTTCAGCTGTTTTCGATTTAACAACCATATCGTCCACATACACTTCTACTTCTTTGTGAATCATGTCATGGAAGATGGTTGTTGCCATTCTTTAATAGGTTGCCCCGGCATTTTTGAGCCCAAAAGGCATAACCCTGTAGCAGTAGGTTTCCCACTCCGTGATGAATGCCGTTTTCTCTTTGTCTGGCAAATGCATCATTATTTGATTGTATCCGACAGCAAGATCGGTCAAGGAGACCATCTCGTGTCTAGCCATTCGGTCGACCAACAAGTCAATATGTGGCATGGGAAGTCGTCCTTTGGACATGCTTTATTCAAATCCCGGTAATCCACACACATTTTGACTTTGCCATCTTTCTTTGGCACCGGCACAATATTTGCTAACCACGTCGGATAGGCGATGGGTTCTATGAACTTATTCTCCAGTTGCTTGGCTACTTCCTCCTTGATTTTCAAGGACCATTCTGTTTTCAGCCTTCTTAGCTTCTGTTTTACCGGCTTAGCCTCAGGGTATACTGGAATCTTGTGCACCGTTATTGCTGGGTCAATTCCCGTGATGTCACTTGCCTTCCACATGAAGCAATCGGCAAACTTCTTCAAGCATTCAATGACCTGTTCCCTATTCACACAGTCAGATGCAATGTATGTATGTTCATTTTCTTCTTTGCCAATTATTATTTTTCCTTTTTCATTTTTTATTTCATTTATTTGATTTTCATAATTTTTGCTTGGAAATGCTTGGAAAGATAGACACTCGGGGTAGCCAATAATTTGGAAGCTCTTATTGATTAGGACGGAATCGTCCTAAAAAATTACATCAAAATTGAAGTCTGGATTTTCTAAATCCGACACAAACGACTCAGGACTGGAACTGGACTCTGACTCGGTTTCAGACTCGGGGTCAGACTCAGACTCAGTACAGGACTTGATTACAGACTTTGACTCTAGGTTTGACTCGGGAGGGGGTTTATCAGCAGTGTGCTCCTCCTTGGTGTACTAATTGGTGAGAGGCCCTTTGTACTGCTTGATCAGGCTCAGCAGGTCTTGGTTCCCATCATTTCCTGTAATGACTGCAACCTCGTCAAAGAGACTGGGCTGCATGAAGTCTTCCACTTCTAGTTCAGTTATTGCTTCTGGCTCGTTGTCCCATGTATCAGCAAATATTTCCAGGACACAGATGTCATTCATTTCTAGGAATAGTTCGAAAGGATCGATCAATTCCTGGTCAGCAACGATAGCATTTATCCCGTGATTTGGTGAAGGATTAGTGCTAATGTTTGGCTTATTCCTTGGAATAATTGAACCGTTGTCCACCAGGTCTTGGATGCGGTTCTTAAGCGTCCAGCACGCTTCAATCTTGTGCCCGTTACCCTGATGATACTCACAGTATTTGTCAGCTCTGTAGTTCCTTGGTAATGGGTTGGGTGGCGGCCTTGCTTCCAAAGGCTTGATGTAGTTTGCCTTGACAGCCTCTCGGAATACCAAAAGGATTGGCATCCCGAGATCAGTGTAAGTCCTCCTCGACTGGCTGCCATTTCTCATATTCCCCACACGTAAAGGATTCGTGGAGGTGATACTTGCCACTTCGTGAACTTTGCTAGCTTGGCTAGGCTTGTAACATCCCTTCTCGGTCCACCCGTAAACCTGAATAAACCGAGTCGAGACGCTACAAACTGGATGACTGTATGTCCTATCATGCTGACTTCATACTTTATATAGAAAATACTAGCATGCTGATGCTGATAACATTAATAATGTATATAATATTTACAAGACATGATACTGTTTACAAAATGAATTGGGCCCAACTGTGTGCCCTGTACATGCCATAAAAAGGATAACAAAATGAGTATCTACCCTGAAGACCGAGTCTTCTACAGATGAACGGCAGCAGTTGTAAACGGACCCTCTACGGACCAGTCTCAAAACCTGCGAGTTAAACAGGTAACTCGCTGAGCAAATAAAGCTCAGTGGATATCTCAACAAGGAAAGAAACAATAAAGCACATACTTGTATATAAAGAACCATGTAGGCACATAAGGCACATATATCATGATATCTTTCATTTATCTGTATGATTTATGCAATGTTATGTCCAGATATCTGTATGGCTCCATAAGGTTATAGCGAAACCGAGGTGATAAGAAAAATTGTATAAACTGGATGAATACTGTATACTTGGCTGCTATGGCCCATATAATCATATCCACTCAACGGCCTGTAGCCGGAGTAACAAACTGTATGAGGCGCAGATCTGCTATCCTATGTCGCGACATGGCCTTATCGACATGGTTTCTACCTAACCTCAATGGAGCATAATGTTGGTATGTCAAGAATATAACACAACATCATAGTAATAGTTCATCACTTCATAAATTATAATGTTCATATGATTTCACATCATTTGCATGCTTGCATGTTGTTTTAATACATGTTCTCATGATATATTTTGATGCTAAAATGATTGGAGGCATATATGGTAAGCAAAGGAATACAATTGCATTGAAATTGAAGTCCAAAAATGCATGAAAATCAAAGTCGCGAGCGTGCCTTGTGAAGTCGCGAGCGCGTACAGTGCCATATGAGAGACAGTGTGTTATCGGGCACAAGTCGCGATCGCGTACTTGAGAGTCGCGAGCGCGTAGTGTGCCAAATGAGAGACAGTGAGTTATCAGGTGAAAGTCGCGAGCGCGTACATGGAGGTCGCGATCGCGTAATGTGCAAGTGGAGAGTCAGTGAGTTTCATGCCAACTACGCGAGCGCGCAATGCAAGTCGCGAGCGCTTCCAGGCCAAGGGCCAACTTCGCGAGCGCATCTTGCAAGGTCGTGAGCGCGTAATGTGTCAATTGAGAGTCAGAGAGTTTGAAGTGGAAGTCGCGAGCGCGCAGTGCACAGTCGCGAGCGCGCGTGACGTGCTTCCCAGCCTACGCAGTGCCAGGTCGCGACGCGTTTCCAGCCTGCGCAGTCTGCACTCTTTTGGTCATATCTCTCAATATACAAATCCAATTTGGGTGATTCAAAAACCCATGCAAAACTAACACATAGAGGAACAAATAACTCTTCTATGACACTTCCAAATTCCATTATTAACTGGGGTCAAAATCAAGATGAAGTCCTCCCCTGTTTTCAACATAAACTCAATAACACCCCTGTTTTCTCACCACTACCATTCTCCAACATGAAGCAATATATTGTCTCAATAGCAACACACCACACAAATTCTCATACAAAGAAAAAGATAAAAACCAAGAGATATCAAACCTTGACTCCAATAAGCTTGAGCTTTGTTCTAGCTTCTCTTCTTTACACTCTTTGAACTCCCTTCTCCTATACACATCAAAATTCTTACAACTTATCTACAATATCACTCAAGTGAAGACTGAATAACATAAAGCTGCAAGTAATTCTACTTACTTGGAGAAAATTTGAGGTTGCCTAATTGAATGGAGAAATAAAGGAAATGAAGAAGATGAAGATAAAGAGGAACAATGGGAAAGTGAATGGGATGAGTACGGGTAAGTCATCACAAAATCAAGATAAATGATGGAAACTTACTAAATGAGACCTCAATTGTCAAAAGGATATAACTTAATACCCAAGCTTAATCTTTTAGTGCCATTAAATCCTAATCCTTACACTTTGCTCTTTTTTTCTCTCAATCAAATAAGTCCTCTAATAAACCCATTCTACCCCAACCGGGTTTGGTTCAACTCAACTCAACTCGACTCGACTCGACTCTATGCAAGGACTCGACTCAGTAGGATGTCACAAGGCTTCTTATATTTTGAGGTACCCGAGTCTTCTTTCAGTTGACCCATTTGGATTAAATCCTCTACCTTGGTTGCAGTAGCAATGACCGACTGAAACATTGGTAGGTACTAAGTTTGCAGTTGTTGTTGGTAGATAGGCAGCAGATTTTTGATGATTATGTCTACCTGTTCTTGTTCTGAAGGCCGATTGATCATTTGGGCGGCCTTGGCCCTCCAGCTCGTAAGGAATGAGGAAAAGGGTTCATTGTTTTTCTGTTTGGTGGTTTCTAGCTCCCTCCGAGTAACATCAACCTCCATGTTATAATGGTATTGCGTATTAAACGCATTACAGATGTCTTCCCAGGTCTTCATTTTAGACCGGTCCAGGCTGACAAACCACCTCAAAGCAGCACCGGTAAGTGATTGTTGAAACAACTGAGCAAGGAGCTCGCTATTCAGTCCGAACGGGTTGAGGGCACCCACATACATTTTCAGGTGCATTTTAGGACAGGTGGTTTCATCAAACTTGTCCATGTTGGGCATTTTGAACTTGGTTGGCAGTCTTGCTTCGGGGAACAAGGACAAGGAGTCCATGTCCATTACTTCCTTGTGTGTCTTAAGGGTAGTAATAGACCTTTCCAGGAGTTCTAGTTTCTCTCTCATTTTCTGAGCTTCTAGCTCAGAGGCAGTTCTGGAGGGCATGTCATCCAGGTTAAGGGCAGGGTTTGTCGGTTTAGCAGCAGGACCCTGATTGGAGGTAGCAGGTCCACTTCCCCCAGCGGAAGCCCTATTTCCATTACCACCACCTAGTTCAACTATTAGGGCAGTCCTCTGGGCAGTCAATGCCTCATTCATTCTAGCCTCCATTCTGGCTTCCAGTTGTTCAATGAGGTTTTGGATGTCAGTAAGTGATGCCATTAGTGCAGTTGAAATTGGTGAAGCTGGTGAGGTTGGTGATGCTGGTGAGGTTGGTGATAGCACTGTAGGTGTGACTGGAACTTGGATAGGCACTCAAACAGTGGGTACCTGTAAGTATAAGGGTAATTGGATTAGGGTATAGTGGTTCGTGTATCAGGGTAGCTGATGTGAGGTAGATCGACTCTTTGTCCAACTGTGCATGACTAAAAAGAATACTTTGTGTTCTTTTTAATGTTTATTCCATGTTTATGATATGTCGTGAATGCGCACAACAACACGTCATAATCCGTCTTAATGACATGATTCACATCATTGGGTGCATACAGTCCTAAAGGATAGGTTCTATAGGCTATGACACAAATAGAGAACTGGCTTATTAAGGGACCCTTGAACCTTGAGCATAAATATACCTAACCACATGTGAAACAAAGACTTTCGCGTGGGTCCAACAGTACGCATGCCCATGGGCCACCCCCAAAAGGATTAGGGATGGTTTGCGGTAACAGGGAGGACGCTTTGGCTGTCCGTCGACATAATCAAAGAGACCTGCCGATCAGCGCTACTTGCTATCCAGACTCAAAAGTTTGAACAGAGAGAGAAGAAATTCATTTGAAATTCGTTTTTTATGCAATGGAGAAAAAGATTCTCAATCGTGCAAATAAATCAACAAATTTAAATGTTTTCATTAAATTTTACAATTAAGTTCAAATTTCCTTATCAAGTATTCTTAAAGAAATAATACTTGATTCGTGTCAGGGTACCCTGCAAAACAAAGCATAGTAAAATACCCTAAAGAAGGGCCGGTTAGTTTACACAACAATCGTAGTCCACTTTATGCAAAATGATTACATAATGTCCCCAGCAGAGTCGCCAAACTGTGAACCCCTCCCCCGAAAACACAGGCATATGATGCATATGACTAAGGCAGGAATGCACGTGAATGTGTGAGTCGCCACCTTGTTTAATTATTTTAGGGTAAACTAGGAAAAAACCCTAAGTTGACTCCAATTTTAATTAACCTAATTATTAGATTAATTATCCCAATGTTTAAGGCATGGTTTGCAAACCCGAGGTGGATCCCGAGACCATTTCATGCTGATGAACTAACCGATGAATGAATGCTTTGCAAGGTGAATGATGTAATTAGACCGAAGAAAATGTTTAAGTGATTTCGACTTGCCGCTCGGGGTTAAATCCCGAACGTGCCTACGTACTTCCGTTTGAATGGAAGATCAAAGTCAACGTAGTTCGATAGGCCTTTTTTAAAGGGCTTTGAATGGGTATGCTTAATGCATGAGTGTGTGTATGCTTCGTGCATTTTGTTTAGGCATTTTGCCAAAGAATTGATTGATTTGATTAGGCGTTTGTTGCCAAAAATGTTGATTTAAGGCTTTTTAGCCAAAAAGGATTGATTTAGGCAATTATTGCCAAAAGTCGATGTGATTTAGGCGATGGTCGCCAAACTTGGTTTTTTTGAAGGCTTTTAGCCAAAATGAGTTAATTTAGGCAATTTGTTCGCCAAAAATGTTGATTGGGCGATTGTCGCCAAAATGAGTGTTTTAAGGCTATTTATTTGCCAAAAGTGATTATTTGAAGGCTTTTAGCCAAAAGATTGATTAATTCAAGGCATTTTGCCAAAAATTCGATTTAAGCGATTTGTCGTTAAAAAGTGATTAATCCACTTATAGACAATTTGTTTGCCAAAAGTGATCAATTGAATTGCAATATAGGCAATTTATTGCCAAGAAAAACGTGTTTAATTAAGGCTATTTAGCCACAATTATTGATTAATTGGACTTAAGCCGGACTGTTCGAAATAAAGGCGATTATACCATAGTTATTAATTGACCAGATACTTTAGCCAATATTGTCGGATTTAGGCTTTAATACCACGATTATTAATTAACCGGATATTTAAGCTTAATCATATTTGATTGAGGCAGTTTATTTGCCTAATTGATGACATGAATGCATTTATGCAGTTGTAGAGTTAGGAGTAGAAGAGAAATATGCATGAAGTGCTAAAATTAAATGAGCAGAGTTTCGTTTATTTACTTGAGTTAATCGGCGACCGCTTCTTAGCTTCAGCTTGAAAAACTCCGGATTAATATTAATTAATTTAATTTAATTTAAGTGGCCAAGTATCACAACAGCAGAGTAATAAAAAGCCTATACTAAAATGCAGAAAAGCAGTAAAAGAATCGCAAGGAGCGTAGGGGAGAAGGAGCGTCCATCAACACAGACTGAGTGAGTAAAACTGAGTGCCCGGGGCTGATTTTATAGGCAAAAATCGGGCTGGAGGGCGGCCGCCGCCGCCGTATCCTGTCCACTCGCTAGTCTTACGTTCCAACGGCTTTTTCGGGAGTTCCGTACCTCCAAAAAATATTCCAGGACCAGTTCCGTGATCCTCGTAATTTTCCGGACATTTTACGTACCATATTGGCATACTTTCGGTGAACTTTCCGAATAGCCTCCGGTCCAACCGGACTGTTTGCAGTCCCGAAAAATAGGCTTTTTGAGCCTCAAAATTTGAGTATTCACAAGCTCAAGTTATTCCTTCTTACGGCATGAGTGTATTTCTGTTACCTATGGCTATTTGTGATGACCTTCAAAAAATTATTAATAGATTTTGGTGGGGTTTGAAGGAGGGAGGTAGTAGAAGTCTCCATTGGTGGTCTTGGGATAGGATGTGTGGGAAGAAGATGGAAGGGGGGATGGGCTTTAAAGATCTCCATAGTTTTAATTTAGCTATGCTTGGGAAGCAAGGTTGGAGGTTGCTTACCCAAAACAATACTCTTTTTTATAAGATTTTCAAAGCTAAATATTTTCCTTATGGGAATTTTCTAGAGGCTCAGCTAGGGAGAAGTCCTAGTTTCATTTTGAATAGTATTGTGTCTACTCATGGATTGTTAAAATGTGGGGTTAGATGGAGAGTAGGTAATGGTGAGGACATCAGTATAGTGAAAGACACTTGGCTGCCGAGAGATGAGAATTTTTTTTTTTGTGAATAATGAATTTGGGTGGATCGATGAAAATTTGAAAGTGTGTGAGCTTGTTAAAAACAGACAAAGAGTATAGGACATTGAGAAGCTTCTTTTGCTTTTCCATCCGAGGGATGTTGAAACGATTCTAAAAATCCCACTAAGTTTGTTTAATAGGCAGGATCATATTATTTGGCATTTTGATAAAAAGGGGTGTTATTCGGTCAAGAGTGGCTATGATGTGGCTTTGAGGGTAGGGGGCAGGGGGGTTGATGGTGTGGGAGGAGAGTGGTGGAAATCTTTGTGGAGCTTAAATGTCCCCCCAAAAGTTAAAGATTTTATGTGGAGAGCTTTGAGGGGTATTCTTCCTTCTAAAGAAAGGCTACGTAGGAGGGGGGTTAACATTGATGTGAGATGCTCCATTGGATTCCTCCATTTTAAAGACCATTTATTTTCATCCATATCCAAGCCCCAAAACTGTATCTCCCCAGTAAAATTAATCACAACCCTTATACTATTATAAATCGAGGGTGCACTTGAAGTTTTGTTGAATAACAAGTTGTGTACTGCATAAGGTAGTTCATCAGAATGAAAAAATTCACCTGAAACCCCACTTCTCCAATGAGCGATATAGCCATTTCGATTGATGATGAGTTGATTCACATCTTCTTGATATCGCTTCAATGTGAAGTTTCCAGGTTTTGGATCAATTTGACTCGCCCATGAGGTCAGCGTAAGGTTGTCGTGCATCTTCATACCCGAAATAAATGTATCAGTTGGTTGTTCAAAGCTTTGCCATATATTCACTTTCGACTGGTTCCTCAAAACCAAGTTTCCAGAATCCATGAGCTTCGCGTCCAGATGGAATTTTGGATTTGAAGGTCCATCAAGATTTGTGTGCCAGTAAAGTTTTCCAGATTTATCCAATACCTTAAGATCGCCATAATCTACAGAAAAAACTCCACCAGTTTCTGTAAGTGGGGAATCTCCATTGGCAACCCACACAACTGTTGTTGGATATGTTTTATAATACCAGATTCCCACATATCTTCGATTATCAGAACTTCCTGCAGGAGTAAAGAACCCCAGTTCAAATCTTTTTCCGGATGAAACAAGAGTTTCTCCATCTCTAAGCCCATTGCGCTCTGAGATAATATCCCTACCGAAGGAATGAAGAACTGAAGAACACAATATCAATATACCAAATATGATAGTAATAGCTAGCATCTTATCCATTGATTTCAAGATGATTATTCATTGTCTTAGCTATCATCAAGAGGTGAAAGAAAGGATTCAAATAATTAAGGAGATATCTACCATACAGGAAGGAAAAGTGTGGGCAATGAGTTCAAGTCAAACAGAGTTCAAGTCAATGGTTAAAGCAACGCTCAGCCTAATGAGTTGCTATGATTCCAGTGTTCAAGCAACTAGACATGTGATAGTTTAAAACATAAATTTACTTCATATGTTTGTCTATTCGCTTTCTGTAATTATACTTCAACTTTAACCATTTACAGTTTCATAAATTAAATTTAACAATTCCCTGTAGAATTGTATATGTTGAGAGTAATCTCATGTCATTTTATTAAATTGTCCAAAAAATAGACCTTTCAATCTGAGAATGGAATAGTCAGATCCCTGATTCTTCGGACAACAAAGTAATAACAAGAACTTCTGTCACTATGCCATTGTTGGAATTGTTCGAAGACTTCAGTCATCTGGTATTGGCCAAAAATCAAAAAGTTACAAGCTTTATAATAACGGAGATAGTTATAAATTTAATTTCTCAACCTTTAAAATATCATATCTCTTCTCCAAAAAAAAAAAAAAAAAAAAAAATTGCAATCAATTATCTGAACCCTATAAAATTTTATAATTAATTGCCTTTAAGTCTTGTCCAGCTTGAATGGAAAAATTTACTTTTTTTGTGGCTCCGTATATTGATCAAACTAATGAAATTAAAGATTTTTATTGAAATGAGGATATTTTAACCATATAAATAAAAAAGTCATAGTTTCGTTAGTATGATCCGGGTCATAGACCGAGTCTACGCAAGTAATTTACAGCGCAAAATTTGTATAGTTGGGCATGAGCCCACACCACCAATAAAAAAAGAGTTTGAGTTGATATTACGGTGAAAATCGAATTGCCGCAACGAGATAACCCATAACATAGATCTGTTGTTATGGATCAGGGTATGCTTCCGCTTATTGTCTATTTCTATCAAACAAATTCTATGAATAATAGATCTAGGCTATATTAAAGATTATTCAATAGTATAAACACAGACACTAGCTATTATTAAAACTTATTATTAGAATGTAATTTAATTAAATTATTTATAATATTATATAATGTTTATACTAAAAATACATTTGATTATATAATATTACGTTCAATGAAGAACTTTAATTTAACTTAGCAATTTTCAAACCTGCTTTTAACTCGTATGAATTCAAAGCATGCTTATTTAATTAGAATTTCAAATATTAAATAAAAGGTATTCTTAAAATAAATATTTTAAAGTGAAATAAGATTATTTTGAAGTTTTGAACTATAATTGTTGTAGAAATATTGAGATATGAAAAACGTTTAAAGAACTTCTGTTTCTTAATTGGTTTACGAGATATATGAAATATTTGCAAGCTAAAATCTTGAAATTGTCAAACGAAAAATTTGTTAATTTATTGGATAAAAATGAATATATATTAGTAATATGCAGATATAAAATTATTACCAACTGTAATCAAAATTGCCAACCAAGCGTGGCCTAAGTCCAAGACAACAAAAAAGCAGCTGCCCGGCTCAGATCTAGGAATGAAAGCGGGGCGGGTAGCCGCGGATTTTAAGCTACCCGCTATTCAGATTTTAAGCTAATCGTACCCATATTCATTTAAAATTTTATTATCCATATTCCTTTTAAACCTGTTTAAATATCTATTTAAGTACCCGTATCTGAAACTGTTTAAATTTTTATTATCCATACCCGTTTAAAATACCGTTATATGGTAGGGTACCCGCGAATTTAAATTATTTAAATCTAAACTTATTTAAAATACAATTTTTACTAATAATGGATAGGATACCCGTGGGTACCCGGATAACAGGTAGAGGTTACCAAGGTAACGGGTATCGAGTATTAGGTATCCAAAGACCTATACTCGTACACTGCCTGTATCCATAACGGGTAGTAATTTCACTATCCGTATCCATCCCAAACCCATTTATAACTATCCATATCCTCTTTAAATGGATCGGAGCGGACAGATACCCTAAAATACCCGCACTGGTTCCATCCCTACTCAGACCCTAGCTACCAAGCAATCTAAAGTCAGTATCAAAATGAGCTATTAGACAAGTGCTACTCTACAAATAATACGTACTATGTAAAAAAGTCAATATTCATAATCAACCGTCCATATACAGTCTTCCAAACTTCTATATAAAGAAGCATATGTCCTGTGTTAAAGGTACATTGATAACTAGGTGAAAGCTCGTGTATGGCGCATATTGCTTTATTATTATTTTTTAAAGGATTGTTTTATTAGTATATTATAATTTATACTTCATAAATTGCATTTACTAATAAATTAACAAAAAATAAAAAAAAATCTCTTAATTAGTGTGAACCAATAAATTTATTTTTATAGGTGTGAACCAATAAATATAGTCATACATATAAAGTTTTAAAAATGAAAAACTAAATTAAGAGTCTTGTTTAATAATTTCTTCTAAAAATATAAAATCTAGAATATATATACACATGGAACAATGACCATATTTTGCATTCATGATCACTTCATTCAACGATTTGAGAAATTCAGCCGATCCAGCAAGGTTAGGTTTATACATCAAAAAAATTAAATCGTTTAACATCACCACAATCAAAGGAAACGATTTTGCCTTTGAAGATAGAAGAAAAGATAGAATATATTAATTCCGACCAGCTTCTTAATAATGTTGTAAATGTGAAAATTTATATTAGTATCAACTTAGCACATATGGAACCTTTCTTTTCTACTCGAAGCTATACTGAAAAATAGAAAGAGTTCATACTGATATAAATTTTTGAGTACTAATAATTAATAAAGGCAACAAAGAACACTAAAAAAAAATAAATTGATGGGTGCATTCTAAACAAATCGATGTTTAAACAACGATACAAATCGAGATTTTAAAAAAATAAGAATCGCAGCTTTAAAGTCAAATGGAACAATTTTAAGCATATAACTGCAAATCATGCATAATTTTGATTCAATATCATTGCCGGGTAGGAATGATGACGGAAGTGAAAAACTCTTCTTGGAAATACTATTGAGTCTGATTAGGAGTGTGATAATTGATGCTTACTTGTGATAAGATAATTGGATTGTGAATGTAAGCAAAAATATATGTAGTACACTACCTGAAGCACTATACAAAAGAAAGAAAAAAAAAAATCAACATACAACAAACTAACAAAAGAAAGAAAGCAAAGCAGTAACCATAACCCACTAACTATGATTATATATAGATATAGATATAGGTAAAAAATTAAAAATTTTCAAAAGCCAAATTATCTTTAAAAATTTTAAATTTTGAAAAAATGAAAATCAAATATCGAATAAAATAGAATAGTTGTTAAATTAGATTAGATTTCAATATATATTACTATTATCTAAATATTAATTTTAAAATTAAAAAAACATATAACCATCCAATCAAAATATAGAAAAATAAACAAAAATCCACAAATTCCAATTTAAAATTTTCAAAATTTTTTAAATTTTGAAAAAATGAAAATCAAATACGAAATAAAATAGAATACTTGTTAAATTATATTAGATTTCAAAATATATTGCTATTATCTAAATATTAATTTTAAAATTAAAATACATAAAACCATCCAATCAAAATATAAAAAAAATAAAGAAAAAATCTAAAACTTTTTCAATAAAAAATCTTCAAAATTTTTTAAAAAATGAAAATCAAATACCAAATAAAATAGAATTGTTGTTAAATTAGATTAGATTTCAAAATATATTGCTATTATCTAAATATTATAAATTAAAAAATTAAAAAAAAATAACCATCCAATCAAAACATAGAAGAATAAAAAAAATCAAAAATTTCTAAAAAAAGATAAAGTAGAATACTCAAATAATAGAGTGTCAAATCACATTATTTTGCTTTAGGATTATATATATATATAGCAGGAAAACCCTTAAATTTGCTAGGAGTTTTAGATGATAACCTTTTATTTGTATCAACGGAGGTGAAAGATATGAGGTTCTCAACAGCTTTCGGTCGGATAGATTGGCCAGAGAGTACAGATGCAAAAGTTTGACCAACCATCCCCTGAGGGGCCGCCGCCAGTGAGCTTGAAAGCAGAGCCGTGATTGAAGTTCTCAGTCGCTGCAAATCTTTCAGTGCATTTTCAATCTGATTTTTGAAATGGCTCTTGTTCACTTGAAAATCGTTGACTCCGCTCAGTAATGGTTGACACAAACTGTGACTCGGGCAATAATTTTTTTTTTCTGTTTTTTTTTTTTTTTTTTTTTTTTTTTGCCGGAGTTTGCTTGATCGATGTCGAAACCAAGTCTACTAGCCTTCAATTAGTCTCAATGGAATAAGTCGGTTATGACTGGCAGCAGCACTCACCAGATTCGGGCGCAGGAGGTGCTGCTTCAAGCGGCTGCGACTGGCGAAAGCTCATGTTGGTGCTGTCCTTGCTCGATCCAAAGCAGTGATGGTGCGATCTGGTGAGCAGGTACCCGTTCCTGGTGGTCGGAGGCACGCTGGAGTGAATGGCGCAACAGATCGAGGCTGCGATCAGCTGGCGCTGCGCGATTTGGCCGAGGAAGAAATAGAACAGCTGGTGGGGGGCTCGCCGCTGCTGCTGAAAGCGTAGGTCTACTGACCCTGGTGCGAATCCACTGCACTGCGTTCTCTGGAAGAAGCTCGCTTTGATTGGAAGACCTTCTATGCAGGCTTTAAAGAAGGCATTTGATCTTATTGGTTTTAAAGGAGAATTTACATTGGGTTTAATCTATTCGAAACATATTTTGATTAACTCTGTTCTTGAGGAGGATTTTCTCCGTTGTTGGCTTCGTCAGACTTGGTTTTTTAATGGATTTTCCATGTGTGTCTCCAAGTGGTCAGCCTCTTTTCGACCAGATGTCGATAGTTCTATTGCTCCTATCTGGGTTTCTCTTCCAGGGCTCCCCATTCATTTTTTTGACAAAGAGGCTTTATATTCTATTGTTGAATTAATTGGCAGGCCTTTGAAGGTAGATGCCTCTACTGCTTCGCTAGTTTGGCCTTCGGTTGCAATGGTGTGTGTAGAATTAGATATCTCTGCTGATTTACCTCAACGTATTTGGATTGGGAATGAAAATGTCGATTTTTTCCAAGCTATTGAATATGAGAATCTTCCTAAGTTTTGTTTATCATGCATGAAATTGGGTCATGACAACTCCACCTGTAGGATGGCTCAAAGCGATGTGCACGACTAATTTGTTGAGCCTGCTAAGAAAGCTATTGAATCCGCTCAAGTTTGGGTCCCCAAGAAACAGCCTACTTCGACAGAGTTTAAAAATCAGAATTCAAATCCTAAAATTGATCCAGTAGTTGTAGCAGGCCCTCCTCCTCTTCAAACTAGTTTTGATGATCAGAAGATATCCACTACGTCTGCTCCTTCTTCATCAATGATCACTTCTGATTTTCCAACAGAAAAAGTATTGCTGGACAATGTTCCTTTAATTCCGACTCCTGGTGCTGAAAAGGTCTCTTACCCATCTGATGTGGACCTTTGTGATGTTAATAATAAATTTTCTTCTTTGGGATATTTGTTAGAGGGAGATCGAACTGATTCAGATTTTTTAGCTAAAATCGATGATCTCAAAAAGGCAGGTTCAATGATTGCTGAAAAACTCTCCACTGGTAATGTAGATGGTAATCTTAATTTATCTTCCAGTTTGGGATTTATTAAAGTGACGAAGAAACAGCGTAATCGTAAAGTTAAAACAGCAATTGAGCTTCTCAAACCTACCCGACGTCAAAAGAAAACTCAAGCTTCCTTTGACTGCATTCGGCCCAATGAATATAATGAGCTGGAATCTTAGAGGTCTTCCCTCTTCTTATAATCGATTGATTCGGTCATATTTCTTTGCTTTTTGTGATTGAACCTATGGTTGGTGCTAGTAAAAATCTTTCTTATGCTTCTAAACTTGGATTTGACAATGTTTATTCGAGTGGCAATAACAAGATATGGATACTATGGAAAGATAGTTTTCTACAACTTTCTCATTTTATGGATGATATTCAAGTATTGAGTTGTTCTGCTTTTATTCGTTCTCTTTTGATTACCATTACTTTGTCTGCTGTGTATGGGTATCACTCACATGCACAAAGGAGTACTCTTTGGTCTCGACTTCTCAGATTGAGCCGTGCTACTGTTGGCCCTTGGGTAGTTGGGGGTGACTTTAATGCAATCAAATCTTTGGCGGATTATAAAGGTAACTCGACTCCTAATTTGCTTAGCATGCAAGACTTTGTTGATTCTTCTAATGATTGTGGTCTTATTGATGTTCCCTTTCATGGTTCCAAATTTACTTGGAATGGTATTCGCAGTAATGGTAGAGTGTGGGAGAGATTAGATCGGTTTTTGGTGAATAATGCTTTTTTCGACTGTTTTGATAATCTGAGTGTCAGACACTTGAATAGAGCTGCTTTGGATCATTCTTCTCTTCTGTTTATATGTAATAAGGCTGATTTCAATTTACCAAAAGCTTTTAAATTCCAACATATGTGGCTCACTCATCCTACTTTCCTTCCTATGGTTCGTGACACCTGGAATTTGAATTTCCATGGAGGGGGTATGCGAGGACTTTATTTTAAGTTGATTGCTTTGAAAAAGGCAATACGGGAATGGAACAAAAATACTTTTGGCAATATTTTTTATGCTATTCAGGAAGCGAAAAAGGAAGCGAAATTAGCCGAAGCTACTTTTGACTCAGCCCCTTCACCGAACAACAGGAAAGTCTGGCAGGATAAACAGTGTGACTTGATAAGAAAGCTTAAACTTGAGGAGACCTTCTGGAAACAAAAAGCTCATATTAAATGGCTCGCTGATGGTGACTCAAATACAAAATTTTTCTATAATTATGTGAAGTTGACCAGGAGGATTCATCGTATTTCTACTATCAAGACTGAAGACGGGGCATGGATTTCTAATCAAGCTGATATGGGTGCGGCAGCTGTCACTTATTTTTCTTCTCTCTTCAAGAGCAATGATTCTCAACAGAATTACCAACCACTATTGGCTTACTTACCATCCTTGGTTACAGAGGAGAATAACAAAAACCTCGAAAGATCCCCACCTGATGACGAGATCAAACAGGCTATCTGGCAGCTGGATCCTAATAGTGCTCCTGGTCCTGATGGTTTTGATGCAGATTCTACAGAGAGTGTTGGGAGATAATAAAGTGAGATGTGTGTAGTGCAATGAAGGAGTTTTTCTTGGGTTTGCCCATTCCGAAAGCCTTTGGAAGTGCTCAGATTATTCTTATTCCGAAAGTGGAAAACCCTTCTTCCTTTAACCAATATAGACCTATATGCCTTACAAATTTTATCAGCAAAATATGTACTCGCATCTTGGCAAATAGGGTCTCTCCTTTGCTAGACTCTTTGATTTCTAGGGAGCAAGTAGGTTTCATGAAGGGCCGCTCAATTCATACTCAGATTATGCTTGCTAATGAGATGATTCATGAGATTAACAGAGCATCGAGGGGTCACAATCTAGCCATCAAGTTGGATATGGCCAAAGCCTTTGACAGTGTGGATTGGAATTTTTTTAAAAGCAGTTCTGGTAAGATTCGGTTTCTCCACTTATGTGATTAATATTATTATGAGCAATCTTGCTTCTACCCGACTTTCTTTGCTTGTTAATGGGGTTCCTTACGGCTTCTTTCAACCGACAAGAGGAGTTAAACAGGGAGATCCTTTGTCACCGTATCTATTCATTTTAGCTTTTGAATGCTTTGCTCGGGGTCTCAATCATTTAATGGCTGCGGGAACAATTTCTCCTTATAAACTGGCGAGACATTGGACTATAGTTTCTCACCTTTCTTTTGCAGATGACTTGTTGATTTTTCTTAAAGGGGATGTCAGAAGCATTTCAAATCTCAAAAAATTTTTGCTCTCTTATCAGGAAGCTTCTTGGCAACTGATCAATTTCGAAAAAAGCTCTTTCTATTGTTCTCAGAAAGTCTCTCCGGACAAGGTATCTCGTCTTCAGGATGATTTAGGCATTAAAAGGAGGCCTTTTCCTTTCACGTATCTTGGTGCACCAATCTATCAAGGTATCAATAGGGCTCCCTACTGCAGTGGCATTTTGCAGAAAATCGAGTCAAAGCTCACGGGTTGGATCAAAAAGATCCTCTCTCCAGGTGGCCGTCTACTATTGATCAAGCATGTTCTAAATTCCATTCCTTTGCACATAATGGGAGCCATGGCGTTGCCCAAAAAAATATTGAGCTTATTGGCGCAAAAAATGGCTACTTTTTTTCTGGAGTAATGATGTGGATCATTCGAAATATCACTGGGTCAGTTATCGTGATATGTGTTTTCAGACTAAAGAAGGAGGGCTGGGGTTAAGATCTCTTAGCTCTTTACAGCAAGCCTATTCACTCAAAATCTGGTGGACTTATATGCAGAGGAACTCATTGTGGGCTAACTATATGTTCCAAAAATATCACCGGCAGGGAGAAATGCAATATCAACTCATCGACTCTTGCACTTGGAAACGAATTTGTCAAGTTCACTCTCTTGCTTATCCACTAGTTGATTTTACAGATAATAATGTGGTGTGGCGAGGAGAAAGGAATGGCAAATTTACTCTTGCTTCAGCCTACGATTGTGATAGAGAGAGCAAAGCTTCTTGCCTAACAAGCCCTGCTATTTGGGATTCATCTTTCCCGCTTAAGCTTTCCATTTTTACATGGAAACTCCTCAGGGAAGCTTTACCTTTACCGAGACGTCTTCAATTATTTGGGATATCCGTTGCCCATTCTGCTTCAAGTCGGAGACAACTGTGGACCATCTTTTTTATTTCTGCCCCATCATTGCCAAAATTTGGAATTATTTGGCTCTTTTTTCCTAGATACTCTTGAGCCTCAAAATTCTCTGCGGCAAGCGTTGATTTTTTGGTGGCTTTATAACAGACCAGATTCGGCTATGGGTAAGCTTAGGCGCTTGGTACCATAGGTAATTGTATGGTCTGTGTGGAAAATGTATTGCAAGTGTAATTGGGGTAATGAAGCTTGCTTTCCAGACCTCCTTATATAAGACATCAGTAGGGTGTTATTAAACTGGAGCATTGCTAATTCTGGTAAAAGATTTGCAATAACTTGGTCAGCAAAAACTGATTGCCACTTCATTTCGGCTTCTTTTGGCAAACAAAAATTAAAGCCAATGATTATTACTTGGATTCGGCCTAGGCAAGATTGCTATAAATTGAATATTGCTGCGTCTTTCAACAAATTTTCAGCAGTGGGTGGTGCTATCCTCCGAAACAGCCATGGTAACTTTGTTGCTGCCGCTTGTTTTACGCTTGCTGCTGGGACAGCTGATGATGCAGAGCTTGAAGCATTAATTTGGGGACTTTCCTGGAGCATTGATAATGAAATTTATCCCATCCAGGTGGAAATGAATTGTCAGGATCTAGTTGCTCGAGTTAATCGGGCACAATGGACTAGAGCAGGTCCTTCAATTTTGCTACGTGTTGCTGACCTATTGCATCTCCATTCCTCTTCCATTCATCACATACATCGTGAAGGAAACCGAGCGGCACAACTTTTGGCCACTCATCAAAGGCTACATCATTTTTCTCTCTCTTTTAGCTCTTTTAATTCTTTGCCTCATTTGATTAAAAGTATTGCATTATTGGAGGACATGGGGGACTTCATATTTGAGATATAAATAAATGAATCACTTTCATTAAATATATATATATATATATGTATATATTCCAATTAGCAACATAACTCTCCATAGCTTTCGCTAACTTAAGCATCAAAGTGACTGCCCTCATGACGTTCCAGCCTATCGTGTCACTTTCAATTGAGGTTGCTATTCACTGCCTGCATCCATACCCATGCATTTTACATCACTAGGTATCAATTGGCGTTGTCTTTCAGAAATTCTCTAACCAATTCCCTCAAAGATCCATAATCGATTATTTGACACATTCATCAAATAAAAACTAAAACCATGGTTGGAAGCCGAGATATTCAAAATAACAACCATCCCAAAAATTCTAGAAAAAAGAGAAACCACAATAAAAAGGACCTTCGCTCGAATGGAGTCTTGGAAGAAGATCATTAGAAAGAATCTGTGAATAATTTAGCACTTGAGTTAACTCAAGAGCAACTTGTTGAAATTGATAAAAATTTAAAAACAAAATTAGCAGAAGCTAGAGAAGAACTCTGAGGCCTTCAAGATAAGGGAATCAAAAATCCAAGCAAATCATCTACTAAGGAGAATAATTAAATTGAAGGCGAAAACACTAGAGAGATCAAAACTATGGAGCAAAGTCTCAGACAACAATCTATGAAGTAATTTCATTAGCTCAATCTAGAGCTTTTAAAAAGCAACAACTCGATTATAAGCAAAATGGGAATAGGTATGATGTCGGAGATAAATCTCCTCTGTCTCTCAAAATTCTCCTTCTTTTAATCCAACCCATTTTGTGATTAAATGATAATGCAATATGTGATTTTTTATTTTTCATCTTTGACAAGATTAATTAGTTCTTTGTCATTATCCTTTTTTTTTTCATTCAATTCATATTCTAATGAAGGGAAATAAATAGAAAAGGTGGCAAAGAATTATAACCAGAAAAGAACAAATTTTTTTATTATAAGCAAAGATGTTGTCCTTTGTGGCGATATCAGAATTAAAAGAAGGTCCTAAGAAATCTATTACAGACTCGATAGAAGAACTGGGGGAAGACTCAAAAGGCTTGGATTTTGACTCGGCTCTGACTCTAACTCAAAAGAAGGCGTGAACTTGGTTTAGAAGATAGCTAATCGACAAAGCTAGCATCATAGTAGCAATTGTTGGATAGATTTTGAGTAGGTTAAATAAAACAAATTGTTGGCTATATCAAAATTCAAAAAAGGTCCTAAGGGATCTATTACAGACTCAGTAGAAGACTTGGAGGAAGACTCAGCAAATTGGGTTCTAACTCTGGCTCAAAAGAAGGCTCGGATGTAGATTTAGAAGATAGCTCATCAGTAAAGCTAGCATCATAGTATCAATTATTGGACAGATTTTGAGTAGGTCGAATAAAGATTGTAGAGTCAGATTCCACTCATTCTCCAATCATGGAAACTTGTTCAAAGAGAGATTTTAAAAATTTGCAAACAAAGGAGAGATATGTTGTAGTGTGAATTCTTTTCCCTCTACTTTAAAATTTTTTTCTCCAATCTTATAGTCTTCTTGTAAGAATTTTCACTTATCAATACGATATGTAATCCTAATATAAAATCTAACAGGATGGAAACGTTGACAGATCATGCTATAGTTATTGAAAATATATCAATTTCCATTACAAAAGATCTGAAAGTTTTGCATCCATTATCGGATGAGTGTTACATTCATAGAGTACCCAAGGCATTGTGTCAGTTAAAAGAAGTTGCCTAGACACCTCAAGTGGTCTCCATCTATTTATTTCACCATGGCAAACCAGAACTAAAGATAATATACGAACATAAAACAATATATCTGAAAGAGTTTCTTCAACTCATCACTAATAGCGTAAATGTGAAGGAATATGTTGAATCCATAAAAGAGGCAAAGAAAAGGGTAAAAACATTATGCAAATCTTATGCAAAAACCAATCAATTTGATCATCAAGACTTTCTGAAGATGATACTAATATATTCTACCTCTGTGATTATGGTTTTGCTGAAATTTAATTACTCAAACTCCAATTTATCAACGACCTTATATACTTGAGACCATGGATGTCCCGTGATGTACGATATGCTTTGTTGTTGCTTGAAATCAACTTCCCTTCCTTATTCTTCAGGACTTGTACGATATATCTAGCATATCTGAGAAGCTTAAAATTGGGTTATCTATGATCAAGCTTGTTGGCTCCTTCAAAATCAAATGGGGTTATTGTGTGTCAAATGATGTATTGGAGAAACAATATTTCTTAGAGACAAAGCATCCACTAAACTTTCTAAGGATTTGTCAATACCTTGGGATATTAAAATAAAAAAGGCTGAATACATAAATTTACCCTTCACTTTGTTACTTCAACTTTCTGGCATCATCAACTTTTACTTTGACCCATCAAACACTTTAATTTATAAAATTAAACCTATTAAATATTTGAAGTTGTGAAATTATTTTATTGAACACTAGAATTTGCAAAAATTAGATTAATTAAACACTTATCAAGTAATTGAAAAATTTTAAAACATTATTCCCAAAGTTATGATAACTACATATCAAACACTATTTTACATATAAAAACCAAAAACTCTAAATAATTATATTGTTAGTGTTGAAAGATGTGAAATTCTATTAAAATTTTCAAGTGTAAGTGCATAATAGGTCATTCATAAAATTCAGAATGCCACAGGATTAATGTTACAAAATTTAAAAGTGAAATACTATCAAAATTTGCAAGTACAAGTGCATAATAGGTCATTCATAAAATTCAAAATCCGGCTAGTGTTACAGAGCTTTACCAAGCAGGAGTCAAATTTTGGTTGGGGTCAAGCAAAAACCTATTTGTTTTTGAGTTCAAAGATGGTGTTTTTTTTTTTTTTTTTTTTTTTTTTTTTTTGAAAAGAAATACCTCATAGAATTAATTTGAAATATAAAAAGATAACAGAAAATCCGGGATCGAATCCCATATTTGGAGATAAGCATATTTGTAGGACTCTCTAGCCAAAGAATAAGCCCCAATCCTAATCCATCTAACACTAATATTATATCAATGACTTAATAAAGCCTTACAATCCGAAATAACCAAACCTAATTCAGAAAAATCCTCCTGAAGAGAGTTCAAAGCTAAAACTAAACTCTGCGAATCGGTGTAAACACACTTTGTATCCATGAAGTGAACAATCGACCACCTTAAGCATTCACGAAGAGCTGGCACTTCTACAAGTAAAGGATCTCTATAACAGTCCAAAAAAACCAGAACAAGCTCTAAGAAACTTGCCCTCTGTGTCTTCAAGAATAAATCCATAACTTGCCATATGAAGATTATTGAAAATTGCTCCATCCACAAAAATTTGCCAACCACAGTTGTTGTTCCTAGGATCATGCGTAAGGACTCGAGTTGTCGAACTGTCGACCTAAGGCACGTTGGAAGATTGGCTCACATGATTAGGATAAGCACTTCTGGTAGTAGCGCTAGTACCAAACGAGTCAGCATGGGTTAGGGCACTGTAGGGGTAGCGTGCATAGGAATTCCTATTATGAGTCAAACTGCAAGTGACTTTTGAATGTGCTTTCCATTCTGAACATTGGTTCTTTGCATCTCTAAGGATCACAGCCGGAGGAAGTTTTGAGTTATTCCAAAGCTTTTGATTTCTCGCTCTCCACAGATTCCACACAATGAAAATCATCTCTTCCACTTGCTCTAACCTTAGATTATCAAAAACCTACAATAAGAAGTCCTTAAAAGACACAACATTAAAAGGAACATGAAAACCACTATAATTCCACACATCCATAGCTCTATGGCACCTAAAAAGAACGTGAGGAGTATCTTCGTCCATATTAAAAAAAATAAAGAATTACTAGCGACACTCACCCCTCTCGCAATGAGCTTAAGCCTAAGAGGTAAAACACCTTTAAGGGTTCTCCATTTGAATTCTTTCATCGTAAGGGGGGACTTTAAGGTTCTAAATCTTCCTCCAAATGTCATCTCTTTCTATAATAAACCCCCTACCATGGTTCTAATGTACAAGAAATAACCAGACCTGACGCTAACACCCGTTTTCTCAAAATGCCAAATAAGCTTATCATTCCAGTTGGTTATGCTCAAGGGTATAATAAGAATAGCACGCGTATCCCTAACGCTAAAATTCAAATTCTCAACTATCCTATTAAAATCCCACCCCAGTCTATCCTCTATCATAAGGTCACACACTCTCATGGTGGGGTCAATAAAATGGATCCCATTCTCCACTTCAAAACTTCTATCCATACGAATCCAAGGATCTCTACTAACCAAAATCTTTTCCCCATTACAAACCTTCCTTCTCGTACCAAGCTTTAACATATCTCTAGCAAACAGAATACTCTTCCACATAAAACTAGGATTGCATCCAACAGATGCAGATAAAAAGTTTCCATCAAGACAATACTTAGCTTTGAGGATCTGAGATAAAAGAGTATTAGGGTCGATCATAAGCCTCTACCCTTGTTTCCCTAGCATAGCTACATTAAAACTATGTAAATCTCTAAAACCCATTCCCCTGTCTCTCTTACTCTGGCACATATGATCCCAATAAAACCAATGAATACTATTCTTATCCCCCTTTTCTTGCCCCACCAATAGGTATTCATAATCTTCTGAAATTCATCACACAAAGAAATGGGAAGCAAGAAAACGCTCATACAATAAGAAGGGAGAGCCTGCAACTGACTTAAGTAAAACTTCCCTACCCTCTCTTGACAGAAACCTATTATTCCAGCAATTAATAAGACTCCATAATCTATCCTTTAAATAATTAAAAATATGTCTCTTATTATCTACAATTAAGGAAGGAAACCATAAATAATTACTCTCATTCAATGACTTAGTCACTCTCGGTATACTAGAGACCAAATTCCTAATGCTCACATGGACACTTGGGCTAAACATAATTTCAGACTTCAAGAAGTTAACTGCATGACTTGAGGCCACCTCATAATCCTTTAAAATATCCTTAATCTTACGACTCTCTCTCTCAATAGCCTTAAAGAAAAAAATAGAGTCGTCGCAAAGAGAAGATAGGAAACTCTCAGACAATGTCTCCCTGCTCAACACCCATGAATCCAACCCCTAGGATTAGCCTGCTTAAGTAAAAGAGACAAACCCTCGACACAAAAAATATATAAATAAGGAGATAAAGGGACTCCTTATCTCAAACCCCTAGCCGGAGTAATAGGGCCAGTGATCTCCCCATTGCACATAACGGACTATTTAACACTGGTCACACACATCATCATCCAGCCCACCCATTTAGCACTGAAAACCCAACTTAATTGACATATTCTCTAGGAAAGGCTATCTAACTCTACCATAGGCCTTACTGATATCAATCTTAAGGGCCGCAAAACCGGAATTACCCCTATTCCTACGCTTGATATTGTGAATAGTCTCAAAGGCTACTAACACATTATCTTGAATAAGTCTCCTCGACACAAAAGCCGATTGGCTAGTAGAAATAATATTGGGTGAAAAACTTTTTAATCTGTTAGCCAAAACCTTAGAAACAATTTTATAAAGAACATTATAGAGAGAAATCGCGTGATAATCTTGAATAGTAATAGGATTTTGTAATTTAGGAATTAAAACCAGTAAAGTATCAGCAAGGGATTCAAGAAAAATACCGTCATTAAGCCACTCTGTACACCCTAACGTCACATCACCTCCTATTATATGCTAAAATTTCTGGTAACAAGCTGGATTAAGGCCATTCGGTCCTAGAACTTTGTCGGGCTGCATTTGAAAAATTACATCTTTGAATTCTTCAGGCTGGAAAGGGGCACACAACAGCTCGTTATCCTCTCTAGAGACTTTGGGCTTAACCAACCGAGTAACCTTGTTTCGGTTAGAAGTGCCGCCTGCAAAGATATCAATAAAATAGGTAAAAAATAAATTTTTAATTCCTTTTTTATCTGTGATCCACGTCCCCATAGAGTCCTGCAAATTTAAAATTCTGTTAGAGATGGTATTTGGTAATTCCACGGTTGAACTAAATTTTATTAAGGAATCTATAGGCATTTGAGGAATGCCATAGCCCTAACAAATATATAAATAACTATATTGCTCACCAAGCTGGTTAAGACTGCAAAGGATGTGGAGATACTGGCCAAAAATGGAATTATACAAAATCGGCTACGCAATGATTATAGTCTGTCAACTCTTTTCAGCTATCTTGCCAAAGGAAATTTTGTGTATTCTACTTCTCTAATATAGTTGAAGCTCTCAATATTTATAGCAAAAACCCATGGCACAAATGGATGGAAACCATAAAACAAGATTATTTCAATAGTCCATAGGCAGGGATTTCTGTTCTTGCAGCTTCTATTTTTGTCATGTTTACCATCATACAAACTGTGCATTCCCGACTGCAAGTTTAGATTCTGATCTACTGTAAATTAAACTTATAGTTGTTGTCTAATAATAAATTTTCACAACTGAACTTGTAATTCTCTTACTAATTAGCCAAGGCCTTCTTGGGGATTAATACTTTATATTAATTATGTATAGAAAAAAATTAAAACCTCTGGTTATGTTTATTAAATTTTTCATTTTCCGGCTTCTTTCTCATAATATATATAATTTTACAATTTTAACCGAATGGTACTCTAAACTTTAAAATGAAACGATGGTGTCTCCAAAATGATCAACTTTACATCATTAATCACTCCAAAAACCAATGAGTTGAAGACCTGCATTGACTTGGAAAAAATATATTGTTTCCCCTCATAAAATTCCTAACTATAAGTTTAGGAATAACACTCAATTTGCTCTATAAACTTAGGAGCAATGTACAATTTGTAGAAAAATAAATTTTTTGTACAATTTACTCCCTTAAACTTGCACCAAGAGTATAGCAAGCATATTTTCTAAAAAAATTAATCTTTATGAAAATAAAAATTTTGATTTAAATCAAATATAATTAAAAAGTAATGAATTATTTAATTAAAATCAAATATAATTGAAAAATAAAAAATATTCTGCAAACGAAAATATTCAATATAATATTATAATTTTTTAATAATTTTTTATATTTTTCTAAATAATTTTTTATTTTCTAAGTTTAAACCTTTATAATTTTTATTTATTAAAAATTATTTTTCTTTAAGAAATGAGTTTTTTGTTTTCTTACGCCAAGTTGAGGAAATAAATTGTATAAAAAATTGAACTTTGAGCAAATTGTACATTGCATCCAAGTTGAGCCTTAATCCATTAGTTTTATTCAGAGCCCCATTTTGACTAATAAGGCCACATCTACATGCCTAAGGATCAGTTCAAAGTAATAATCCATTTTCACTAAGAATAATAATTAATGATAGTATCTAGCTCATTAAACTGTTATGCTACAGATGAATAGAAGAATGCTACTCCATCATAGATATTTGATGCTCTAAAAGAAAAGCACCTATTATAAGTTTAAATCTTTGTTTTGCATTCTCTCCATCCGGTCTAATATGGTTTGAGAAAAGAGTCAAGGGGGCTTGGGACAAGATCAAGGAGTTCCATAGAGAGAAAACTAGGCAAATGCAAGTTTTAAACTTTTAAAAGAGAATTCAAAATGCATAGAATGAAATATTTAGTATCTGTCAAGGAAGAATATTTTGACAAACTAATGAATGTATACAGTCAACATAATCAGACTGAGTTAGAGACGATGGTGGAAAGGTGTAGGTGAACTGGCTTCAAAGGTTCCAAAAAAAAGAGCATCAATACCTTGATCTCTCTAACAAAAATTATATTTCAAAATAATAATAACAATAATTAGGGATGTTCATAAGTAGGTGACTTGGTTTGGATTATAAAATTTAAAAGACCACTAAAAATAATAACAGGACCAATAGGACCATTTGCATACAAGAAGAGCTTCATCAAGTTTTCATGGAATCAGCTAATCAAAGCCACCCCATTTTCAAGTTGTAGGAACTAGTGCACCCTTGAGTCTCTCAAATTCCATACATCTCTATGGCGTGCAGTTACCATATCCTTTAGCTGTACATTTCCTCACCATCACCTGATAATCAGTTTCCCAAGGTCCCGACAATGCTCTATAAAATTCCATATCTAAACACAAACACTCTCTTTATCATTTCATCTTCTTCAAAAATTCCCATGAACAGCCACTTGTAGAATAAGATCAAGCGCCTTTTGGAAATCAGTGTTCATCCCCCAGACCATTCTTCTCTCTAAAACTATTCCTTTCTACCATTTGAAGAGTTAGATTTGCACAGAAAGTACTAAGCTTTCCCTTCCACGGCTACTTGCCTGGTGGTTAAACTCAAATGCACAATGCTATTGATCTCTCCATTATTGGGCTGTACAGAAAATTATGATTAGTGAAAAAAAGATACACAAGAGGCTAGTCAAAACCAACTGCTCTTTTTAGAGAACAAATTAGATTTATAAAATATAATCAAATAATAAATAAAGTTCAAGAGTAAGAAAGAATAGAGGAGCTACCTTTTACAGACACATCAATTCCCCTCTTAACTAAGGGGCAGCTAGCTCCAACATTTTCCTACTAAAGACACTACTAAACCCCTTAGAAAACCACAGATCAGTCATATAGATAACAATATGAAGTAAAAATATATATATTGACCAAGTGAAAATAACTTACTTAACACCTTGAAAATACGTTAAAATCAGTCATGTGAATAACTTTTGACTACCAGTGCCCTATTCTACAAATAAGAGTGTATACCTCTAATTCAGGGTGAAAATAAAGAGCCAGAATTAAAAATATATAAAAAAAAAATTTTAAAAAAAAAGAAAAAAGAAAAAGACTTCTAGGATCCTAATCTCTATCGAGCTTCAATTCACATGCCTAAGTTTGCACTTGCATATGAGATGCTGAAAAAAATAAATCAACAAGCTTGATTACATACATTGGTGGTCAATTGGGGAATTGGCATAGGAAGTTAAAACCAAAAAAAATGAAAAATCTTAAACGAACTCAACCATTAAAGCTTTAAAATGTCAAGACATCAGTGAAGGCTCAGCTGCAACTTTTGCCTGATCTATATATAGCGAATAATTGCTAAAGGAAAAGTAAAACATTAGTCAGATTAAAAGTTCAAATCCATTCTCTACCAAAATATATATATATATATATATATATATGCATATAGGCAGAATAAGCTATATTGGTTAAATAATGAGTACCAATTTTAATCTTTTGACAACGTGATGAAACCACAGCAACTCAAATCCTTCACAGAAAAGTTCAACTAAAGGTAAAATTGTGTTCTTCAATTGTAGACATCATATAAGATTATTAAACCAAAAAAAAAATTCAGACAGCCAAACTATCATTATAAGCAAGGTAAAAAGGAACCTAGAATTCTGCATAGAAAAATCACAGTAGAGGTATAAATATCAGGTGATACCCTTTCGCAACAATATCATCAAACGATTACACAGCTTCAACAAAATTATCCTCCCTACCAAGCCCATTAAAGGTAGGGAGGATAAATTTGATGAAGCTATGGAATCAATCTGAATAGGAGAGTACCCAGAATCCGCACGATGTAAGAAGAAAAAGCAATTAGGTCAAATATTTAATAGAATAAAAATTGAGTTAAACACCAAACAATTCCATCCCTTTAGATAGACAAACAAATGACAGTCTCATGATCTACATAAATTCCACCAAAGGTGGTGACCGATTCCTACGAAGGATCAAATTAAAGGAAGCCAAAGCATCATCAATGTTACTGGATGAATCAAATTTGCTTTTAACTAATTGCTTTTGCCACCTACACAGTTTGATTTTGGGAATGGATCCGCACCAGATAGATGACGCTGTGTATTTTATAGACCAATTCATGGGGTTTTCATGAGACTTCTGCAGAGACAGACACTGAGAGTTTCAAGCAATAAAACAAAAAAGAAACAAGAAACTAAAAGAGAAGAGAATAAATTGGAAGTAGGGTTTTGTCTATGGATTTGAAAACCGAAGTAGAGACCACATAAATTAAGACTTGAAATAGAGAGAGATTAGGTTTTAGAATGATATTGAAACAGAGAGACATTTTGCCGTTTTATTATTGGGGAAGAGAGAGCGGCGGCGGGTTTGAAACGATTTGTGTTTGGTGAGGAGCTCTAGGGTTTCTTAACAAAAATCCTTCAAATATGGAAAAAAAGTAGAGGTGTTCATCAAACCACCTCAACTGTGCAAATCGATCTAAATCGATTCAAAATCATGATTTAAAAGATTAATGATTTGATTTGATTTTTTAGCGTTTAAAAATTGAGCATTTGGTTCGATTTACTGTTTAGAGTCAAAATAGCTCAACTGTTATATATATGTGTGCGTGTGTATGTGTAAATTCAATTCAATTTTTTAAAATGAAAATTTCTTTTATATTTATTAATTTTTAAATTACGAGATTAGTTATATTAGATATAATTGAACAATAATTTTTTATTAATTAGATAAATTATACCTTTCAAAAAAAAGGATAAATTATAGCTTATTTCATAAAATGTTCGAATATTAAATATTAATGTAAAATTAGATTAATGTATAACTTTAGAGTGAAAAAATTTAGCTTTCTCTTTTCTCTCTAGTTTTCTAACCCTACTTTTAGTTTGAAGCTATCGCTGTTTATCGGCAGTAGCCCTACATTCTGCTTTTTACTATCTCTTTCCTTTCACCCTCTTTTGTTTTTAATCTTCTTTTGCTTTAATAACTCAGATCTATTTTTTCTATAACAGATCTGTCTTTTTTATTTTATTATTGTTGGTTATCTTTATGTTTGAAGTATTTTTCTTCCTCAGTGAGGGTAGTCCCTTCTTTGTGAATGTTTATTACTAAATAAGGCTATAATATTTGATTTTATTCAGTTAGAGACTTTAGATCTTGATTTGCAAATGTGTATTTCGATCGATGGAACCTGATAGTGCGGCTAGTTCCTCCATCAATGCTATTGACACATAGCGGCAAAAACTCATATGTATTCATTATATATTGCAAATTATTGGAAAAATAATCCAGTTATAAAAGATTTAGAGGAGCTATTATTTTGACCTCCAAATCAATTAATGGAATAATTGCTGTTATAAAGATTTATATCTTTTGTAAAGATCAACTCTGAGTGAAAAGATGTAATATTATATTTTTTTTAGTTTTAGTTTCATTATTCAAAAGAATATAAATTCCTTTCTTTCATTAAAAGATCAGCGAAGTGTATTAGCTACTAATAATAAAGTTCTATATCTAGTCTATATGCTTGTTTGATTCTTGATATTATTATTAATGGATCAAAGCATAGGGACCTGATAGCTTTACATTCAAATTTTTCAAAAAATGTTGGAATGTCATTCGTTGTGATCTACTAAAGTTTTTTCAAGAATTCCACTGCAATGAAAAGTTAACAGTGGGGCTAAACTCTAGTCTCATTGCTCTCATGCCTAAAAAACCCTCACCTCAAGGGCTTAAAGATTACATGCCAATATGCTTAATAGGAAGAGTGTACAAGATTCTAACCAAGGTTTTATCTCTCAGAATGAAGAAAGTTATGTGCTCTATAATTGGCGAAACAGACTAACTTTGTGGGAGGTTGTCAGATTATAGATGGAATTCTCATTTCAAATGATATTATTCATGATATTAAGTCAAAAAAGGAGAAAGGCTTGACTTTTAAAGCAGATTGCAATGAATTATGGTAGCCGATTGCGATTAATTATTTGGTTAAGGTTTTAGAATCTTTGAGTGCATATTTGTGTATGCGATGGTTGATAAATACTGTTTACGATGTTTATGATAGCCGATTGCGATTAATTGTTTGTTTTAGGTTTTAGAATCTTTGAGTGCATATATGTGTGTGCGATGGTTGATAAATATTGTTTAAGGCGAATGGGTTGATTTGCCCGATGGATGGGCTATAAGAATGGAGTAAATGATTAAATAAATGAATGATGGTTATGGCGGACGGGACCGGTTGTTGTGAATTGCCCGATGGATGGGCTTTGAGAATTTATTACTGAATTTTAGTTTTAGGAGGGTGCTTTAGCCCAATTTATAAGGAATGTTCCACCGAAATTTCAATAGAATCTAGGCTAATCATATATAGTAGTTAAATAAATAGGTTTATTTAGATTAATTCTATACCTTGATATTTTTAATAAATAAAGTTCTTTATTTGTTTTATTATTATTATATTATTATTTAATACTCTCGTATTTATTTGAATTGGTATATGAATGTTTATTTAAGTTCTTGCATGCTAGTGTTTGATTACTTGATATGCTTGCATTTAATTGCAATATTTGATTATTTGTGTTGTGACATTGCTATGCCTTTTTTGTGTGGAATTGGGATGAAGTAGGTCACCATGGGTTTGTGAGGACGGTTCTGGAAATGATGAAAATATAATATTCGATCGTCGGCCAAGTATGGGGAGATCGGCGCCCCCGTGTGCACCTAATGATATGATATGGATGATATGGAAAACCACAAGGTGACCTTCTGTTGGTATAGAAAAGAAAAGAGAGAATGGAAAAACAATGAGAGGGCTGGTCAAGTGAGAATTAGACCGGTCAGCCATGTATGGGGGATCAGCTCCCTGGTGCACACGTCATGAGAGGATGGGCCATGTGGGAGGACGGCTCATCAAGGGTTTCGGTGATGCCACATACCAATTTTCACATGATGTGATTATGTGAAGGTATTAATATTTGCGATTGTTGTTGCTATGCCATTTGTGTGACCTCAGTATGATCATATAACTAATTGGATGACTAGATTGATATATTTACATATTCGTGTGAATGCATGTGTTATGCAATACTTATTATTCTTTATAAGACTCACATGTCTTGTTTAACTTTTCAGGAAGTAGGTTCCTCTTTATCCCAGTTTAAGCTAGCATAGCCAGCGGTTCGGTTCTAATCGAAACCAAACCGGAATCGAACCGTACTGTAGACGAATCAGAACCGGACCAAAATCGGCGGTTCATAATTTTGAACCAGAACTGGTGGTTCAAGGGCCGGTTAAGGTTCATGTGAATGTTAAAATATGAACCGGAACCGGCGGTTTCGGTCCGGTTCGAACCGGATGCACAAAAAATTGTAGCTTAAAATTTTTATAAAAAAATTTATATCACTTGATTTGATTATAGTTGATTTGATTTATGGTGAAGAGAAGTAAAATGGTACATAAGTTATAAAAAATTGTGAAAAAATACACATTTTTTGACTTAATTTATATAAAAAATGGTACATGAATAGTTGATTTATATAAAAAAAATACTTTCAAGTGTACAAAAAAAAGAGTGTAACGGATAGTTTTTTATATGATAGGTGTTTTTTATTTATTTTTTAGTAAATAAATTTTATTCATTTTTAATCATTTATTTATTTATTTACTGTAATTTACTAAATTATCTAAAAATATAGTTGTTATTTTTCTGTTATAAGAGACAATTTGGAAAACTAATAAATGAGAAACATGTATAAATATGATGAGTTGATGATTTTTTATTTCACAATCAATTATATCCTAGCTCTTCTCTTATTCTCAATCAAAATTCTCTCAAATTTTCATAGTTTATTATTTTTTCTATTGCTTTATTTTCCTTAATATTGGAATTATCTATTGTTTATTTTTTATTTTCTACATCCAATTCCAAATTCTTTCTCTAATCTCAAATTTTTCCATTCATAAATTTACTTCATTTGATTTTTTAAATAATTTTCTTAGTATTTGAAAATAATAATTTCCAACTCATTCCATTAATTTTATATTCCATTTATAGTTTTTTATATTAGTAAATTAGCAAAATTTGTAAATTTAACGTAATAATAGTTCTAAGTTAGTTAATAGAAGTTTTTCTTTTAAAATTTATAATAATTCATTTAGTTAATAAAATTTAATCATTTAAACATTATTATTTATTCATGAATTCGGAATCAAAATTTTATTATTTTCTAAAAAATTTGCGTAATGCCGGAACCGAATCGGAATCGTAATTTGAACCGTCGGTTTGCCGGAATCGGACCGTGCCGGAACCGGAACCGGAGGTTCAAGGGTCGGTTCCGGTTTAAAATTTTAAACATCTCGAACCGGCAATTCAATGAACCGGAACCGGCAGTTCACTGAACCGGCCATGCCTAGTTTAAGCTCTGTTTCCTTCATCGCAGAGCTAGAAAAGAAATTCCCTAATTTCAGTAATTAATTTATTATATAGTTATATGTACGAGAACTTGCTTATATTTATTTGTTAGTGAACTCCGCAGTTGTAGGATTTATATACCTCTAGTTGTGTATTAATATTGTTGTAATGATTTATGAGCCCATATTATAAATGTAATGTATTACAAATTGGGCCGAATCATGAAATGTGTAAGATGTTAAATTTGGATCCAAAATATAATATAATTATGAGGTTTATTGAGTATAGTAATATGGGCTGAGTGGTAGAAATTCATATTGAGATAGTTGAATTTTAGTGATTAAAGCTTACTACGGGCCCCAGGGGCCTTAAGCTTTCCTGGGCCCTAGTGCCGATCTGGCCCATGGAAACAGGTCGCGACAATGTTGGAATCAGAGCTTAGGTTAGAACCTTACAATATAACTGCGGAGTATAGGGAATTTCGTCTCATCTTTCTCAATCTCATTTGCTTCTACTTCAATGTTTTCCTTAGTGTCACGAATAGAATAAATTCGTATCTCATAGAGTGTGTGTTATTTCTTGAATTTCAAATATAAGAGGACGAGTTTGAATATGTTATTAGGAATGACCCTAGATGATCGAATTGGATAGGATGAAGGTTATTGTGATAATTTTAGGAGAGGTATGCAACAGGGACTTCTTTATGTTGGGATCGGCCGTAACCAACATAAGGAAAAAACCTAGGGATTTCTTTCTTAGGGATGTTGGACGCACTAAACCCTGTGAAGGAAAAACCATACCTATTGCGTAAACTAATAGACTATAGAAAGAAGTAATTAAGCATTTGAGTGATAGTAGTGGACAATAGGATTAAGTGTTAAAGCAAGTATCAATCCTTAGACATGTGAATAGAGTAATACCTTGATGATAGTGGATTGGCTTGATTACCCAATGCACTATTTTTCATATGAACTCTATTCTTGTTAGTGAGTAGAATTGTTTAGAGTATAAATAGGATTTTCATTCGTATGGCAGATTAATGGATTTGGATACCTATAGAAGTAATATTGATAATAGATTACCTCGTTATTACACATGAACTATTACCAAACTGATATAGTTATACAATTGGTTGTGATTGTATCGGAGTTGCTAGAATAAGATGAATAGCAATAATAATAATGATAACAAGTAAAAAAAATATTTGGAGCTTGACGTCAAGTTAAGAATAAGAAGGTTGAAAAGGTTTGAGAGGACATCTTTGGTATAAAAGTCAAATTGTAGCCATATCTAGAGTACGGGACTCTTTAATGCTTAAATGAAAAAGATAACATTAGGAATGGACTTGGATAGTTTAAGGGGTATAAGGAAATATGTATAACAAGTTGTAGTATGTATAAATTAGGAGCAAGTGACAAATAAAATTTGAAGAATAAATACCTTGCTAGACTTAAATAAGAAAAAGATTGATTGACGAAAGACATATGAAATAGGTGAGTTGAACATGAACTTGACATAAGTTAGTAATAGGTAGATGTTTATCTTAAGTTAAAAGTCCCATATGTAGAACTAAACACTTAGTTAATTAAGACTCTAATTAAAATCTTAGAATTATGGTTTGAAAATTTTAATCCAGGATGTGGACAGGAAAGTGAGAAGCTAATAGTGAATATAAATTAGACAATAAGGAGTTATTAAGATTGACTTGATTTGCCATTTGGATGGTAAGGTAGCATTAAGGTCTGAAGTTAAGAAATTTTGTTGAAGATCTTCATATTAATGTTATTAGATAAAAAGTGAATATTTAGGGCAAGTAATAAATGTTAGGTTGAAATATTGGTGATTAGGTAAAACATGATTAACGATGATTCCTAGTACGAAAGAAACCAAGTAGACAAAATAATTAATAAGAGTACTCTAATATCGTTAGGATGGACTAGTAAGCAACATAGGTGGAATGAAATGGTTATATAGTTGATTGTGGATGCTTTGGAGTTAGTGGAATAGGTAATTTTTATGTGTGAACCCTTGAATCTTTTATAGCACGTTTGGGGGTTTAAATTAAATGGATGGATGACCTAAAAGTACTCAATAACTTATGCCCAAGCATTGGAATCTGCCATTGAAGTCCCTTTGGTTTGTTTTATTTAAATATGAATGCTTTTAACTGCTTTTATTTACTACTTTGGATGTAAGATTTCAATTTGATTTTAAGCTTTATTTACATAATGATAAGTCACTCGAGAATTGCCTATTTATGTGAAAATTATATTATAATGACTATACATAAATGCTTGTCGAAAGTTGTCTATATATATTGGGGCTAGTTAACTAAGTCATGAAGTGATTACTTGTGGAACTGGTAATTAGAATTTCAAAGGAAGATTTGGAGAATAAGATTAATAAGCTAAAGATGGATGAGATAGGAACATTGAATATATATGATTGATAAATGATGGTAATGGGTAAATACTACTCTTAAGTTTATAAATCCACAGATATAACTAGGAGATTTAATTAGTTAAGACCAAAATCTGAATGTTGGATCTATGGTAAGGAAAAATATGGGAGTTTTAGTTCAGAATATGGTATGGGAAAGGGAAGTCAATACTAGGCATTGGAGCTAGATAATAAAGAATTATTGAGGTGACTCGACGATGTACTTAAAAGAAAGAATTAATTTTAATGTGTTATAGATGCATTAGTGGGCAGTATTAGGAATAAAACTTGAGCGATTTTAGTGAAGGTTTATGAATATTTGGTGAGTATTAAAAAGATGATATTTTAGGATTCAATGTCAGGACTTTCTAAGCATGATATTAATACTTAGCTTTTAAGCCGAAATGAGTAAGAATCTGTAAAGCTTGTTTTGTAGTGCTAATTAGTTAGAATATGGAGTGGTTTAGTTTAATGAGTGCATCTTAGATTATGAGTTAGAATTTTTACATTCATATAGAAGTAATTAATTAGCATATGGAAATTAGTTTGGATTACGTAAAAACAGTACCTTTTAAGTGATAGCAACCGATTAGAGGAACTCCATGAGTTTTGATTGAATCGAACTTAATTTATTTTTCTTTTATTACCCTTATATCCTCTTTACTTTTTATATAATCCCTACTGTGTTTACTTCTAAAATTCGAGGATGAATTTTAATAAGGGGTGAAGATTGAAATGACTAGAAAATTTAATTTCGTAGAATTTTCATTTAAAAACCAAATTTTTATTCCAACCAATGAAATTCAACGGAAAATATTTTATTATTGCTAAACCCAACTTGTAAATCAGTTTCGATTTTTCGAAAACCAAGTGAAATACCCGTAAACCAAGCAAAAAACTGAGCCAAATCATTGACGGATCTTCTAAAGGCAAACCGGGACCTTCTGGAGTTGCAGTAATGCTCAGAAATGATAAAGGGAGGTTAGGTGTTTGGTTTTTTGATTACTTAAGTGTCTTAGACTCTAATGAAGTAGAGTTACTTGTTATTTTTAAAGCAATTAATTTATTTCCTCATTCACCACCCAAAGATTGTCCATTGATCATTGAATCTAATTTTTATAATGCGATTTGTTGGATTAATTTTAAGGATAGAAGACCATGAAAATGGTGGCGTTTCTTCAATAAATTCAACATTCTCTGCTCTTGATGCGGAACCCAAAGGAATTGAATTCCTATAACCCCTAATCAAGTGGATCAGATCAAAGATGAAGAAAAATTCCCCTCTATGGCACCCCTCGTTTATAAGGAAATGGAAACACTAATATTCGAGAATAAGAACAAGATAAATGCCGCAACAAGTTGATAAGTCCACCTTAATTCTTGATGCAATTAGAGGAAAGCAATTTCTCATAATCACTCTAAGCAAAAGGACATGCAAAGCATGAACAATTTTCTGTAGTTCAATTTGATTAAAAGTTGGTTTCTTTATAAAGAAGACAATAGTATTTATACTAGAAACTAACATTATTGGGCTAACCTAATACAAAAGACCCATTAACAAAAGCCCATACAAAGACAACAAAAGGCTAAACTAAATAAGGCATTTTCAAGGATAAAACACGTCTAACTTAGGCCCTAGCACAGCCAGGGCGTGCTACACAGCACGGGCGTGCTTCTCTACACTTCACAAGCCTCTAAGGGTCAGACTCTAGTACGGCCTACGTGTGCTACTCAGCATGGGCGTGCTTCCCCTTCAACACTTGCTTCCAACAATACAAGAAGCCTAGTTATGCCTTCAAGTTCCACACAACACTTGTTAAACACTTGGTCATAAAGGTCTTGTGAAACTTGGTCTTGAACATATGAGGACATAGCTGCCCCATAACACTTGGCAAGGCTCCGTGTAATTGGCCCACTGGGAAGCTCCAACGGATCTCCTATGTTGTTCTCTATGCTTCTATTGATGAGTGGGGGTGGATTCGTATCATTCCCCCTTTCCTCAGAAGGATTTGTCCTTAAATCTGCATCCATGTGAAAAGGAGACAAATCATTAACATTAAAAGTAGCAGAAACACCATACTCATTGGTAAGTCTATCTTGTAGGCATTGTCATTAATGCGCTCCAAGACTTGGAATGGACCATCTCCATATGTGTCAAGCATAGTCTTCCGTTGGTTGGGAAACCTCTCCTTCCGAAAGTGTACCAAACCCAATCTCCTGGCATAAACACTAGCTTCTTTCTTCCTTTATTCGCCTGTTAGCATGCTATTTGTTCCTCTTTTTAATATTCGCTCGAGCCTTCTCATGCAAAGACTTCACCAATTCAGCCTTTTTAGCACCATATAGACTAGAAAGCTCATGTATAGGTAAAGGAACAAGATCCAAAATAGTTAGTGGGTTAAATCCATAAACAAGTTCAAATGGAGTAAAACCTAAAGTAGAATGTATGATATGGTTATATGCAAATTCAATAAATGGCAAACAAACTTCCCAAGTTTTTAAATTTTTACCCACAATAGTACGAAGTAAAGTTCCTAAAGTCCTATTCACAATCTCAGTTTGTCTATCCGTTTTTGGGTGACAAATAGTAGAATAAAGCAATTTAGTACCTAGCTTACCCCACAAAACCCTCCAAAAATGTGAAAGGAACTTAGTATCCCTATCAGAAACGATAGTTCGCAGTACCCCATGTAATCGTACCACCTCTCTAAAGAATAAATCAGCAATATGAATGGCATCATCAATTTTATGACATGGAATGAAATGAGCCATTTTGCTGAACTTATCAACCACTACAAATATGCTGTCTCTACCATGCCTAGTCCTAGGTAAACCAAGTACAAAATCCATAGAGATATCAACCCAAGGTGAACTAGGAACAGATAAAGGCATATACAATCCATGAGGCATATACAATCCATGAGGCTTAAACTTAGACTTGGCATGTTTACAAGCAATGCAAGAATCACAAACTTTCTCTATATCTTTACGCATATGAGGCCAATAAAAATGTTTGTTTAGCATGCATGAGTCTTATGTACCCCAAAATGTCCCATCAATTCCCCACAATAAGATTCAAGCACAAGCAAATCACGCATAGAGCATTTTGGCACACAAAATTTGCTGCCCTTAAATAAATATCCATCATGTCTATAAAATTTATCGAATGCTCCATGCTCACATGCCATATACATATTGCCAAAGTCAGAATCAGTCACATACAAGTCCTTAACATACTCAAATCCAAGCAACTTAGAACTAAGAGCAGTAATGAGTACATATCTCCTTGACAATGCATCAGCAACAACATTATCCTTGCCATGCTTGTATGTAATTACATAAGGGAATTGTTCAATAAACTCAACCCACTTACCATGCCTCTTGTTGAGCTTACCTTAACCCTTCAAGTGCTTTAAGGCCTTGTGATCAGTGTGGATGACAAACTCCTTAGGCAGTAAGTAGTGTTGCCATATGTTCAGCGTTCTCACCAAGGCATACAACACCTTATCATAGGTTGAGTAATTGTGTTGAGCCCATTCAACTTCTTGTTAAAGTAGGCAATTGGCTTCTTCTCTTGCATCAGAACTACTCCAATTCCTATGCCAGAAGCATCACACTTAATTTTAAAAATGTTCTCAAAATTAGGTAAAGAAAGTATAGGAGCTGATGTCAACTTCCCTTTAAGCGTGTCGAACGCTTTTTGCTGTTCCTCTCCCCACTTAAACCCAACTTCCTTTTTGATTACCTCCATGAGTGGTGCAGCAATCGAAGAGAAATCTTGAACAAGCTGTCCATAAAAACTCGCCAACCCATGGAAACTTCGTACATCCGAAACTGATTTGGGAGTTGGCCATTCCTTAATAGCTTTCACTTTCTCCTCATCTACCTCAATACCCTACACACTCACAACAAACCCAAGAAACACAAGTCTATCTATACAAAATGTTGACTTTTTAAGCTTAGCATACGATTGCTCAGATCTTAAAGCTTGTAATACTAGCCTAACATGCTCAACATGTTCATTAAGAGACTTGCTATAAACAAGTATATCATCAAAATACACAACCATAAATTTTCCAAGAAAGTTCACAAAACATAGTTTATAAGCCTCCTCATAAATGTATCAGGTGCATTAGATAATCCAAAAGGCTTTACTAACCATTCATACAAACCATACTTAGTTTTAAAAGTGGTTTTCCATTCATCACCTAGTTGCATTCTAATCTAATGATAACCACTCATTAAGTCAATTTTAGTAAAGTAAGTCGACCCACACAACTCACCTAACATGTCATCAAGTCTAGGGATAGGGTGTTGACCTGCAGTCAATGCACATTCGCCACGTACCATCCTTCTTGGGTACTAAAAGTATTGGAACGGCATAAGGGCTCATACTCTCTCGCACCAATCCTTTCTCCATAAGCTCATCAACTTGCCTTTGTAACTCCTTTGTCTCCATTGGATTGCTTTTATAAGCTGGTCGATTTGGAATGGTGGAGCCAGGGATAAAGTCAATCTGATGTTGTATCCCTCTCAAAGGTGGCAATCCGCTAGGCAACTCTTCTGGAAAGACATCAGTGAACTCCTGTAACATAGAAACAAACACAGAAGGTAAACCATCAAGGTTAGTGTTGGTGTTAGAAAACAAAATCTCCTTAAACCTAAGAAGCAACACGGGCTACCTCAAGGCGATAACACACTTAACCTCTCTAGTTCTTACATAAAAAGTGTGTTTTTTTCTCTCCCCTCTCGGTGTTTCACTCACCATTGGGCCATTAATTTGTTTGGTATCTTTTGCGGCTTCTTTTTTTCCAACCTCACTCTTTTCACTCATTTGTTCTCTCGAGCTCGAAACCTCACTCCCATTTTCCCTTAAAGCCGAAGCCTCTATTTCTCTCTCAAGTATCTTCTTCTAATCTGCATACACTTCTTGAGGTGACAACGGAGCAAGAACCACCTTTTTACCCCCGTGAACCAAAGAGTACCAGTTGTAGAACCCATCATGTAGTACCCTTCTATCATATTGCCATGGCCTTCCCAATAACAAATGGCCTGCCTGCATCGGTACCACATCACACAAAATCTCATCTTTATATCACCCTATGAATACTCAAATTTTGAGGCCCAAAAAGCCTGTTTTCCCGGACTGCAAACAGTCCGGCCGGGCCGGAGGCCATTCGAAAAGTTCACCAAAAGTAAGACAATATGGTACTTGAAACGTCCGAAAAATTACGAGGATCGCAGAACTGGTCCCGGAATATTTTTTGGAGGTACGGAACTCCCAAAAAGCGTATGGAACGGAAAACTAGCAAACACGGCGGCGGCGCTCGCCGGCCTCGGCAGTGGCGACCGCCGGCCGCGGCGGCGGCGCCCGCCGTCCAGACTGTCTTTCCTATAAATACAGCCCCGAGTCAACTGTTTTACCCACTCAGTCTGTGTTGGCGGACGCTTTCTTCTCTCCTACACTCCTTGCGGTTCTTTTACTGCTTTTCTGCATTTAGTGTAGGCTTTTATTACTCTACTGTTGTGATATTTGGTCACTTAATTAAATTAATTTTAATTAATATTCCCCAAACGAGGAGCTTAATCTGGAATTTTCAAGCTGAAGCTAAGAAGCGGCCGCCGATTAACTCAGGTAATAACGAAACTCTGCCCATTTAATTTCAGCATTTTGTGCATATTCTCTTCTACTCTAAATTCTACAACTGCATTCACACCATAATCATTTTGGCAGCAAACTGCCTTAAGTAAATAAGCTTAGGCTAAAATGCCCGGTTAACCAATGATCGTGGTATTAATGCTTAACTCCGAACATACTGGCTAAACCGCCTAGTTAATTAATAACTACGGTGTAATTGCTTTTATTTCGAATAGTTCAGCTAAAAGTCCAATTAATCAATAATTGTGGCTAAAAGCCTTAATCAATCACGTTTTTTTTTTTTTTTTTGGCAATAAAATTGCCTACAGTTTAATCAATTGCCTTTAGCAACAAATTGCCTGTAATTCAAATGACCATTTTTCGGCGACAAATCGCCCAAATATTACCTTTTCTTTGGCAATAAATTACCTAAATTACATATCATCTTTTGGCACGAATGCCTTAATCATTTTGGCGACAAATCGCCCAACAAAACCCTTTTGGCACAAATGCCTTAATCAACCATTTTGGCAATAAAAAGCCCAAACATCAATTTTTGGCAATAAATTGCCCAATCAAACACCTTTTGGCAACAATGCCTAAAACAACAAATCAATCAATCTTTGGCACAAATGCCTAAAAAAATGCACGGAGCATACACACACTCATGCATGAAGCATACCCCTTCAAAATGCCTTTGAATATGCTATATCGAACTACGTCGGCTTTGATCTCTCATTCAAACGAGAGTACATAGGCACGTTCGGGATTTAACCCCGAGCGGCAAGTCGAAATCATCAAAGCACTTTACTGGCCCAATTGCATCAATTTACCTTGCAAAGCATTTACGCTTAGGTTAGTTAATCAGCATGACATAGTCTCAGGATCCACCTCGGGTTCGCAGACTATGCCTTAAACTTTGGGATAGTTAGCCTAGACTTAGGTTAATTAAAATTGGAGTCATTTAGGGTTCTTTCTTAGTTTTCCCTTATAAAAATAAACTAGGTGGCGACTTCATAACGCACACACGCGAGCATACCTCGTTCTAGCATAATTTTGCCATTCGGGGGAGGGTTCACAGTTTGGCGACTCTACTGGGGACTTATGTAATCATTTTGCATAAAGTGGACTACAATTGCTGCATCAACTAACCTACCCTTCTTCAGGGTATTATTTTGTTGTGCTTTGTTTTGTACAGGTACCCTAACAAGAATCAAGTGTGCTTTCTTTAAGAATACTTGATAAGGAAATTTGGACGTAATTGTACAATTTAATGAAAATATTTAAATTTGTTGATTTATTTGCATGATTGAGAATCTTTTTCTCCATTGCATAAAAAATGAATTTCAAATGAATTTCTTCTCTTCTGTTCAAACTTCTGAGTCTGGATGGCAAGTAGCGCTGATCGGCAGGTCTCCTTGATTATGTCGACGGACAGCCAAAGCGTCCTCCCTGTTACCGCAAACCATCCCTAATCCTTTTGGGGTGGCCCATGAGTATGCGTACTGTTGGACCCACGCGAAACTCTTTGTTTCACATGTGGTTAGGTATATCATTACTCAAGGTTCAAGGGTCCCTTAATAAGCCAATTTTCTATTTGTGTCATAGCCTATAGAACCTATCCTTTAGGGCTGTATGCACCCAATGACGTGAATCATATCATTAAAACAATTTATGACGTGATATTGTGCGCATTCATGACATATCATTTCATAAACATGAAAAACATTAAAAAGAACACAAAATATTCTTTTTAGTCATGCACAATGGGACAAAGGAATCGATCTACCTCACATTCAGCTGCCCTGATACACAATACTACCCATTGTACCTTAATCCAGTTACCCTTATCCTTACAGGTACCCACTGTTCGAGTGCCTATCCAAGTTCCAGTCACACCTACAGTGCTATCACCAACCTCACCATCTTCACCAACTTCACCAACTTCAACTGCACCAATGGCATCACTTGCTGACATCCAAAATCTCATGGAACAACTGGAAGCCAGAATGGAGGCTAGAATGAATGAGGCATTAGCTGCCCAGAGAACTGCCCTAATAGCTGAACTAGGTAGTGGTAATGGAAATGGGGGTTCCACTGCGGGAAGGGATCCTCCTACCTCCAATCAGGGACCTGCTGCTAGACCGACATCCTCAAACCCTACCCTTAACCTGGATGACATGCCCTCCAGAGCTGCTGCTGAGCTGGAAGCTCAGAAAATGAGAGAAAAATTGGAACTGTTGGAAAGGTCAATCACTGCCCTTAAAACACATAAGGAAGTGGTGGACATGGACTCCTTGTCCTTATTCCCTGAAGCAAGATTGCCAACGAAGTTCAAGATGCCTAATGTTGCGTCTCTTTTGAGTTCCCGCAAGTATACGGATCGCAACGTAGTAATAAAAAGATCGATCCCACGAGGAACGGGTTATGTCCTCTTTACTACTTATCCTTAACACTTATGTTTACAGCAATAAAATATGAAATGATTAAACTATAATTCTATTTAACTTTTAACTAAATATACTACTTAATTCTATAGATAAAGATATAGTAGAATACTTAGAAGAATTGATCATGCATTAGATTTTCTTTTTCTATAGCAAAACGTGTTTCATACAATAAATTTTTCTTTAATCACATGTGGTCAAGTATAATTCAACCTCTCGGTACAGAATTACTCTTTTTATTGTATGTATCTCTACATACAACAAATGCCTTACTTCGTCAAATATTAAGTCTAGATCTTATTCTTTGATTATTTCAATAAGTTAGACTTAACTTTGACAAACCAATTTAAAGATTCACATGCAAATCCAACTAAATGAATTCGATCTCTTTGATCCTTACTGAATTATTTCTTTCTGAGAATATAATTAAGTAAGCTTGATTAAACAAAGACCAAAAGATAACTTAAAGAAACTTTTATTGAATGAAACCAAATAATATTGTTGTTTTGCATAGAAAATTATGAAGCACAACATGCAAAAAGTCTTTAATAAAACAAGAGAAAGATAGAAGTAATCAAACTCATGCCTCTTGGAGGGCGTCACCCCTCGAGGAACTCCTGGATGTTCTTTGCACGAACAATAATAAGTGACTCTCGTCATCTTATTTCTAAGTACTACTTTATTATTTTCTACTGTATTATAATACTACATTTTGCCTATTACATGATGCATATTATATATTGCATATTGCATATATGGCCTATGGCCTATGGCCTCTGACATATGGCCTCTCTGGCTTCTTTTCATCTTGATTTGGACTTTAATTTATAGAAGAGGAAGATGATGGCAGTTATGAAGGTGGTTGGCTAACCAAAAGGTGCTTCAGGTGACTTCTCTTGGGAAGAGTCCCGACCTATGTATGGAAAGACATGATTTTCTGGTGAAAGGTGGCAGTTATGTCTCCTGGAAACACGACTCGCGCTCGCGAGATTCAAGGTCACGCTCGCGACTTCTGCTTCAGATGCTTCTGCCTCTCAAAAGTGCTTCGCGCGCTCGCGCAGATGTATGTCGCGCTCGCGACTTTCGCTGGCAAACCTTCTGACTCTCAGGTCTGATTGTCGCGCCCGCGTATGTAAATGTTGCGCTCGCGACTTGCCTTTTCTGGGTGTAGGTTGCACGCGCGACCTCCTTCGCGTCCCGAAGTCTGCTATGCAATTCCTTCTATTTTTAATCAACTTTTTGGTCCTCTTTTTCTATAAAATCAAGCCTTTTCATTCCTTTGCTCAAGTTTCATTCCTATAATCATTTTGAAACAAAAATACCACGAGCAAACATAAAATGTATAAAATAACATGCAATCATGCAAATTATATGAGAATATCATAACCAAATTTGCCCGTTTTGCGAGGCTATCAATTCCCCCACACTTAGCTCTTTGCTTGTCCCTAAGCAAAATATTCATCCTTTTTTGAACTTCATGTTGATCATGTTTGTTTTTATTCGTTGATTTAGACTTCTTAAGTAATCTACCAAAGATAAGAGATTAATGTATTTATGAACTAAGTAGTATAAATGCATATGACATGTAAAACTTTCAATATAGCAAACAAAAATCTAAAGTATAAGAAATCTAGTCATTTTAAGATATGAGATAGGCAATCCTCCTTTCTTAGAATGCAAAATAGGAAGTAATTAAGATATCATAAATGTATTGTTTCTCATCTCAAGGCATTTTTAGGTAATCTATTTTTTTATCTCACTAAGTGGTTGCATTTTATGCTCCATACCACTTCTCACTTTCTATATTTCTTTTGTGGTTGCATTTTATGCTCCATACCACATTTTTCTTTTGCTACCAATTTTTTTTTTTTTTTTTTTTTTTTTTTTTTTTTTTTTTTTTTTTTTTTTTTTTAGATATGTGGGAATGTAAATGGTAAGTGGTTGCATTTTAATACTCCATACCACTTTGCTTTTAAAAACGGATTTTCCGTTATTCCCTCTATCATACATTTTTCTCTCTTGAACATACCTTCATCCTTTATTGACTTGAAACATACAAGTATTTAATTTTTCATTTTCTTCCTATTCTTCATTCAAGGTAGGATTCAAGCTTCTCTAAAACAAAAGATAATGTCTAGATAATTATCTAAAGATTAAAATATGCTATTGAAAACTTCAATATGTCATATGTAATATATTAACACTTAAGTTCATATAAGCATTCAATCTATCTAATCATGGTATATTATTCAAGACTTCTATTTCAACAAACAAAATACAAACAAATCAACATGTAGAGACTAAAACATTGAACTAAGGCAAAGAAGTTGATTTTTTTTTTTTTAATTGTCACACTTTTTTTTTTTTTTTTTTTTGTTTGAAATGAAATGAAGATGTATGTCTCCCCCACACTTAAAAGACACAATGTCCTCATTGTGGGAGGATATATGCATATAACACACAATGCACATGCATAAAACACACAATAAAAATACTAAAAATAAAAATGAAAGCAAATAAGGAAAGAAAAACCTTATGCCTCCGGAGAACCTGGAGGTGACGAAGTGAATTCGATGTTTTGTTTGTGGAAATATTTCATCCACTTCCGTTCCATATGTTCGTGGTTTTTCTGGATTGTGTGCAGTGGTTGTCCCATTTCAAAAACTGTTACTTGCTAATTCTCTTGGGATTGTTGTAATGCATCTACCTTACTCAAAACTTGCTTCCATCCAGCGACTTCTTCTTCTTCCGCGTGAGGAGAAGATGTTACTGGTGACTTGCCTTTCCTTTATCTTTGTTCATATGCACGAGAGGTTCCTTCATCTCTATCACCTTGCCCTACTCTTCTTTACCATGACTTCCAGCAATAAACCACTGTGTTGCCGGTTTTCACTTCATCGACTAGTCCGGTCTTCTTCAAGAAAGCACCATCCATATACCCGTGAAACTTGAAGCCAAATCACTTTTTTTTTTTTTTTTTTTTTTGCTGGAACAGAAGAGGAAGACCCCTCCTTGTTCTTCTTGGCATTTTGTTTGAATGGCATAATGATGACTTGATGGAGAATTATTGGTGAAAACACATGGAAAAAGTTGGTTGCTGGGAGTTTTTATTGCACTGATAGAGTTGGGGATTTTGAAAGAGGAATAGAAACTCTTATATAGATGTGGTTAGGGAAGGATAGGGTTGAATAGGTAATAGGGAAGTTGAAAAAGAAGAGATTTAATTGGTTTGGAAAGGGTATTTGCAGTTGTTGTAGGTTTGAATACCTTGGGAAGGAGAAGGGTGGAATTTGAATATGGAAAAGACAGTTGTGACGTTCTGACCGTGGGACATTCGCGCCTTCAATTCCTGTTGTCGCGATCGCGTTTCAATTTCGTGTCTCGCGAATGACTTTCTCCAACCTCTCTGACTTTTGTTGCACCCGATTCGCGCCCGTGCTTGCTATTGTCGCGATCGCGAATTTGTATCCCAAAGTTTCTGACTTCCTTTGTGATGAAATCGCGCTCGCTCTTTCATGTATCGCGATCGCGAATATTGATCTCAAACCTTCTGTCTGTTTTTCACAGAAATTGCGCCCGTGCTTTCTGAATTTGCGCTCGCGTAATCTGTTTCTGTGAAGGTAAAATTTACTACACACTGAAACAAATATTAGTCTTTTTCAAAGCCGGATCTTTGGCTTTTAATCAAAGAAAATATTCAAACCGTAAACCATAGAAGAAATAAAAATAAAACTAATAGAAGTAAACATATATATATATATATATATATATATATATATATATATATATATATATATATATATATAAATATATTTTGTAAATAAAAATGTTGTAAATCATACATAAGAATTTTCGTTAAATGACAAAACACCGTTCCCCGGCAACGACGCCAAAAACTTGTTGCGTCTCTTTTGAGTTCCTGCAAGTATACGGATCGCAACGTAGTAATAAAAAGATCGATCCCACGAGGAACGGGTTATGTCCTCTTTACTACTTATCCTTAACACTTATGTTTACAGCAATAAAATATGAAATGATTAAACTATAATTCTATTTAACTTTTAACTAAATATACTACTTAATTCTATAGATAAAGATATAGTAGAATACTTAGAAGAATTGATCATGCATTAGATTTTCTTTTTCTATAGCAAAACGTGTTTCATACAATAAATTTTTCTTTAATCACATGTGGTCAAGTATAATTCAACCTCTCGGTACAGAATTACTCTTTTTATTGTATGTATCTCTACATACAACAAATGCCTTACTTCGTCAAATATTAAGTCTAGATCTTATTCTTTGATTATTTCAATAAGTTAGACTTAACTTTGACAAACCAATTTAAAGATTCACATGCAAATCCAACTAAATGAATTCTATCTCTTTGATCCTTACTGAATTATTTCTTTCTGAGAATATAATTAAGTAAGCTTGATTAAACAAAGACCAAAAGATAACTTAAAGAAACTTTTATTGAATGAAACCAAATAATATTGTTGTTTTGCATAGAAAATTATGAAGCACAACATGCAAAAAGTCTTTAATAAAACAAGAGAAAGATAGAAGTAATCAAACTCATGCCTCTTGGAGGGCGTCACCCCTCGAGGAACTCCTGGATGTTCTTTGCACGAACAATAATAAGTGACTCTCGTCATCTTATTTCTAAGTACTACTTTATTATTTTCTACTGTATTATAATACTACATTTTGCCTATTACATGATGCATATTATATATTGCATATTGCATATATGGCCTATGGCCTATGGCCTCTGACATATGGCCTCTCTGGCTTCTTTTCATCTTGATTTGGACTTTAATTTATAGAAGAGGAAGATGATGGCAGTTATGAAGGTGGTTGGCTAGCCAAAAGGTGCTTCAGGTGACTTCTCTTGGGAAGAGTCCCGACCTATGTATGGAAAGACATGATTTTCTGGTGAAAGGTGGCAGTTATGTCTCCTGGAAACACGACTCGCGCTCGCGAGATTCAAGGTCACGCTCGCGACTTCTGCTTCAGATGCTTCTGCCTCTCAAAAGTGCTTTGCGCGCTCGCGCAGATGTATGTCGCGCTCGCGACTTTCGCTGGCAAACCTTCTGACTCTCAGGTCTGATTGTCGCGCCCGCGTATATAAATGTTGCGCTCGCGACTTGCCTTTTCTGGGTGTAGGTTGCACGCGCGACCTCCTTCGCGTCGCGAAGTCTGCTATGCAATTCCTTCTATTTTTAATCAACTTTTTGGTCCTCTTTTTCTATAAAATCAAGCCTTTTCATTCCTTTGCTCAAGTTTCATTCCTATAATCATTTTGAAACAAAAATACCACGAGCAAACATAAAATGTATAAAATAACATGCAATCATGCAAATTATATGAGAATATCATAACCAAATTTGCCCGTTTTGCGAGGCTATCACCTAACATGGACAAGTTTGATGGAACCACTTGTCCCAAAACGCACCTGAAAATGTATGTGGGTACCCTCAACCCGTTTGGCTTAGACAGCGAGCTCCTTGCACAGTTGTTTCTACAATCTCTAACTAGTGCTGCTTTGAGATGGTTTGTCAGCCTGGATCGGACTAAAATGAAGACCTAGGAAGACATGTGCAATGTGTTTAACACGCAGTACCACTATAATATAGAGGTGGATGTTACTCGGAGGGAACTGGAAATCACCAAACAAAAGAACAACGAACCCTTTTCCTCGTTCCTTACGAGGTGGAGGGCCAAGGCCGCCCAAATGATCCATCGGCCTTCGGAATAAGAACAAGTAGACATAATCATCAAAAATCTGCTGCCTGTCTACCAACTGTTGACGCGTAATTTTATACCCCCACCTGACCTGATGATGATATGAGGACAAGGGATAAGGTATCACGATAAACCAGAAGTGTTTGAACCAAAAATTGAACCAAACCGCCCAAAGGAGCCTGACCCGCGTTAGGGCTGCGTCACGCAGCTCGTACCTACGTGACGGCACTCTTAGCTGCGTCACACAGCTCTAACAGGGCTGACACCTCTGGAGCGCGCCCGTGCAACGGCCTGCACTGTTTGTATGGATACGCGGCAACTGTACGAAAAGTAAGTTGCGTCACGCAGCTTACGGGTGCATCACGCAGCTTCTACCTGCGTGATGCGACTATGCTCTGTTGCCCTAGCCATATAAATACAACATTTTACAGTAAAAACGGGACTTTTTGCACTTTCTCTCATTTTTCTCTAAAAATCCTAAAGCTTTAAACTAAGTTTTCGACTAAAACGGCTAGGTTTTCTTCCCCAAGAACTCAAGTGAGTAAACTTGAGGAAGATCAAACCATTAACCATTTAGTTTTGAAATCAAGAAGCATAAAAATATAAGAAAAGAAAAAGAGAAAAAGAGAGAAACACTTGGTTCTGTGAAAAGTTCGACAATCACATTTCTAGAATCATGAAACAACGTCTCTAAACTAATCTCAGTGCATGCAATCCTCAAATCTGAGGGCTAGGTAACTGTTCTAACTTTTCTTTTCATTTCTAGTCTTTATCTCTTAAAAATCTCATTTTCATATTGTTTAATTGATCTGCCATTGATAAAACGTAAGTTTGCCTATTGTTGAACTTTTCTGGGTTTATTTTAATCACTTTTGACAAAACGAAAATGTAAAAAAGAGTAGTTTGAAAGGTAGTTGCGGACCAGAGCAGTCGCGTCACGCAGCTACCACCTGCGTGACGCGGCTGTTCATGTCCAAAAGCCCTTGATCTGGACTGGACCACCTGCGTGACGCAGCTATTTGTGTACTCAGTATGTATTTTGTCTTCATATTTGTATTTAACGTTATGTCTTGAATAAATAATCAATAAGCCTGAGGATTTTGAATAAGTCACAAACAGTTCCGTCACGTAGCTAGGAGTTCCGTCACGTAGCTAGGAGTTCCGTCACGCGACTGTTCTTCATAGAACACCCGCGTGACGCGACTGTTCTAAGTTCCAGAACAAATGGTAGAGTTCCATCACGCGACTATTCTTCATAGAACAACTGCGTGACGCATCTGTTATAAGTCCCAGAATAAAAGATAAGAGCTGCGCCATGCGACTGTTCTTCATAGAACACCTGCATGATGCGACTGTCTTCCAGTCCCAGTTTATTTTTGTTATTTTGTCTTAATTTCATTTCATTAGATGGATTTTTTAAGCTTAATCCGGGAAATAATCAATAATGGGCAAATTGAGTCTTAATCAAACCAAATCAATTAATTATTGGTGATTATGAGATTTTAGGATTTATTTCTTATTGTTCATTATTGATTTTATTATTATTAAACTCGGTTTGTGGCCCGCCTTTAACCATAAGGCAAGAGCGGGTCTTTTTAATTTTATTTGATATGTATTGTGGATGGATGGTGGATGGGATGATTAATTTATGAATGAATGCGATGAATGAATTCATTTGGGACGATTAAATAATTTTCCATATAGGAACTCGGTTCAATTTATTCGGGTTGGGTTTAAATAATTTGGCTTTTCTAAAATAAAATCAATTAGAAATCGTAGGTTAAAAGAGGCCGGTTTTTCCGGGCGTCGGCTTCCAACGGGCCGACGTACCTAATTCCCTTACCTAGAATCATACTTGGTACGCCTAACTAGTTTTCTTTCAAATAATTAGGCCTTAATAAAAATGGGTTAAATGGAGTCACTTTTGTAAAAATAAAATTGGAAACGGTCCCATTGCCGAAATAATGGGCGGCGACTAAAATAATTTATAAGACCGATTTATCGGCATCGCATATCCAAAAACATTTTTATCACCTTTTTCCTAAAACAAATAATCCAATGATCAAACAATAACTAAAAAAGAAACCAAAAAATTCATTTTCTCGTGTTTTGTTATCGGGGGGGGGGGGGGGGGGCGAAAACAGTTTGGCGACTTCATTGGGGATTTTGCACCCACTAATCCCCGGTTGTTTTTAATAAACAATTTAGTGGTTGCAATTAGGAATTGACTCTAAAAAGCCTACCTTTCTAAATAAAATTGGTTAGAAAAGCCGATGGAAAATTTTTAATCGTCCGTATGTGTTTAAATTGCTTTCTTTTTCCTTTTTAGGATTTTTGCATTCACTCGCATTTCTCTCTTCTCACCTCATTCTACCCGTACTACCCTTCGGTACTGGTGTTAAGTTTGACGGTGGATCTAGCCTAGACCACGCGATTTAGGTGCATCCATCCGAGAATTAACATTACTACCAACCGCAAGCCTAGTACCTCAAAAGGTGCGTCAAAAGGAGTAGGTCCAACAAAGCCCGAATCCTGTTTGCGGAACCCAGAATTTGTTAAGCCCAATAAGACCAAAGCCAATGCACATAGTTAAAAACCGTAGTTACTTCCCCTAAGGAAATACCCGGTTCTATTTGCTGTTGCTATGCCGCATTCATTTCCGAGAGTTAATATCGTCAATCTCAAAACCCCCTGTTGGTTGTCGAGATTAGACCAATTCCTAGGAAACAGATGTCGGAATTATATGCCAACGGAATTCGTGTGTGGGAGAAATAAGGTTGGAAGGCATGCATTTCCCAACTCCCGTTCCCCTATTTGATGTAAACTGTACATATGTTGTGACATTCATGCACCATGTGACATTTTTCTTTTCAGCCATGCATTAATAAGAGCTAATGTTCAGTATGGACATTTGACCTTGATTTTGAGACTGGACTTCAAATTCGTTCTGAATAATACTATGCAATTACTTATTGTGAATTGATACCCGAAAGAAAAGGGAGATATAAGGGGGTTGCGATTCCTTTGTATTTTTACATTTCTCGCATTATCTGAAAATAAGTGAGAGATTATAAAATTTGTAACAAAATAAAATGAAAATCCTGCTTGGGGCCATATGTTCCAAGGCAAAAAGTAAGGATGCAAAAAAAAAAAAATACACAATAAAAAATAATAAGATAAAATCCCGCTCGGAAATTCTTTCGTTCCGAGGCAAAAGTTAGGGATTTGAGAGAAAATAGTCGATCGTAAATCCAAAAGGAACGGTCAACGACAGATAATGCCCGAAATGTTTAAATACAAAATAAGTTATTGATGTATTATTCATATCGAATTTTTAGTCCAGTTGTTGAAATCGAGATCTTATTTCCATGCTGGCTTTAACACATTAGAAATGCATTTCTCATCCTATGTGCTTTCATTTTCGCATGCATACATGCAGGACCCTCTTTAACTCAGAAATTTTTTGTCAAAATTGATCCTTCACGGGAAACTGCTTCGAGAACTTGGAATCGACACCCTGGTCAGCGTCTAGTCAGAACATCCCCAATCCCCGAGTTTGTTTCAGTTAGTTCAGTGAGCTATTCAAGTTCATTAGATTCAGAACCCGACTCAGATTCAGTAGAAATGGCAGATGATATAGGGGGTGAACCCGGATTTTCACAAGCTCAGATAAGGACCATCGCTCAGATTGTGGCTGCAGCTCTCGCCCAAGATAGGGCCCAAAACCAAAATACTCCCCCTTCTAGCAGCCAACCTGTTGTTGAAGAGAGGCAAACTCCAGATCCTGTGTCGGATAATCAGACTTCTATGGGAAATACTACCCCTGTCGAGAATGATGTGCTCAAGCAACTTGCCGAGCTGAAAGAAAGATTTGACAAAATGGCTGCAGTAAAGGAAAAAGACCCAGTCACCAACCTTCACATAACCGAGTATGTTTTGCACCCAACCAGTTCTGCCTCATTTAAGACTTTCAAGCATACCATATTTGAAGGAGACAATGATCCTCGTTCTCACCTGTCCGAATTTCTCCGAGTCTCTCAGATGAACCGGTACAATGAGGAAGATGTTTTGTGAGCATTCCCGTAAACATTACACAAAGACTATCGGAGGTGGTATGATGGTCTAGATGAGGAGGTTCAGAAGAATTGGATCAAGTTGCAGACCACTTTCCTTAAGCATTTCAAGACAGATGAGAGTGACGAGTTCGGTTTGTGCGACTTGGAAAGTTTAAGACAGGGGAAGGATGAAAGTTTTTTCGACTACTATAGGAGATGGAGAACTAAGTTGTATAGAGTTCAGACAAGGCCAAAAGACAAAGAGCTGATCAGAATCTTCAGTAGGAGCCTACTGCCCTTCTTTAAGGAAAGGATGTTAACTCAGCCCCTCACTGATTTTGCCTTGGTTCAAAGTGCTGGTTTGAACATTGAGGAGTTATACAAGGAAGAAAAGAAGAAGAATAGAGGGTTTGGCAACTACCGGGCTTCTTATGGTGACAGAGGTGCCGGAGGTAGTAATCAGAACCAGTCGGGGAACAGTAATGCCATAGTGGAGGCAGTTAATGAGAGAACCAGAAGAGAGTTCACTGATTTAGGAAGACCCTTGAGCACAGTGCTAAGGTCATGCATCAAGAATGGAGTGCTGTCGAAGCTGCCAGTCGACCCGACTAGACCCGTGCGAGGGAGATATATGGAAAGAAATTGTGATTATCATCAGTGCAAAGGGCATTCAACTAATGAATGTTTCAAATTGAGGCACGATATTCAGGATTTGATTGACAGTGGGAAGATTACTAAGCCTTCAGATAAGAGCAAGCCAAGCACCAAGAACAATCCGCTTCCCCAATATCAGTATAATTATCCGTCCCGTAAGTCTCAGTCGGGTGGATCGGTCAATGCAATTGGGAGTGGATTACTAGAGGAAGTGGTATTGGCGGAAGCGGAATGGGAAGAGCGGATGTGCGCCATGTTGAACATATGGGATGACTGTAGTAGCAATGAGGAAGAGAAGGTGCCAGTGAAGATTGAAATCGAGAAAAGCATCACGGTGAAGGTAGGTGATGTGCCGGAAGATGAGGATGAGCAACTACAGCTTGCCATTCAAAAGAGCTTAGCCGACCAAGAAGAGCAGTGGTACTACAGCAGTGAAGAGGAAGTGAATGAGGTAGGTGTTCAGAGCTTGACCTGGAGTGGGCGAGTATACAATCCCGAGAGCAGTATGCAGGCTAAGGGGAAAGAGATTGCTGTTGATGGAACAAAGAAGAAAGTGACGGAGAAAGGTGGAGAGGAGCCGAAAGAGAAAAAGAAAGAGGAAGAGATAGTGAAAGGACAGAAGAAGGCTGTTGAGGTTGGAGAAAGCAGTCAGAATAAGGCGCCTAGTGGGGTGACCGCCAGTTCGGTACTGAGCCAGTTGCAAAGAATAAGAGCAGATATTTCGATATGGGACTTGCTGATCGCATCTAAGGAGCATAGAGAAGCTTTACTTGAAGCCATGACTTTTGTCAGAGTGCCAGCTCGAATTCAAAGTGTTGATATGATCAATGTGCTATAGCGAAGAATAGGCGAAGTCACCTTCTTTAACTCAGACCTCCCACCGGAAGGAAGAAACCACTATAAGCCGTTGTACATTCAGATCGCCGTCAATGGACGAGATACCCGGAATGTGATGGTGGATAACGGATCAGCACTGTGCGTATGTCCGCTGAAGATGCTGTCTAAATTTAAAATTAAAGAATCAGAGCTTGAGCCATCAAACATGGTGGTCAAGGCTTATGACAACACTATGCGGAATGCAAAAGGGACTTTTAAAGCAAAGATATCCACAGGAGCCGTGGAAAGCTGGGTAGATGTAGTTGTGCTTGACATCTTAGCCAACTATGCTCTTTTGTTAAGAAGACCATGGCTCCACCCTTTAGGCGTAGTTTCGTCTACTCTGCACAGAAAAGTGAAAATTCCGTGGGGCACAGATGTGGTGACAGTCAACGCGCAAGAGGATCTGAGTGTAGCAACAGTGGAAGGCTTAGAGCTGGCGATACCGTTATCGGGTTTTCAGGTGGCAATGATTGATGCACCCACCACAAAGAGCAAAAGTGCAGTGAATAGAATGAGTCCTTTCTCAAGAAAGATGATGAAGAAGATGAATTGGCAGTACGACAAAGGTTTAGGCCGGGAGCTGCAAGGAAGGTTTGAGCCTCTCTTATCGGCACTTGGGCAACAAGACAAGTGCGGATTGGGCTACGTTGAAAATAGAAAGAAGGAAAGATATGAGATTCGATCTCCGGTCAGAGGGTCAAATTTGAATCATATCTTCTTTGTTCCACAAGCCGAGGGAGAATTTCAGAGTAGGGGGAAGACCTACCCCGGCTTGGAGATATTCATGATCGATTATGAGGAGAAGCTAGTCAAGTCACCCGAACCTTCCTTGGAACAGCTGGTGGATGGAACTGAATTCATGATGTGTATGACAGAAGCGAGCACTGAATCTGAGTGGTTGAAGAAGATATCCAAGTTTGAAGACTTTTTGGGGATTGGGGATGAAACTTCCAAGCTAGTGCAAGAGCAGAAGGCCAAGGCACGGATCCTCCATTTGGTCCTAGCTGCTGAAAACGCCGAAGAGGCAGAGAGGAAGGTGAAGCCGGCAGAAAAGAAGGTGGAGAATACCCCGGGGAAAGAAGAAGGTGCAGATGCCGATGAAGTGATCCAAGCAATAAAAGACACTTGTAATGAATGTATTGAACAGGCAATTAATCTTGTATTTTGTTTTTCTGATGCTTGTTTCGAGAACAATATGGATGGTTTTCCTCTTTTATTTCAATCAATGGAAGTGAACTTTGACTACTTGTTTTCTTGTTTTCCTGATTGTCATGTTCATGGCATTGATTACACCACACGCATATTTGACATAAATGCATTGCATCATTTTGCATTTAATTTAAGCACCACTGAAGATCCTAAAATAATCGAAATCGGATCAGACTTTAAACCTGAGCTTAGACAGGATCTTCAAGAATGTATCAAAAGAAATTCAGAGGTATTTGCCTGGAGCTATGCGGACATGCCAGGGATCGACAGATCAATAGCAGAGCATTTCAATCCTACTGACCCGAATGTTAAGCCGGTAAAGCAGAAAAGGAGAAGGGTCAGACCAGAATGGCAAGATAAGATCAAAGCTGAAGTCTAGAAACAATTAGATGCAGGATTCTTAGAAGTGGTTCACTATCCAGAATGGTTGGCGAATATAGTCCAGGTACTGAAAAAAGATGGGAGGATAAGGGTCTGTGTTGATTACAGGGACTTGAATAAGGCCTCACCTAAAGATGACTTTCCACTTCCGCACATAGATGTTTTGATCGACAGCGCTACCGGAATGGGATGTTATTCCATTATGGACGAATTCTCCGGATACAACCAAATACTGATGGCTTTAGTGGACAAGCACAAGACGGCCTTCACCAGGGATTTCGGAACATTTTGCTATAAGGTAATGCCATTTGGATTGAAGAACACCAGGGCAACATACCAGAGAATGGCTACAACATTGTTTCATGATATGATCCATAAGGGGTTAGAAGTATATGTAGATGACATGGTGATCATGACAAAAACACAGGAAGAACATGCAGAGATGTTGTAAAAGTTCTTGGCACGGGTCAAGCAGTATAACTTGAGACTCAATCCCAAGAAGTGCGTATTCGGAGTAACGAAGGGGAAGTTGTTAGGTTTCGTTGTAGGACCTAACGGGATTGAGGTTGACCCCGACAAAATAAAAGCCATTCAGGATATGGAACCGCTAAGAACAGAACGGCAGGTGAGAAGCTTCCTGGGTAAAATTCAGTACATCAGCAGGTTCATTTCGAGGTTATCCATCACCTGTGCTCCAATTTTCAAGCTACTGAAGAAGAATCAGCCAGTCAAGTGGAATGAGGACTGCCAGAAGGCCTTTGACCACATAAAAAAATACTTGATGAATCCACCAGTGCTCAGTTCACCAAGACCAGAAGAACCTCTAATCTTGTATTTATCTGTAGAAGATGCAGGAGTTGGAGCAATATTGGTACAGCCGGACACAGCTGGAGTAGAAAAGGCTATCTATTACATTAGCAAGAAACTATTGCCCATAGAGGAGAAGTATAACTTGGTGGAAAAAACATGCATGGCAGTAGTATGGTCGATAAAGAAGTTGCGGCCTTACTTTGATTCCTTCAAGGTCACTTTTGTCTCTAAGATTGATCCTTTGAAGTATTTGCAAAGACCGCCTACTCTAGAGGGACGGTTGTCTAAGTGGTTAATTCAGATGTCTAGCGTGGATGCAGAGTTTATAACGAAGAAAACGGTCAAAGGTCGGGCTGTAGTAGAATTCCTGGCAGAAAATCCAATTGCAAATGATGAACCTTGGGAATTGGAGTTTCCAGATGAGCACTTACTATGTATCGAAACATGAGCTTGGAAATTGTACTTTGATGGATCAGCCAACAGAAATGGAGCCGAAGCTGGCATTGTAATTGAAGCACCTAATGGCGAGGTTACCACGATGTGCAAGAGACTATTGTTCCCGGTCACCAATAACATGGCGGAGTATGAAGCATGCATTATGGGGATGGAAGCTCTCCTTGCATCCGGTGCTAAGGAGGTCGAAGTAATAGGAGATTCGTTATTGGTTATTGAACATGCTAACGAGAGATGGAAGGTAGAGGAAGAAAGACTGAAGCCCTATGTTGAGTACTTGTTGAAAAAGGCAGCACTATTTGACAAGATCACTTTCACTCACATAGGAAGAACCTATAACAGAATTCTAGACGCCTTGGCAAACTTAGCATCGGCCTGGCAAGATTTGAGTAAAGTTCCGAAAAAGCCATTTATCATTACCACAGCCAATATCCTGTGCTATAAAGAACATTTTGTGAACCAGGTAGAGTCGGAGGAAGAGCCATGGTTTACGGATATCCTGAGGTATATGAAAGACGGTACTTTTTCTGATGATGCCACGAAAGAAGACTGTGCATTTCTCAGAAAAATGGCTTTGAATTATGTTCTAGCCGATGGTGAACTTTACAAGAGAGCTTGGGATGGAATGTTGCTGAGATGTGTGAGCAGGAAAGAAGGAGAAGACATAATGAGGAAGGTGCATGAAGGAGTTTGCGGTACTCATCTAAGCGGCATGAGCCTAACAAGAAAAATCATGAGACAAGGATATTTCTGGATGCAGATGGAAGATGACTGTGTTCAGTATGTGTGTCATTGCAAAGCTTGCCAATATCATGACAATAAAAGCCATTTACCTGCTGTTGAACTTCATCCGACAACTCCTTCTTGGCCTTTTTCTGCATGGGGTATAGACGTCATCGGCAAAATCTCACCAGCAGCATCCAACGGCCATCAGTATATATTGGTTGCAGTTGACTACTTCTCTAGATGGATTGAGGCTCAATCTTACAAAACCTTAACCGCCAAACATGTGGCTAGATTCATTGAACATAACATTTTCTGTCGCTATGGTGATCCCCATCACATAGTTACAGATAATGGCTCTCATTTTCAAGCAGATGTTGGCCAATTGCTTTATAAATACAAGGTTGAGCATCACCATTCTTCTCCTTATCGCCCTCAGGCTAGTGGCGCAGTAGAGGCTGCGAACAAGGAGATCAAAAGAATCCTGTCGAAGATGTGTGAAAGGTACAGAAGCTGGGCTGAGAAACTTCCTTTTGCGCTCTAGGGGCATCGCACTACATTCAAATCAGTAAACGGAGCTTCTCCTTTTGAACTTGTATACGGAATGGAGGCAGTGTTACCGATAGAGCTCGAAAAGAAGTCTCTTAGGGTTTTGGTAGAAGCTGGTCTGACCGAAGAGGAATGGGTCAAGAAGAGATATGAAGATTTGGCGCTCTTAGACGGGAAAAGACTGAATGCTCAATTCCAGGATCAGATGAGGAAAAGAAGAATTGCTCGTGTCTACAATAAACGAGTACATCCAAGGGCATTAAAGAACGGAGATTTGGTTTTGATCAGATTATTGGATCATGAAGCCCAGAATCATCCTGGTGGGAAATTTAAACCCAACTGGCATGGACCGTTCAGAGTTCACAAACTATTAGCAAAACGTGCCGCTGAATTGGTCACTATGGAAGGAGAGCCTGTCAACCGAATCGTCAATCAGGACCAAATGAAGAATTCTATGCCTGAAATGATGATTTCGATTAAAAAAAAAAAATTTTTTTTTAGCTAAGTTGAAAACCCAAAAGGGCGGCTTAGGCAAGAATTAAGCTCGCTAGTTTGAAAACCCGAAAGGGCGGCCTAGGCAAAAGTTAGAGCATGAATAAAAATAATAATAATAATAATAAAATAAAAACAAAAAAAATTTCGCGGGATCAACGCATGGTCCTTAGTTTAAATGCAGAGTTCATGCTATGCGTTCGTGATAAATGTGTGATTGGTTGCTCAACACCATCAACCCGACTTGAAGGAGAATAGGAAATCGAGTAGTTAGAGCAAATGACCATTGTATTAGAATAAACTTTCTTTACTTCTGTATAATGTTGAAAAGAAGTACGATTAATAAAAGATTTGAATTTCAAAATTTTTCTTTCTGTTCTGGGGTTATGGTCAAAGAATACAAGACCTTCCTTTCTGCTTATTTGATCGGAGATCGATTCATTTGGTTTAAAATGTTCTGGATGCTGGCCCTGCCTAAACAATGAACTTTTTTAAGACGTTGATCGGAGGGACGAGCACCATTTTCTCAGTGATTTCCCTGGAAAGATCAATATAAAAAAAAAACTATGAATAAGCCTTAGTACTCATATAGGTTCATGCATACATAAAGTAGTTATATTTGTTATTTTTGTCTGATTTATGCAGGTAATAAAACAGTCACTCCATTCTTTGTTGTTTCCAAGCGTAATCTTTTGTTTTTGCAAAATAACCTCTTCTTTATGAGCTTTCATTTATTAACCCAAGGGTAGGAGGCCCAAATAACTAACACAACAAATAATTTCGAAGGAAAAAGTTTGTTGTCTGTTGTTGATTTATGTCTGCAGGAAACAGGAATTAATAAAGACAGGATCATTGGGATCATTGATTACGAGGAGAGCAGATACATTTAACTAAAAGCTCATGGCCCAAGTACAAAAGAAAAAGAAAAGACAACAATTTATTCTAGTGGAGCCTATCAGCAGAGGCCAACCTTCACAGGGCATGACGTCATTGTGGGGTAAAGAACCAGTTGACATATGCGGGTGTCACGGTGTCCTGCATCATTCCTTCATCTAAATGCACAGTGTTTCGATTTCACCAACGGTCAGCTAAATTGGTCAACAGATGTGGTGTTATCAGACCTCTCTCGAAGTTATGGACTCGGGGAACACGCTGTATCATCCCATACTGACGGCTGATCCTATCAGGGAAATAGGCCATGGAACGGTCTAGACTGGCATACAACACATAGTTGAGATTCATACTTCCGGTTGTGAGCAATCTACTCCTCCACCAAGGACAAGTCCACCGAATAGTAGGGTTATCACTAAAATCGAAGCGTCTCCGAGATCGAGATTGAAAAATGGCAGCCCCGTAGGTTGGAATTAAGCGAGCCGGAATTGGAGGAATCAGGCTTAATTTGTCCAGAGCCCAGGCTTGCAATAGCAGTGGACAACCGCGATGATGAACATTGAAGTCGGTGATGTGAAGGGCTATATCCCTGACCCAACACATTGTTTCTCCCATGATCATCATGAAGACAGTATGATGGTGCAATTGCATTTCCTGAACAATGGTCAGAAGTCGGAAATCTCCAATTCCGGGTTGACGGTTCTTCATGGCATACACATTCAACAGCAAGAAGCAGCAAGCTCGAATCCAAAGGAGATCTAGATCAGTAGACAAAACCCTGTTCAAGAAAGGTTCCAAAGGAAGACTTTGATCCGCACTTATGCCGTCAGGAAGGAAAACCGGGCACAAGGCCACAATCTCAGTTAGATCATACCTAGGACCTTGGGGTAAGGCCGGAGTTTCGTCTTGATCAGGATGATGATCCATCACGGTGCACATCTCCTCGTAGGTCGGCGTCACCTCAGAGTCTTCGAACCGGAAAACCATAGTGTTAGGATTAAAATGAGTAACGAGCCAAGAAAGGAAACCATAATCAGGTTTCAAATCTTTAAAATATTTCAGCCAAACGAGCTGATTCATAGGAGGAACTCGCCATAAATCGTTAGAAATGGATTGGACGAAAGTTGAGACTTGGTTTCTGAAAGCCATGAACAAGGATTATCTAAGAAACTGATCTACTTTGAATGCTGGATGTGAAGGAAAGGTGAAGTGAAACCCCCATTTATAGAAGGGTGAAGGGACCGATGAGCGAAATATCGTCATTGTCCGACATAATGTCCACTGTCAAGGGTAGTTGGAAAGATATTCATACATGGACTGCTCGGGTTGGTGAGCATTTAAATTCGCATTGATAAATAAGAAGGACGATTTGTACAATAAGGAGGTTGAATCTTTATGACTGCGTTAATCGCTCTGTCAGGTAAGTGATATGATCCACTGTTGTTTAGTGATTGATTCTTGTAGTATTTCGTTTTAAGTCCATTATTTTATTTTACTCTTTCTTTATTTCATTTATATCGGTCCATGGACCACTAACAAGGTGGACCATTTTTGCAAATAAATGGGACACCATTGTTTCGTGTTTTTGTATTTGTGTTTTATTTTTGCAGGAACAAGACTTCACAGTTGTAAAATATAAACACATACAACAATATAATAAAAGCAAAATATTATAAAAATGTAAATAACACCAAAAAAATAATAATAAATAATAATAATGATATAACTGTACAATTATCCACAAAATAATATGATACTACTAAATGTTCAAAATGTTCAAAAAAATGTCCAAAAATGGCTGAGATGCGGAGCAGGACTACCGCCGCCTACGGCTCGGACCAGCAGCAGCCGGAGGGTGTGGAGATGGGGGAGCATCATCAGAAGAAGAGCCGTCCTCATCCTCCTCGGAAGAATCAAGCGGGATGCCCTCAACCTCCAACTTCGTCCGAAGCCGCTCTACCTCTGCCTGAAGTCGGCTCACAGCGCTGGATTGACGGGACTGATGCCTCCGTAACCTCTCATTCTCCAAATCCTGTAAAAGCAAATATATGTAAAAAAGGTTTACGAAAAACAAGAGACAAAAAAGGTAAATGTGTAAAATTCATACCAGCTCATGCCGCTCGGAGTATAGTCGACCGATGTAGGATCGGGCAAACCCGAACCGCTGGCAAATCTCCTGATACCTCTAGGTCGGTACCTGCGAACAAAAGAAAAATCCATTAAGAAGATACTCAGGTAAAGTGCTTCTAACTTTGTAAATTCGGTTTATGACTTACATGTGTAGCGTGCTCAGGGTCCAACTGCACTGGAGGAGGAGCCTGCCGAAGATCAGCAGGAATAATGATGCCAGATCCCAAGCCTAGACTAGGATCCAGCACCACCTCCATACCCGAAGGGAATGGGACGTCACCCAGCACTACACCGGCCGGTCCAGTCGGAGCTGCTGCAGCACCCGCTCCAGCCGCTACCTCTGCCCGGTAGTAAGCCGTAGTCTTATGCGTCTTCCGCTCCTGCGTTGAGTTATAGAGGGAAGTAATGGTATCAGGGATCGAAAACAATGAAAATGATAATGAAAGTAAATAAGACCGAAGATCAGAAAAGTCACCTGAGTATACTCGAGAATCTCGAGAAGCCGCGCCTGCATCCGAGAGGCGAAGTAAGAGGGGAAATCACCGACGGATAGAAAATCGTTCGCTGAGAAACCTCTGTACTCCACCTCCTAGTCCTCCCGGGTCAAGCCCTCCATGAGACACATATGTCGAGGAGGGGCATGAGGCACCCTCTGCTGTGCTGGAGCTACCGGAATGTCGAAAACTCTCTCTCCGAGGAAGTATCGGTCGACCCAGTATCCTTGCATCAGCAGCCTCGACCGGGTGTGCAACTCAGCCACCTCCCGGCCCGGGTAGGTCCTCCAGGCCTCGCAATCCCTTGGAGTCAAGGACAACTACAAAAGAAGAAGAAATCAGTATTTGTTATGCATTAAAATAAAAAGAGAAGAAGATAAGCTAAATGTTCAGAAGTTCTTTTTGTACTCACATCAGACAGCTCCCGGTCATTAAGGAAGCTCCGCCAGTACTCGGGATCCTCGCCACTGGCATAAGTGTGATAGCAGTGGGCCAAATAACGGGGAATCCTCCTAGACTCGACCGGAGAGTCGCCGCTCGGATCGCCCGGATAGATACAGTACTAATAGGACCATACCTGCAGCAGAGAAAGAAATGACATCAGTTAGTTGAATAGTTGAGAATGACAAATAAAAAGCTGAAGAGTGAAAGAATGTTACCTCCAGAGGCCGGATAAATAGCCAGTTCGACTCACCGCTACCAAGGGTCCAGACATCTAGACCGTGATAGAGATGAGCCAAACCGAGTGTGGCCCAGTCGAAGGACCCGACCTGGCTCAGATCCCGTAGACATGCTAGCACCGCCGGGTCTCCCTTGTTCTGGGAGGTGCATAGCAGCTGGGACGAGATGATGTAGAACAAGAAGGACCGAGCAGCCTGGTCCCTCTCCTTCCGAGTATACGCAGGAGTAGCAGGTCGGGCCTCCTCCGGCAACTCCCTCCAAGCCTCCAAACGGGTCCTGATCCTCTCGGCCCAGAACCGGAACACCATCTCATAAGACATACACCCCTGCACAGTGTACCGGGTCTGTGTGGTGACTCCGAGCAAGGAGCGGACTAGCTGGGCCCCGAGAGTGGCCGTCTGATACCGAGCATCCAATGGGGGAGCCGGGCCAGTGAAGCGAAGGCCGGTAATGGCAGCATAGTCCACGGGCGTGAGGGTCATTTCGCCGAACCCGAAGATGAAGGTGTGCGTGCAATCGTTCCACCGCTCCATCAATGCATATCGCATAGTGGGCGGGAAACGAGGCTGCGTGCGGCGCAATCCTGCAGCGTAATCTCCGAAGCCTGCAGCGACGACCCGAGCTCGCATAGGTGGGTCCAGCAAATCCCAAAAGGCAGAGGCATCAGTGGCTGATCCACCCGAGCGGGCCTTGCCCAGATTAACCTGTGAGAAAAATTTCCAATTTGAATAAATATAACACTAACAATAGTTCATTTTCTTCTATGGCAGGAAAAATAAAAACCAAAATTCGGTTTGAACCATAGCTGCATCACGCAACTACAAAGCCACGTCACACGTCTACATAGCTGCGTCACGCAACTTGGCCCAAGTTGCGCACCTTGAAGCACAGCTGCGTCGCGCACCTCAGCACCCGCGCCACGCCACTCCGTAGCTGCGTCACGCAACTGATTGAAGTATATTACCTTAAGAATAGATACGTCATGCAACTAGGCAGATGCGCCACGCACCTTGGCAGCTGCGTCACGCAACTGTTCAAAACTCTATCTCATCGACGAACAGTCGCGTCACGCAACTGTTCTTCCAAAGAACAGCTGCGTGACGCAACTGTCGAAGGTACGCAGTACTTTGATTTTAACCTAATTTCACTATGTTTGTGTTGTTTTCATGCAAATTTTAGGGTAAAATCAAGTCGCCTAGAGATACCAACAAGAAAATATCATCAAATCAAGCTCTAACACAATGAAAAAGGGTCGATTCTAAAGTTCAAGGCTAGCTAGGGTTTCTGGCGCCTCGAACAGTTGCGTCACGCAACTGTTCACTCAAGAACAGCTGCGTCACGCATCTGTTCATGGAAAAACAGCCACGCCACGCAACTCCTACCTGCGTTACGCGACTATTGACGTAGGCATAAACTCAATAAAGGGGCAGATACTACGAATAACGGATCAAAAGCGGTAAAAAAACAAAAAAAAAAGAGAGGAATTTTTTTACTTACCTCGGACTGAAAGCCGCGCATCCGGCTCGTCTCGTATTTGACCGAGAACTCCGTACCCGGCAACGGCAGAAGCTGCAACGGTCGTGTCCCGGGGGTCAACGGATTCCGGCTCACCGGCAGCGGCTCGCCGCAAAGGTAGGCATATCCGGTAGGGCCCCGAGGGTCTCCATCTCCGGGGTGTAGGCGAAAGCCGGGATTTCAGAGAGTTGAGACATCATTTTCGGTTGAATAGTTCAGAGAATTTTCAATCGCTTAGGGTTTGTGAATAAGTGAAATTGAATCGGTTATGAAAGAAGTTACTTATAGTAAATATCTGGGCTCAAGCCCATTTCTCCAAGCAATGGGCCCAAGCCCACTCCTCCGAGCCCAAAAGGTGACGGGCTCGTTATCCCTTTTCAAGCCCAACAGGCCCATGTGGTCCATTTTAAAAGCCCACGACGATCCACGTCGGCAATTCGACGTCGATGTGCGGCTTGTACACTTCAACAATTTTTTTTCTACTCACCGCACAGGGGGCAGGAGCATCAAATTGCCCAGATTACCCTCAGGTAAGTTTTCTTTTAAACACTATATCATAAAGGATATACTTGAAAATGCAGATAACAATTTTTGTTAAGTCTTTTATACCGAAATTTTTGCTAAAATTTTTGCAAAATGGTTAAGATACGCTTATAAAAGTGAATATTTTTGGTTCTAGGCCGGAATTCTGGACTGGGGGCAAAAGTATGACCTTTTGCCTTAATGTGAATCTTTTTTAATCAATGCATGGGAACGTGTGACGTTCCGATATTTTTCTAACAGAAGGCAAGGTCTGCTTGTACACGGATATTGCTCTTTTTCTAGTGAACAATTTTTCAGGCCGACCGGTGATGGTTTTTCGAAGCCGATAGGTCCTACTGATTAGTGATGGTGCATTGCGAAGCTAGGCAGAACAGTTTTAAAACAGTGATGGTGCATTGCGAAGCTGTTTGAAATTCCTCCCCAGTCAATGATGATGAATTGCGAAGTTGACCGGGGTAAAACCGACATCTTTCGAGCCGATCAAACCGAGCCTCGAGGATGCCCTTTCTAAACCGACTGGAGCCGACAAAGCCGATCAAACCGAGCTGAGTAGGTGGCCAGATCAAAGCCCTTCAAGCCGATCAAATTGAGCTTTGAAGACTTTGTCATCAAATCAACATCGTTCGAACTGATCAAACCGAGCTTCGAGGATGTCTCTTCAGATTCCACTAGAGCCGATAAAGCCGATCAAACTGAGCTGAGTAGGTGGCCAGATCAAAGCCCTTTAAGCCGATCAAACCGAGCTTTGAAGACTTTGTCATCAAATCAACATCGTTCGAGCCGATCAAACCGAGCTTCGAGGATGTCTCTTCAGATTCCACGGGAACCGATGAAGCCGATCAAACCGAGCTTAGGAGGTGACCAGATGATTAATTCAGCATCTTTCCAAGCCGATCAAACCGAGCTTCGGAGACGATTGCCTGATAGAAGGCGCGTAAATGGACCACTTTAACATTAATCAATTATACGATTAATGATAAAGTGGGGGGCAAACTGTTGACGCGTAATTTTATACCCCCACCTGACCCGATGATGATATGAGGACAAGGGATAAGGTATCACGATAAACCAAAAGTGTTTGAACCAAAAATTGAACCAAACCGCCCAAAGGAGCCTGACCCGCGTTAGGGCTGCGTCACGCAGCTAGTACCTGCGTGATTGTACTCTTAGCTGCGTCACGCAGCTCTAACAGGGCTGACACCTCTGGCGCGCGCCCGTGCAACGGCCTGCACTGTTTGTATGGATACGCGGCAACTGTACGAAAAGTAAGTCGCGTCACGCAGCCTACGGGCGCGTCACGCAGCTTCTACCTGCGTGACGCGACTATGCTCTGTTGCCCTAGCCATATAAATACAACATTTTACAGCAAAAACGGGACTTTTTGCACTTTCTCTCATTTTTCTCTAAAAATCCTAAAGCTTTAAACTAAGTTTTCGACTAAAACGGCTAGGTTTTCTTCCCCAAGAACTCAAGTGAGTAAACTTGAGGAAGATCAAACCATTAACCATTTAGTTTTGAAATCAAGAAGCATAAAAATATAAGAAAAGAAAAAGAGAAAAAGAGAGAAACACTTGGTTCTGTGAAAAGTTCGATAATCACATTTCTGGAATCGTGAAACGTCTCTAAACTAATCTCAGTGCATGCAATCCTCAAATCTGAGGGCTAGGTAACTGTTCTAGCTTTTCTTTTCATTTCTAGTCTTTATCTCTTAAAAATCTCATTTTCATATTGTTTAATTGATCTGCCATTGATAAAATGTAAGTTTGTCTATTGTTGAACTTTTCTAGGTTTATTTTAATCACTTTTGACAAAAGGAAAACATAAAAAAGAGTCGTTTGAAAGGTAGTTGCGGACCAGAGCAGTCGCGTCACGCAGCTACCACCTGCGTGACGCAGCTGTTCATGTCCAAAAGCCCTTGATCTGGATTGGACCACCTGCGTGACGCAGCTGTTTGTGTACTCAGTATGTATTTTGTCTTCATATTTGTATTTAACGTTATGTCTTGAATAAATAATCAATAAGCATGAGGATTTTGAATAAGTCACAAACAGTTTCGTCACGTAGCTAGGAGTTCCGTCACGCGACTGTTCTTCATAGAACACCCGCGTGACGCGACTGTTCTAAGTTCCAGAACAAATGGTAGAGTTCCGTCACGCGACTGTTCTTCATAGAACAGCTGCGTGACGCAACTGTTATAAGTCCTAGAATAAAATATAAGAGCTGCGCCACGCGACGGTTCTTCATAGAACACCCGCGTGACGTGACTGTCTTCCAGTCCCAGTTTATTTTTGTTATTTTGTCTTAATTTCATTTCATTAGATGGATTTTTTAAGCTTAATCCGGGAAATAATCAATAATGGGCAAATTGAGTCTTAATCAAACCAAATCAATTAATTATTGGTGATTATGAGATTTTAGGATTTATTTCTTATTGTTCATTATTGATTTTATTATTATTAAACTCGGTTTGTGGCCCGCCTTTAACCATAAGGCAAGAGCGGGTCTTTTTAATTTTATTTGATATGTATTGTGGATGGATGGTGGATGGGATGATTAATTTATGAATGAATGCGATGAATGAATTCATTTGGGACGATTAAATAATTTTCCATATAGGAACTCGGTTTGATTTATTCGGGTTGGATTTAAATAATTTGGCTTTTCTAAAATAAAATCAATTAGAAATCGTAGGTTAAAAGAGGCCGGTTTTTCCGGGCGTCGGCTTCCAACGGGCCGACGTACCTAATTCCCTTACCTAGAATCGTACTTGGTACGCCTGACCAGTTTTCTTTCAAATAATTAGGCCTTAATAAAAATGGGTTAAATGGAGTCACTTTTGTAAAAATAAAATTGGAAACGGTCCCATTGCCGAAATAATGGGTGGCGACTAAAATAATTTATAAGACCGATTTATCGGCATCGCATATCCAAAAACATTTTTATCACCTTTTCCTAAAACAAATAATCCAATGACCAAACAATAACTAAAAAAGAAACTAAAAAAATCATTTTCTCGTGTTTTGTCACCGGGGGGGCAAAAACACCAACGACAACTGCAAACTCAGTACCTACCAACGTTCCAGTCGCTCATTGCTACTGCGACCAAGGTAGAGGATTTAATCCAAATGGGTCAACTGAAAGAAGACTCGAGTACCTCAAAGTATAAGAAGCCTAGCCAAGCTAGCAAAATTCACAAAGTGGCAAGTATCACCCCCACGAATCCTTTACGTGTAGGGAATATGAGAAATGGCAGCCAGTCGAGGAGGACTTACACTTATCTGGGGATGCCAATCCTTTTTGTATTCCGAGAGGCTGTCAAGGCAAATTACATTAAGCCTTTGGAAGCGAGGCAACCCCCCGACCCATTGCCGAGAAACTATAGGGCTGATGAATACTGTGAGTACAATCAGGGTAACGGGCACAAGACTGAAGCATGCTGGACGCTAAAGAATTGCATCCAAGACCTGGTGGATAACGGTTCAATCATTCCAAGGAGCAAGCCAAATATTAGCACTAATCCTTTACCAAATCATGGGATAAATGCTATCGTTGCTGACCAGGAATTGATCGATCCTTTCGAACTATTCCTAGAAATGAATGACATCTGTGTCCTGGATTTGAATGACTTATCTGAAGAGGTCGATGCAATGACCAGGAGTGGGAGACAGTACGAACCAATAGTTCTGGACAAAGTCCAAAATAAGCCCTACCAAAGGGCAGCTGAGCCAAAGGAAGACCCGGTACTCTCGCAGTTAAAAAAGACCCAGGCTAGGGTATCAATTTGGGAGCTTCTGGCATCATCTTTCCCTCATCGCCAAGCTCTTTGCAAGGCCTTGAGTCAGCTACAAACATCAGTGGAGGTTAGCCCTGAAGTGCTGGTATCCACCCTTACACAAGCATCCAAGATATAAAGCATTAGGTTTTCTGACGATGACTTGCCCAAGGAAGGAAGCAGTCACAATGCTGCACTCTACGTTACTGTTCAGACTAGAGAAAAGACTGTGCCCATGGTTCTCATTGACAATGGGTCAGCATTGAATGTCTGCCCACTAAGGGTAGCTAGCTGTCTGGGGTTGGAGGAATCAGATTTCAGTCCATCGGACCAGATAGTCAAAGCTTATGACAGCACCCGGAGGGAAGTGTTGGGGGTTGCTACATTGAAATTAGCAATTGGGCCAGCTATGATGGAAGTCCCGTCCCAAGTAATTGATGTGCCTACCAGTTTTAACCTACTCCTGGGGCGACCATGGATACATCATACTAAGGCAGTGCCCTCTTCTCTACATCAAAAGGTCAAGTTTCCTTACGAGGACAAAGTTATCACTATTCAAGGGGATGACTATAGCCAACTGAAGAAGACAAAGGGCCAGCCTCTCTTTGAGGTCAGCCCTGAGAATGCCAACCTGCCCCTCTCAGGATTTTAATATGACACGGTACAGTGCATAGAGGAAAAAACTGCAAACTCTCGAATTCTCTTTGATTTCGGGACGATGCAAATAAACTGCATGATTCCTTTAATGCTGAAAATGTCCTACCTGCCGCGAATGGTTATGGCGAGGTCCGGAAAGACATACCCCACACTGTAAGCTTGGGATTGTCTGGTGAACAAAGGGACCTTTGGGCTAGGTTATGAGCCCACTGATGAAGACCTTGCTGAAAGGACCAGGGGAAGAAAAAAGAAGAGTATACAGATGCGGCCTTACCTTTTGACTTTGAATGGTCATTTCTGCAAACTGGGAGAAACAATTCCTTATTGTGGCTTCCAGGAACCATTCTACTTCCCGACAGCTAAGAAAATGCTGCCTGGGCTGGAAATATTTGCTGATGTCGGGGACAACAAGCCAGAGGCAATAACTGAGCTGGAGATAGAAGATCTCATGCAGCCCAGTCTCTTTGATGAGGTTACAGTTATTACTAGTAATGATGGGAACCAAGACTTGCTGAGCCTGATCAAGCCGAATAAGGGGCCTCTCACCAACTGGTATACCGAGGAGGAGCGCGCTGCTGACAAAACCCTTCCCGAGCTAAACCTAGAGTCTAGACCTGATACCAAGTCCTGTACTGAGTCTGAGTCTGACCCTGAGTCTGAAATCGAGTCAGAGTCCAGTTTCGAGTCTTCTGTATCAGATTTGGAAAATCCGGATCTTAAATTTGATGTAATTTTTGAGGACGATTCCGTCCTTATCAATAAAAGATTACAGATTATTGGTTACCCTACGTGTCAATCTTTCCAAGCATATCCTAGGAAAAATAATGAAAAAGAAATAAATGAAATAAAAAATGAAAAAGAGAAAATAATCATCGGCAAAGAAGAAAATGAACACACATACATTGCATCTGACTGTGTGAACAGGGAACAGATCATTGAATGCTTGAAGAAGTTTGCCGATTGCTTCATGTGGAAGGCTAGTGACATCACGGGAATTGACCCAGCAATAGCAGTACACAAGATTCCAGTGTACCCCGAGGCTAAGCCAGTAAAACAGAAGCTAAGGAGGCTAAAAACAGAATGGTCCTTGAAAATCAAGGAGGAAGTAGCTAAGCAATTGGAAAACAAGTTCATAGAGCCTATTGCCTACCCAACATGGTTAGCAAACATAGTGTCGGTTCCTAAGAAGGATGGAAAGGTGCGAATGTGTGTCGACTACCGGGATGTGAATAAAGCATGTCCGAAGGACGATTTTCCTTTGCCTCATATTGACTTGTTGGTTGACCGAATGGCTGGACACGAGATGGTCTCCTTGACTGATCTCGCTGTCTGGTACAATCAGATAATGATGCATTTGCCAGACAAAGAGAAGACGGCATTCATCACACAGTGGGTAACCTACTGCTATAGGGTCATGCCTTTTGGGCTCAAAAGTGCCGGGGCAACTTATCAAAGAATGGCAACAACTATCTTCCACGACATGATTCATAAAGAAGTTGAGGTGTATGTGGACGACATGGTTGTTAAATCGAAAACAGCTGAAGAACATACCACAGCACTTGTGAAGTTCTTCCTTAGGCTTCGAAAGTACAATTTAAAGCTCAACCCGGCAAAATGTCTGTTTGGGGCTACATCCGGAGTATTTCTGGGGCATATGGTCAGCCAGAAAGGCATAGAGATTGACCCTTTGAAAGCCAAAGCCATTTTGGAAATGCCAGCACCGAAGACGAAAAAGGAAGTTCGGGTTTCCTGGGAAGGCTACAGTACATCAGCCGATTCATTAATCAATTGGCCGATACTTGTGGTCCGATCTTCAAATTACTCAGGAAAGGGGTATCCGTCAAATGGAACGAAGATTGTCAGAAAGCCTTTGATCAGGTCAAACAGTATTTACTATCTCCGCCAGTCTTGCAACCACCAAGGCCAGGAAAACCTTTGCTATTGTACCTATCAGTGACAGAAGAAGCTATGGGTGCAATGCTAGCTCAACAAGCAGAAGACACTAGAGTAGAAAATGTCGTGTACTACCTTAGCAAAAGGATGCTAGACTATGAGCTGAAGTATAACAAGATAGAGAAGTTATGTCTGGCTCTAGTTTGGGCTTGTACAAAGCTGCAGCACTACCTTTCATCCTATACCACATATGTTATCTCTGAATCGAACCCCTTGAAATTTCTTATGGAGAGGCCGGTTCTGGATAGTAAGATGGCTAAGTGGGTGTCAGTGCTCGCAGCCTATGACTTGAAATTTGTACAACGGAAGGCAGTAAAAGGAGGAGCCTTGGCTGACCAATTAGCGAAACTGCCCATGGAAGACGAAATGAAAGAAGTGGAATTTCCTGACGAAGATCTCTTGAATGTGGAAAATGACGTTTGGGAGATGTATTTTGATGGAGCTTCGAATTATCACAGAAATGGAATTGGAGTCGTGTTCAAAACTCCTTGTGGAGAATACGTCCCAATCGCAGTCAAGTTAGATTTCGACTGCACCAACAATAAAGCCGAGGATGAAGCTTGCATTAAGGGGTTAGAAGCGGCCCTGGAAAAGGAGATAAAAGTCCTTAGGGTTTTTGGGGATTCCAATTTAATAGTCTCCCAAGCTCTAAGGAAGTGGAAAATTAAGGAAGAGCGTTTGGTTCCTTACCTACAACGCTTGGACGAATTGGCTCAACAATTCGAGGATCTGTCTTTCCATTATTTGCCCCGAGCCAAGAACCAGTTTGCTGATGCCCTTGCTACTTTAGCTTCCATGGTCAATGTAGAGGGGAACCAAATCATTCGACCTTTGACAGTTCGGCTACAGAACAGCCGGCCCACATCATGAATTTGGTCGATGACAAACCCTGGTTTTGGGACGTATAGAATTATCTTCAGAACGAGGCTTACCCGGATGGATCCTCGAGGACTGATCAACAGACATTGAGACGGTTAGCATCCGGATATTTCCTTACTGGGGGAGTTCTATATAAAAAAAGTTGGAACGGTTTGCATCTAAGATGTGTAGATGAAGAGGAAGCTCAAACCATTATGAATTCCTTACACAACGGGGAGTCCGGTCCACACATGTATGGGATAGCTCTGGCTCGAAAAATTATGAACCTGGGTTATTACTGGTCAACTATGAATGCAGATTGCGTGAGGCATGCGTAGAAGTGCCATGAGTGTCAAATTTTTGCTAAGCTGCAAAAACAGCCTCCGGTCAATTTGAATCCCATTGCTTCACCCTGGCCCTTCGCAACTTGGGGCATAGATGTGATCGAAAAGATCCACCCAAAGGCTTCCAATGGTCATCAATTCATCCTGGTAGCTGTGGATTATTTCACTAAGTGGATCGAGGCAGCCTCTTATTCGGTTTTGAACGCTAAGAAGGCGGCACAGTTCGTTCGTACTAACATCCTTTGTCGGTATGGAATGCCATTTGAGATCATCACTGATAATGGGTCCCACTTTCAGAGTGAATTTTCGGATTTGTTGAAAGAAAAGAGAATCCAACATCATAAGTCCTCACCCTATCATCCACAAACAAATGGGGCTGTAGATGCTACATTATAATCATTGCATGTAATTTAGATCAGTTAAAAAGATATTATATGTAATTATAATCATTGCATGATGTAAAAAAGAGCTACATTAGACCTGATTCTCCTCGAAAAAAAGGAATTATGTATCGGAGATATGTAGGCAACCCTCTTTGGGCGCGGTCTAAGCATTAATAAAAAAAATCATTTCATAATTCATTCTTCTTTGCCAAAAAAGAAAAAGAGGAAAGAAAAGAGAAAAAGTGAAAAAAAAGGGGAAAAAACCCGCTAAGTTGAAAACTCGAAAGGGCGCTTAGGCAAAAATGGGTAGCACGGTAAGCTGAAAACCCGAAGGGGCGGCTTAGGAAAAAGTTAGAGCTTGAATAAATAAATGGGGAAATGCTTGGAAAGCCCAAAAGTCAAAACTGTAATGTCATTCCGTTTCAAAGTAATACAGTCAAGCAAAAGAGTCCATAAAGTGCAAAAATAAATGAAATAAAAGTCTAAGTCCAAAAAAAAAAAAAACATACATCCAAAGCCAAAAGAAAAAAAATCCAAAGTCAAAATTCCAAATAAAGTCTAGAGTCCAAAAAAAATCTAAGTGTCCCGTCGCCTACGTGGGGCAACATCCTCAATGTCGTCTTTAGGTGCTAAACCCTCTCCAACCTCGCCTGTTCGAGGAGCCATCACAATGTCCTCATAGTCCCGTCAGCATCATCGATATCAACCTGAGCCCAACCCTCAAGTGCACTCAGCAGTGCGGTCCTCCTTGGCCTCTCAATCGGCCAAACAGCATCAATGAACCAGTTTCGGTACTCTGGAGAATTATGAACACTGGCAGGATCAGGTAGGGGCCTAACCATGTGATGATCTCTAACCCAGGCCTTGAGGATGGCTCGGGTAACACCCGGAGTAATAACTGAATCCACAGAAGTGCCATCCACAATCGGAACAGTCTGGTCTATCCCCATCTGCCTCAAAACGCGCGAAGCGCAGTACCACGTGCAATGTGTAAGGCCTAGTAGGTAAACTCGGGTGTGGTAGAAGCTAACCGGGATGAAGCGGGTGATGTCATACCAGGAAATGTACCACAGCACCTCATTCGGACCCAACTCAATCAGCCATGAGGTCCATGCATCAGTAGACGGGTGACTGATCAGGATCCTCCGCATACGATACTGAGAGGGGTTATAAGGCAAGAAAGTAGGAGCAGCAACCACTTGGAGGTGGTCCTTTAACCAAACCTGAGTATAGATCCTTTCTATTACGAAGGAATGAACCAAAAGAAAGAAAAGACAATAAGGAAAAGGAGAAGGGAAAATACCTGGAGAATGATCGGAGAAACAGTCCAATTGTCAAAACCCAAGGCGGCTCTGTCAAGACTTCGGATAGTCTCGGCTAGCACAATGCCGCCGATGTAGCCCATGTCCTCCATCTGACGAATCATCGGACAGAGTCGTAAATCTCCAAAGCCTGGGTCCCTATTAAACAAGAAACCCGCCAATAAGCAGAAAACAAAAGCCCATATCCTCAGCCTCATCTGGTCTGGGTCATCTGGTCGAGTCTCTGAAAATTCATCAATCAGTGGCAGCAGAATTGCCTTCTGGTCATCCACAACCATGGCCCTAGCCTGTGGCCGGCTGAACTGGAATAGACTTTCAAACGACCGCATATACCCAATTTTGACCTCATGTCTAACCAAAGGGGCATTGGGATCGCACCCTATGATCTTGCAAAATTCCTCAAAGAGAGGACACATTTCCTCCATCATGGCACCGAATCGAAAAACGTGGGCCTCCGGGTCCCAAAATTTGATGCAGGCCTGTAAAAAATCTCAGTCTATAACCACTCCCCTAAGGGTAGCAATAGGAGATAGACCGTACCTCCCTAAGTTGATCTTTTCTACCTTGGAGAGACTCTTAGTCCAATTGTGCATGCTGTGGTTGTAAAAGGGATTCATTTTTTGAAAAAAGAAGAAGAAGAAACTGACTCCCCTAAGGGTGGCGGCTGTGCCCGCCGTCGGCGGCGGTGGCGCCCGACGGCCTCGGCGGCGGTGGCCGCCCATCTTGTTTTTTTGTTTTTTTAGGTTTCTTCTGTGGTTTCTCGAGTTTTTTTTTTCTGGTTAAAGTACAAGAAATAATTTCTGGAAGAAATGATAATAAAAGAGTTTTTTCAAAAAAAAAAAATCTTGTTTTTTTTTACAAGTCAAAGGGGATAATCATGCATACATATTTCAGTACTAACCCAGTGCAGGCACAGTCAAAGTACAGTACAACAATACAAGCAAAGGAAAAATATGAACAACAAAAAAAAATCTGGCAACAACAGCATCAGCGACGGGGTCTCCTCCTCCTCTGATCATCAAAGGCCCTCAGAGTCCAGGCCGAAGAAAGCTCCTGCTCCATCTCGAGAATCAACTCCATCATCTGACTGACCAAGCTGTCAGGAACCTGGAAATCATGCAGGAAACACAAGTCAATATTAAATCTTTACGAATCCTTTTTGTGAAAGATTTATCAGCCATTACCTCATTAATGGAGTCGGAAGGGAGATTCCAACGATTCACATTAGCTAGGGAAACCTCCTGAAAAGCTAAAGTACCATCTGGAGTATGATAAGAGATGCTGTATGGAAGATGTAAGTTGGCCAGATCTGGGTGAAGAGGCCCAGTAGCATCTGTGACGGCACGGGGAGCCCTGGAAGGACCTGTCGAATGGCTAGGCCCAGCCCGAGATGGACCCTCAACCGGAGTGGAAGAAGAAGGATCGATCGAAGGCCTCCTCCTTGGAGTCCTAGTCGAGGGACCCGAAGCCCGAGAAGAATTGGTGTCAAGGGGCTGGGAAGGTGCCGATCTCTGAATGCTATCAAGCCGAGATCCAATGGGCTGCATCAAAAAGACCCTGCAGAACTCGGCATAATCTCCCCCAGGATGAACTCCACATGTGGAACACCCTCAGTATGAGCATCAGTGAGCGTCATCTGCTTGCCCGCTCGCATGTCCTCGGGAGGGGGATAAGGAACAGAACGACAGCCTCTTATCTGAAGGTCTACTCTCTCACCCAAGTAATATCGTCTTAGGACGGGGTGCGACAGGACAACCCTCCGCCGAGACAAGGCATCCGATCGCTGGAAGTGGAGATCGGCCTGAATCCAACTCTGTAGACGGGCAGTCGTCGCCCCCACCTCAACCTATGAAAGATGCAAATGTGTTAATGAATCCTTTTTATTTAACATATTTAAGAATTGCTAAGCACTTACCTGCTCCAGAGTGCAAGTGTCAAAAAAGGTCCTTAGATCCCTCAACGATTTCTTGCGCCGAATGGTATGAAGGTTTGATCGGTACCATCTCCAAGCCAAAGGCACCAGTCCCAGCCCATGATCAGCACGAATGAGCTCCGAGCGGGTATATGGGAAGTACTCGAATGCCCAAGTCTACAAAAAAAAAAAGAGAATCAATGAGGAAAAATCAAGAATAACAAACAGAAAGACAAAAAAAAGGGGAATGTTCTTTACATTACCTCTCAAAAGTAGTAAGTCCCACTGACTTTACAGTGGTGTCGGCTTAGATCGCACATGTCATCATACATGCGGCTCAAAATAGCCCCGGCCCAGTCATACTCCTGAAGGTGGGCCAGATCTTCCAAGCTTTTCAAAATAGAAGGGTTGAATTTTTCCTTCCTGTTAGACCAGAAAGTCGAAGCAAAAAGTAGTAGCAATGTGAATCTGGCCACCTAGGTAGCCGTCAGGTCTCCCTGTCTGAATCTAACATATATATTAGGGGCTTGGAGGGACAGCCAGCATCTAGAAACACTCAAAACTGGTGTGGAAGAACTTGGCCCGACAATCCGAGGCAGGTCTATACCGATCAGCTCCACCATCCGGTCTAGGGAAATCTCTATCCTCCAGTCATTATATAACTCGATCGCCCGGGTGCCAAAGGGGATCCCAGAGATCACAGAAAAGTCTGTGGGGGTCATGGTCAACTCGCCCCAAGAAAAGTGGAAGGTATTGGTGGTGTCCCACCATCTCTCAGCCAAAGCACCCAGTAATTCTTTGTGGCTGCTCCGACCCACGTCAAAATGCCTCAGGTAGTCCAGATGGGACGGCTAATAATCGCTCCAACTGGGTTGTTGTGGTCGAATATCTCGACCGGAATTTCGACCGCGGAGGTCTCACCCACATCCAATTTAATGTAGGGGTCCTAAAAGGTAAAGCAATCTAAGAGTTATTCCTTGGTTCCTTACTAAGGATAATATCTTAGTTCTACCCTAGCATGCATGCTAATAAAACAGGAAGATGCAAAAAAAAAAAAAAAAAAAAAAGGGAAAAGTAAACTTACCCGGGCATAGATGCCAGTCACGGAAGCGTGGGTGTCTGCGTCCGCTGTAAGATCGATGTCTAGGGAAATTCCCAAAGACTCCAGAAAATCCTCGTCGCTGCTATGACCTGAAGAAGTCATTGAGGAAGTTGAGAGGATTTGAGAGAAATCTTTGAATTTGAAAGTTAAGAATGAATGTAAAAGTGAAACTTCAGCTATTTATAAGAAAAATAGCCAAAAGGCGGGTCTTCTGGATGCGTCCGATTTTCGCCTTCAAAATTTGCTTTTCAGACAACCACTGACGCCCATAAATCATTTTTATGGTTGCCGGTGGGGGGCAACTGTGAATACTCAAATTTTGAGGCTCAAAAAGTCTGTTTTCCCGGTCTGCAAACAGTCCCGCCCGGCGGGAGGCCATTCGAAAAGTTCATCGAAAGTATGCCAATATGGTACTTGAAACGTCCGAAAAATTACGAGGATCGCAGAACTGGTCCCGGAATATTTTTTGGAGGTACGGAACTCCCGAAAAGCCTCTGGAACGGAAAACTGCCCGATGGCTGTACCCGCCGTCCACGGCGGCGGCGCTCGCCCTCCAGACTGTCTTTCCTATAAATACAGCCCCGAGTCAACTATTTTACCCACTCAATCTGTGTTGACGGACGCTCTCTTCTCTCCTACGCTCCTTGCGGTTCTTTTACTGCTTTTCTGCATTTAGTGTAGGCTTTTATTACTCTACTGTTGTGATATTTGGTCACTTAATTAAATTAATTTTAATTAATATTCCCCAAACGAGGAGCTTAATCTGGAATTTTCAAGCTGAAGCTAAGAAGCGGCCGCCGATTAACTCAAGTAATAACGAAACTCTGCCCATTTAATTTCAGCATTTTGTGCATATTCTCTTCTACTCTAAATTCTACAACTGCATTCACACTATAATCATTTTGGCAGCAAACTGCCTTAAGTAAATAAGCTTAGGCTAAAATGCCCGGTTAACCAATGATCGTGGTATTATTAATGCTTAACTCCGAACATATTGGCTAAAGCGCCTAGTTAATTAACAACTACGGTGTAATTGCTTTTATTTCGAACAGTTCGGCTAAAAGTCCAATTAATCAATAATTGTGGCTAAAAGCCTTAATCAATCACGTTTTTTTTTTTTGGCAATAAAATTGCCTACAATTTAATCAATCGCCTTTGGCAACAAATTGCCTGTAATTCAAATGACCATTTTTCGGCGACAAATCGCCCAAATATCACCTTTTCTTTGGCAATAAATTACCTAAATTACATATCATCTTTTGGCATGAATGCCTTAATCATTTTGGCGACAAATCGCCCAACAAAACCCCTTTGGCACAAATGCCTTAATCAACCATTTTGGCAATAAAAAGCCCAAACATCAATTTTTGGCAATAAATTGCCCAATCAAACACCTTTTGGCAACAATGCCTAAAACAACAAATCAATCAATCTTTGGCACAAATGCCTAAAAAAATGCACGGAGCATACACACACTCATGCATGAAGCATACCCCTTCAAAATGCCTTTGTATAGGCTTTATCGAACTACGTCGGCTTTGATCTCTCATTCAAACGAGAGTACGTAGGCACATTCGGGATTTAACCCCGAGCGGCAAGTCAAAATCATCAAAGCACTTTACTGGCCCAATTGCATCAATTTACCTTGCAAAGCATTTACGCTTAGGTTAGTTAATCAGCATGACATAGTCTCGGGATCCACCTCGGGTTCGCAGACTGTGCCTTAAACTTTGGGATAATTAGCCTAGACTTAGGTTAATTAAAATTGGAGTCATTTAGGGTTCTTTCTTAGTTTTCCCTTATAAAAATAAACTAGGTGGCGACTTCATAATGCACACACGCGAGCATACCTCGTTCTAGCATAATTTTGCCATTCGGGGGAGGGTTCACACACCCAATAGAGAATGGCACAAGTACCTATCGTGTCACCTTAACCTCTCCACAATCATTCAACCATTATAACTTGTAAGGCTTAGGGTGTTTACGACATGCCGGATTCAGCTTATTCACCATACTTACACTAGCTACGTTAGTGCAAGTACCCCCATCAACAATAAGGATGCACACTTTTCCACCAATCAAAAATCTAGTGTGAAATATGTTCTCTCGCTGGTCAATACTCTCTTCCTTAACTTGCATATTCAAGGCACATCTGACAACTAGAGATTCCCCATGTTCAGCAAATAGCAAATTATGTTTATCCACATTCAGACTCAGAACTAATATTCCCATCATCCTTAGCAATCATAACCCTTTTATTAGGACATTGAGATGTAATATACCCTTTCCCCAAACATTTAAAGCATTTAATCTCTCTAGAAGGGATTGTAGGGTTGGAAGTACATTTGTTACCCTGAATGAAGATTGGTCAACCTCTTTACCTCTTGAAGCTGGTTTTGCCCTTTGGGAATTATTACTTTTGAAATCTCTTCTTTCACCTCCTTTGGACCATTTAGATCCCCAAGTATTATTGGAATACTTGTTAGTGAACTTCCCCTTTTTCTGCCTTTCTAACTTCATGGCCATATCTACCATCTCTTCTAGTGCAAGGTACTCTTCAGTGTTGTTGTTACCATAAAACTCCAGAATCTTCATTTTGATTGATCCCAAGTTGCCATCAACTATACCAATTTCAGGATTATCGACCTCCTAATCTTTAGGAGTTTGAAATCAAGTTGGTGGAGTAGTACCCGGACGAGCTCTATTTGTATTAGAGCTTTGGGTGGCTTTAGTCTCCTGCAACTCCTCTCTCATATCTTAGAGGAAACTATTGTAGTTTCAAAACTACCCTTGAATTGACTCTATAAAGAGCTTCAGTTGGGGGTCTTTAATTTAATTTTTGTCCCCACTAGTTTCTTCAGACTTGCCTGCACTCATGATTAGTACTCAAAGTAGAATTCACAAAAGAAATATGGTTGAGGTAAAGCACTCCCTCACTTGTTTACACTCCTTACCACTCCTTGCACTTCCTCCAATTGTACTTCAGAATTTCCAGGCCAACCAACCAACTCAAAGAACGTTTAGACACAAGGAATTAAACCTTAACAAAGAAAAGTAAGCACAAATTCTAGAAAGGAAGACTCAAGATGAAGATGGATGGTAGCACAAGAACAGAAACAATGTACTACTTGATTATCAATTAGAGTGTAGTAAACAGGCAATTACACCTTAAAAATATAAAAGAAGCAAAGGAAGCACAAAACAAGAATAAGAAACTAGAATAAATAAAAAAAAGAGTTTTGAATATAATAGATGAAATTAGTTCACTACAAAGCAAACTAAATATGGACCTACGTAATTCTACCCGAACAAAGCAAGCAAACAAAGAAAACCCAAAAAAAAAAAAAAAATTTTTAAAGGTTAAAGCCTAACACGGGCATGCTAGATAAAAGCACAGGCGTGCTTGTATGGTTTGGTCTGAAAACGAAAGTCAGAACCTAGCACGGGTGTGCTAGTTGTGAAGCATGGGTGTGTTGTCCTTTATCCTCCCTTAACCCACAATTATAACCCACTTTAGGTAGGTATAGTCTTTAACAAGGGACAAGTGAAAAGATTGAGTTCTAAATAGTCCCACAAAGGTTATTAATATTTTTTTTAATCCTCAATAATTGCAACAATCAATTTTTTTTAAATTAGGCAAACCTAAGGTCTTTCTCTTTTTTTTTTTTTTTTTTTTTTGAATTAGGCAGTCCTAAGGTCTCAAATTTTCCACATTCTTTTTTTTTTTATTTGGGCAAACAAGAGAATTTAAGGATGAAGGCCCAGATTTAGAATTTAATCAAAAAGATGAGCAAACATCAACGAAATTCAAAGAACAGAAAAACTCAACCCTAATACTAAGATAATAGAACTTACCTTAATCTTTGATTTGGCTCTGATACCAAATGATGCGGAACCCAAAGGAAATGAATTCCTAAAACGCCTAATCGAGTGGATCGGATCAAAGATTAAGATAAATTCCCCTCTATGGAACCCCTTGTTTATAAGGAAACGGAAACACCAATAATCGAGAATAAGAACAAGATAAACGCCACAACAAGTTGATAAGTCTACCTTAATTCTTGATGCAATTAGAGGAAAGCAATTTCTCACAATCACTCTAAGCAAAAGGACATGCAAAGCATGAACAATTTTCTATAGTTCAATTTGATCAAAAGTTGGTTTCTTTACAAAGAAGACAATAGTATTTATACTAGAAACTAACATAATTGGGCTAACCTAATACAAAAGACCCATTAACAAAAGCCCATACAAAGACAACAAAAGGCTAAACCAAATAAGGCATTTTTAAAGATAAAACATGTCCAACTCAGGCCCTAGCACGACCAGGGCGTGCTTCTCCACACTTCACAAGCCTTCAAGGGTTAGACTCTAGCACGGCCTAGGCGTGCTACTCAGCACGGGCGTGATTCTCCTTCAACACTTGCTTCCGACAATAAAAGAAGCCTAGTTGTGCCTTCAAGTTCCCCACTACACTTGTTAAACACTTGGTCATGAAGCTCTTGTGAAACTTGGTTTTGAACATATGAGGACATAGCTGCCCTATAGCGCTTGGCACGGCTCCGTGTAATTGGCCCACTAGGAAGCACCAACGGATCTCCTATGTTGTTCTCCATGCTTCTATTGATGAGTGGTGGCAGATTCGTATCAGTTCTTCCTTACTTTGTGTTCATTTTGTTCATATTCTAAGATCTGCCAATTCTTTTGCAAATATGTTAGCTATGAAGGGAATTCATTTTCCATCAATTCTAGGTTGGAGTTAGTTTTATTGGGGTCTGAGTTCCTCACATGTGTTAGCTTCTATAACTTGAGCTATTTTGGCATCTTTGGAGCAAGGAAAGAAAGCTAGAAGTAGTATTGATAAATTGTCTTGCATCATGGTTTGTTGCTGTCATTTTCCTTATTGTTTGCTTTACTTTGGCATTATCTTGTGGTTTGTAACAGTTGGTCAATTTTGGTTTTTTTGTTGTTTAGTACATATGTTCTTATCTTAAGAACAAGCTTGCTATTGTTTTGTTTTTTATTTTGGATGTATTGCATATTGGGTTTTTTTACCTAACATTCTCTGGCTAGGTTTGGATGTTTGGGGAAATCTATTGACTTGGGTGTAGTGCTAGAGTTTGTTAAGTTTTTCCTGGTTAATTAATTAATAAAATAATTCTCTTTGCTAATAAAAAAATATATGTATAAACTATTTGTGTGTAAAACTATACTGTTTTTATAATTTCTTGTAATAGATGTAATTAAATCAAAATTTTAATTCTATATTTCTAATTTGCTTAATTATTATCTTATTGAATATATAATATTTTTTATACTATACTAAGAATATACATATAATTTCTTTTTTGAAGGGAAATATAAAAAATTAATTTAAAACCTTTTAAAGGCTATTTAAATCATGTGTATTTTATGGCATAATTTTAATTAATTCATTTTTATATTTAGTATAATATTAATTTTTTTCTTTCATATATATATATATATATATATATATATATATATATATATATATATATATATATATATATATATATATATATAAGTTGAAATAAAGAGAAAGTTTAACATGTTTTCTTTGTTCATCATTCGGTTTTTCTTTTTTTTTTTTAAATTTTTAAAAATTTTCTTTAAGTGTTGTGATTAGACAACTTAAATAATTTTCAATTTAATATTTAATATGAATATTGATCAGTTTTTGAAACATAATCCAACTAATAAAATTTAAAAATTAATATTTTATGATAATAACCAACAATTTTGAAATTTAATCTTATTTATCTAAACTATTCCACTATATAGTCTCCTTCCATTCAATTACAATTCTCATCTATTTATTATTTTTTTTATCTCTACTGCTTCTTCTTTCATAATGATTTATATTATTTTTTATTGCTTCTTTTGATTATTTTGCTTTTAATTCTGTCTCTTTATTCAACCCTTTTTTGATCATTTTTGATTATTTTTATTTTGAATTGTGTTGTTTCTTTCGTGTTTTTCCTTCTATTTTGATTATGTAATCATCTCGCATTTCAAAATTTGCGATTCACTTTATACTTCTCTTCTCACCGTTGCAGATTCAGAGCACCTCCTGCCGAGATGAAGGTAGTCGCTACATATTTTTTGGCCCTATTTGGAGGCAACGCTGTCCCCTTCGCTGATGATATCAAAGGGCCTAACTTTCAATTTCACTCCGAACTTTTCGAGTAGTTCCAATTTCACTCTAAATCGACCATTACATCTTAGGTACCTGAACTTATAAGCCTAATTATAATTACACATTAATTTGCTTTTACGTGCAATTGCATCCTAAAGGTGAATTACACCACCCTTAACTTGTCAACCATTGCAATTGCACCCAAAAGGTAAACTAAAGTTGAGATTTTAATTAAAATAATGTAAAAAATGGACTCCATACCCAAGTATTTAAATAATAAATAATAAAATCAAACCCAAGTATTCATATAATAAATAAAAAAAATCAAGATTGAGTATTTGATTTTAAAATTGAATCAATTTTAAGATGTAAAAATAATGAGCAGAATATTAGTTCAAATTAGAGTGTAATTGCAACTAAGTTGATAAGTTCAAGGTTCCCAAGATACAAAGATTGATTTAGAGTAAAATTGCAACTACTCGAAAAAGTTCGGGATGAAATTAAAGATTAGGCCATATCAAAGATATCTTCAGCTGCATTGGAGTTGATGTTGATGACAATAAGGTCATATTTCTTTTTTCAGAAATAGAGGATAAGGATATAACTGAGCTTGTTGCTGCTGGATGGGAGAAGTTGGCATCAGTGCCTTCTGGTGGTGGTGGTGTTGTTGCAGCCGTCGCAACTGGTGGTGGCAGTGGTGGTGCTGCCTTTGCTCCAACTGTTGCAGCTGAGGTAAAGAAAGAAGAGGAGGTGGAGGAGAAAGAGGAGTTAGATGATGATATGGGCTTTAGTCTCTTCGACTAAAGAGTTTGTCCGATCATATCATTAAACAGATCTCTTTTGTTTTGATTGGTCCCTACAAATTAGAATATTTACTTCCCCTAGAAATTGTAGTAGTGTGTAACTAGACATGGAGCTGAAACAACTACCCATTAATTGATTTGCCATTTTATTTTGAGAAAAATAAATATAAAAGGTAAATAGAAGTGGTATAAAACACAGACTCTTAAGTTTTTGTGTTTTTGCTTACCCGTAACAAATTTAAATCTGATGCAGTAGGAGGTATTATCTAATAATGATGGGTCTCAAGACCACCAAAAATGATTCATGCGCTTCCTATTCTAGGTAATTTATAGGTAGGGTGAGAATGGTCGAACCCTAGGGACTAGTTTTGATTAAATCTTTCAATAACTAGAAAATAAAACAATAAAAGTAAAAATGGGGGATTTGTAGTAGAGAACAATTCAAACAATTAAAATAAGTAACAATGCAATAAAAGAAACAAGTTTAAATCAATAGGAGATGAATTCAATCAAAGGCAATTCTTAGTAAGAAATTTTCTTGCTTGATCATTGATTTTAAGATAACTCAATAATTTTAAGCAACAGACAAGTTATAATCTTTGAACAAGCATCGACGATCAATCTTTCCATATTATTAGATTAAAGAAGACAAGCACTATGAATAATCGCTAACCAGCAAACAACACTAAATAAGCGATAGAATTTAATACGCTAATAGCAATAAGAATTAGAAAGACCCTGCCCTAATTAACGAACTCTACAAGCAAGGTTCATTTAAATTAGATTGTGAATTTTTGACAATATAATCTAAAAGCCTGGTTATAATCAGATTATATTATTTTCTGCTTGAATTAATTCAACTAAACAATTACAGATTTAATCTTACTGATTAGCTATATGCTATCCTACTAAATTGAACAATTGGCAACATTGAACAAAAATAAGATAACAATGGAGATAGAGTTTCCCATATATGCAAAAAAAATAGACAAATATTTATGGAATTAAAGAAGAAAATAAATAAATTAAGATCTCACAACCATAGAAGAACTTCTACTTCGAATTCAATCTTTTGACTGAAAATAAAAATCTAGCTATGCTTGGTATGGAGAAAACAAAGAGAATAATAAACCCAAAAGAGAACTATTGTTTGTCGAAAAGAATAAAAGGTTCCGTCCTTAATAGACTTAAGGTTCTATTTATAGGAGAAGGAAAAATCCTAAACGAAGAAAATAAATCTCAAATTAGTTACAAAAATAAAATATCTAATTTTGAGTATCTTCCTAATTCCCTAATTAGTGGTCCAGTTGCTTTAAATGACTTTCTGGAGTAAACCCGAAGTAATCCTAGCTGGCAAACATTTTAATCCCGCTCAGCCCTAGACGCGCCCCTCTTAACCTTGCCCAAGCTTAATTTGAAAACTTCCAAGGGGGTTTTGGAACTGTCTTGGATGCATCTCCCTTAGCCTTGCCCAAGCTTAATTTGTCAACTTCTAGGAGCATTCTTGAAATCCAGCTCCAACTTGGTATATTTCTTCAAAACTTCAAGAATTGACCTCCAAAGCTCCTTTCCCAATGAATTTAGCATGATCTACAGAAAATATGAAAAGAAAATGAAAATTCTCATTTTAAACCAAAAAGCATCCATAGATAATATTCAAATAAGGAGTATATCATGCTAAATTAGCTATTTATCAATCAATAATCAAGAGAGTTTTTTTTTAACATATATATCTAATTTTAATTTCATGCTTATTGTTTTGCATTTCAAATTTTTCTCCTTTCATTTGCATTTCAGATTTTTCATGGTCAATATTTATTTAAATTATCAAGTAATTACTATTATTTTCTACAACTTAACTAATTCAAATTTTTTTCGAGGATTATTTTTGGAAGTATCGTTTATCGTCAACATATAAAATTATATCTTTAACAATATCTTTGAAAAATTATATAAACTTAATTAATATATTTAATGATGCTTATTTCATCTTATTCATCGATGAATGAGGCATTAACCATCATAAATAACACTTATGGTAATTTTATTAATAGTATTGCAAACTGTCACGACCCGATTCCATGGGCCGGACCGGCACTAGGGCCTAGGTAAGCTTAAGGCCCCCGAGGCCCGTAGTAAGCCTGAAACACTAAAAATTTATTATCTCAATATAATTTTAAACATTCATCCCATATTTATAGGAAAATAACCCTCAAGATTCTATTAAATCTCGGCCCAAATTTATTAGTTACAACATTTTACAGTTCGGGCTCAATTAACAATACATCACATTTTTAATATGGGCTCACATAATTATATCATCTATGTTAATACACGACTAATTGTACACAAATTCTACAACTGCGGAGTCACTAACTGATAGATATACATAGAATTTTATACATATAGATACATAGCAAAATAATTATTGAACTAGTAAAATTTTATTTCTAACCCTGCAGCGAAGGAATATAGCTTGACCGATTTAAAGGGAAACTTACTTCCTGAAAAATTAAACAAGATATGTGAGCTTTCTAAGAAGTAACTATTATTGCACAACACACACATTCACACAAATGAGTAAATATATCAATCTAGTCATCCGACTAGTTATATGCTCATACAGTCAGTTACACAAATGGCATATCACCAGTAATCACAATTAATATCACCTTCAAATAATCACATCACGTGGAAATTGGTCTGTGGCGTCACCGAAACCCCCGATGAGCCGTCCTCCCACATGGCCTGTCCTCTCATAACGTGTGCACCAGGGAACCGATCCCCCATACTGGCCGACCGGTCTAATCCTTACTTGACCAACCCTCTCATTGTTTTTCCATTCTCTCTTTTCTTTTCCATCCCAACAGGAGGCAACCCGGTCGTCTCCATCAAATCTAGATCATCAGGCGCTCACAACAGGAGGCCACCCTGCGGGCTGCGATCAAATCTAGATTATCAGGTGCGCCCAATAAAGAAGCCAACCTGTGGTTTTCCATATCATACAACCACAACGGTAGGTACACACGGGGGCGCCGATCTCCCATTTATCCGGCCGACGGTCCAACCGTCCTCACAAACCCATGGTGACCCACTTCATCCCAACTCCACACAAACAAAGCATAGCATTATCACAACACAATTAATCACACATTGCAATTAGATGCAAACATGTTGATCAGTTGAACATCGTGATGCAATACACAATTAAACATCCATTCTCAAATGCAATTAAATAATTAAATAATACTATTAACAATAAACAATAATGATAAAATAACCGATAATGATGAAAATAATAAATAAAATAATAAATAAATAACGGAATAATTAAATGAATAATAATGATAATAAATAAATAATTAGAGCACTTTATTTGTTATGTATCAAATTATAGAATTTATCTAAATAAACTTATTTATTATATTTTATTGAAATTTCGGCAGAACCTCCCCTAAAAATATGACTATCTACCTGTTTAAATATCACAATAATATTATATATTTATCAATCAATACACACAGCCCATCCGTCGGGCAATCAATCAACTTAATTCCCATCCTCCTTTCAAAACAACCATGTCGACATTCACCAATTAACTTACAAATTATAATAACCTCCAACATGTTCCAATGATATTGTTAATTGTCCTCTAACTAATTATCAAATAAATGTACACTTTATAAATAAAACTTGCATCGATAAATTAAATTCAACTATTCTCGTTTGATAGCTACTTAGCCTCTATTCATTATAAACTCCCCGTCGAGCCTTTACTTCATCATCCTTGCTTAAGGTATAAACCACATATATTTATACATTTGTTAAAATTCTAAACTAGCCACTAAGAATCAATGCTAACCTAAATAAAAATTCAATTAAATTTATTGTCATCCCAATCTATAGTTCATATTTCTTTGTCAATCGCATCATTAAACCTTATCAACAACATTGTCAAATACGAATCATAAATATATAGCATTAATATAAACTCATTTAGCAAAACTCATAAAATCTTACTGTTTTCGCCGATGAGATCCCGAACCCGGAAGGACCTCGGAAAACATCTTTTTTTATTTATTATTATTGTTTTGAAAAAGGTGATAAAAATCCCTTTTTTTGGATGCGAATGCCGACAAATCGGTCTTACAAAATGATTTTTAGTCGCCACCCATTATTTCGGCAATGGGACCGTTTCCATTTTTAATTTTATAAAAGTGACTCCATTTTAACCCATTTTATTCAAGGCCTTTTATTTTGGAAAACTGGTCGAACGAACCAATGAGGTTCTAGGTAAGGGAATTGGGTACGTTGGCCCATTGGAAGCCGATGCCCGGAAAACCGGCCTCTTTAAACCTACAATTTCTAACTGATTTTATTTTAGAAAAAGCCGAATTACTTAAACCCATCCCAAATAAATCGAACCGGGTTCCTATATGGAAAATTAATTAACCGTCCCAATTAGGTTCATCTATTGCATCCATTCACAAATAAATCATCACATCCATCATTCATCCATAATGCATATCAAATAAAATAAAAGACCCGCTCTTGCCTTATGGTTAAAGGCGGGCCACAAATCGAATTTGACAATATAATTTACAATAAACAATAAGAAATAAATCCTAAAAACCTCATAATCGTCCATAGCTAATTGATCCGATTTGATCAAACTCAATTTGCTCACTATTGATAATTTCTCGGGTTAAACTTAAAGAAAAGTAATTTACTGGAACGAAACTGCTCCTAAAATAGTGAAAATGTGTTGATACTGGAGGATAGTCGCGTCACGCGGGTGTTCTATGAAGAACAGTCGCGTTACGCAACTCTTATCTTTTATTCTGGGATTTATAACAGCTGCGTCATGCAGGTGTTCTATGAAGAACAGTCGCGTGACGGAACTCTGATTATGGTCCTGGAAACTAGAACAGCTGCGTCACGCAGGTGTTCTATGAAGAACAGCCGCGCGACGCAACTATTAGCTATGTGACAAGACTGTTCGTGACATTATTGATATCCTTAGGTATATGAATTATTTATTTAAAGCAAGATATTAGATACGGATATAGAAATGAAACAGAAAATAAGCACACGAACAGCCGCGTCACGCAGGTGGTCTAGTCCAAGTCAGGGGCTTTTGGACATGAACAGTCGCGTCACGCAGGTAGTAGCTGCGTGACGCGGCTGCTCTGGTCCGCAACTACCTTTCAAACTAGTTCTTTTTACGTTTTCTTTTTGTCCAAAATTATTATAACGAACCCAGAAAGACTCAACAATAGGCAAACTTACGTTTTATCAATGGCAAACCAATTAACCAGTGCAAAAATGGGATTTTTAAGAAGTAAAAAGCTAAAAATAAATAAAAATAAAAAGGATAGAGTTAGGATCGTTACCTAGCCCTCAGATTTGAGGATTGCATGCGCTAAGGTTAACTCAGAGGTGTTGTTTCACAATTCCAGAAGCACAATCACCAAGTTCTTTCGCAAAAATGAAACTATTTTTCTCTTTTTTCCTCTTTTGTTTATCTTTTTGCTATTATCTTTCTTTAATCTTAAATCTGAATATCTATGACCTGATCTACCCCAAGTTCACTCAATGGAGTTCTTGAGAAAGAGCTTTAGTCGTCTTTTTAGATGTCTAAACCTTGAAAATTGTATTTTCTTAGAGGAAAAATGAGAGCAAACTGAAGATGCAAAAGTCTCCCAAAAAAAAAGTCTCGTTTTTGCTGTAAAGTGATGTATTTATATGGCTAGGGCGACAGGGCAGTCGCGTCACTCGGGTAGGAGCTGCGTGACGCACCCGTAAACCTGCGTGACGCGACTTACTTTTCGTACTGTTGCCGCGTATCGATACAAACAGTGCAGGCCGTTGCACGGGCGCGCGCCAGGGGTGTCAGACCCGTTAGAGCTGCGTGACGCAACTAAGAGTGCCGTCACGCAGGTATTAGCTGCGTGACGCAGCCCTAACGTGGGTCAGACTCCTTTGGGAAGTTTGATTCGATTTCTTTTGATTCAAGCACTTCTGGTTTATTGTGAAACCTTATCTTTTGTCCTCATATCATCATTGGGTCAGGTGGGGGCATAAAATCTCGCGTCAACAGTTTGACCCCCCACTTTATCATTAATTGTATAAACGATTAATATTAAAGTGGTCTATTGACGCGCCTTCTATCAGACAATCCTCTCGAAGCCCGGTTTGGTCGGTTCGAAAGATGTTGGATTGATTTAATCATCTGGCCACCTATTCAGCTCGGTTTGATCGGCTTTCATCGGCTCCAGTCGGATCTGTGAATAACTCCAAAGCTCGGTTTGATTGGCTTTGAAGACACCTCCGAGGCTCAGTTTGATCGGCCTGAAGGATTTGAATGCCCTAGCCAACTTCGCAATACACCATCATTGACCGGGAACAGAACCCAAACAGCTTCGTAATACACCATCACTGTTCGGTCACTGAAATTGTCCTGATCAGCTTCGCAATACACCATCACTAATCAGGATTTGAGTCAACTTCGAAATACACCATCATTGACTCGATTAAGGATTCCAAAGCCCAGTTTGATCGGCTTTGTTGTCCACCTCCTCAGCTCAGTTTGATCGGCTTCAGAGGATTTGGCATAGAAATTGTCTTGACCAGCTTCGCAACACACCATCACTAATCAAGAAAAGGTCCAAGCAGCTTTGCAATACACCATCACGGCTTGGTGGGATTTGAGATTGTCCTGATCAACTTCGCAATACATCATCATTAACCAGGAAGAGGATTGACTCGATCCGCTTCGCAATACATCATCACGAATCGAGAAAAGGATCCAAACAGCTTCGCAATATATCATCACTGCTTGGGGATTGTCCTGATCAACTTTGCAATACATCATCATTAACCAGGAAGAGGATTGACTCGATTTGCTTCGCAATACATCATCACGAATCGAGAAAAGGATCCAAACAGCTTCGCAATACATCATCACTGCTTGGGGATTGTCCTGATCAACTTCGCAATACATCATCATTAACCAGGAAGAGGATTGACTCGATTCGCTTCGCAATACATCATCACGAATCGAGAAAAGGATCCAAACAGCTTCGCAATACATCATCACTGCTTGGGGATTGTCCTGATCAACTTCGCAATACATCATCATTAACCAGGAAGAGGATTGACTTGATTCGCTTCGCAATACATCATCACGAATCGAGAAAAGGATCCAAACAGCTTCGCAATATATCATCACTGCTTGGGGATTGTCCTGATCAACTTCGCAATATATCATCATTAACCAGGAAGAGGATTGACTCGATTCGCTTCGCAATACATCATCACGAATCGAGAAAAGGATCCAAACAGCTTCGCAATATATCATCACTGCTTGGGGATTGTCCTGATCAACTTCGCAATACATCATCATTAACCAGGAAGAGGATTGACTCGATTCGCTTCGCAATACATCATCACGAATCGAGAAAAGGATCCAAACAGCTTCGCAATACATCATCACTGCTTGGGGATTGTCCTGATCAACTTCGCAATGCATCATCATTAACCAGGAAGAGGATTGACTTGATCCGCTTCGCAATACATCATCACGAATCGAGAAAAGGATCCAAACAGCTTCGTAAACACAATCACTGCTTGGTGGGACCTATCGGCTTCGAAAAACCATCACCGGTTGACTTGAAAAATTGTTCAACAGAAAAAGAGCAATATCTGTGTACAAACAGACCTTGCCTTTTTGTTAGAAGAATGTTGGGGCATCATATGCCCCCAGGCATTAATTATAAATTTCAAAAGTTTGTATCAGGGCAAAAGATTATACTTTTGCCCCCAGTTCGAAATTCCGACTTAGGACCAAAAGTATCATCTTCTTAGGCAAACCTTCAATGTTTATTGTCAAAATTTGGTTTGAAAGGTTTGCAAAAATTTAGCAAAAATTTTAGGCCAGAAGAATTTTAAGCCTGAATTTTTAGGTATACCCTTCCTAATGCAGTGTTTGAGAGAAAACTTACCTGAGGGTAATTTGGGCAATTTGATGCTCCTCCCCCCTGTGCGGTGAGTAGACAAAATCGCTGAAGTGTATGAACTGCATATCGACGTCAAATTGCTTGAACGGGTCACTATGGGCTTTAAACGGACCATTTGGGCCTTGTGGGCTTAACGAGTGTGATGGGCCCTTCCTTTGGGCTTGAGGGTTGTTGATGGGCCCCTCCTTCTTTTGGACTTAGAGAGGTGGGCTTGGGCCCAGCGCTTACTTATAAGTAAGTTTCTTCTAACCATTTCATTTAGCAATTGCACCAAATGTTCTTTTCTGTGCTTGCAGGTGCCTGCTCAGAGGTATCAGGAGGTGTGCCAGTGGTTCGGCTTCGCCCGGTCTTACATCGCTCGACTCTATGCTGACCGCGATGAGAGGGTATGTATCTCATATGCGTTACTTTCTTCTTCTTTTGTCTGCCTACCCTTCTTACATATTTCTGCTCTTACAGGATTTGGAGATTGGGAGGTTGCAGAGGCACCAGTCTTGCCAATCCAGCGCCGTTACCCGATTCCAGCTGGAGGTGGATCGACTTCGGACAAGGTTAGAGGTGGAGGGGATTCCGCTAGACTTCTCCGGAGAGGATGATGATGGTTCCTCATCCGATGACGCACCGTTATCTCCACCCCCTCAGGCAGCTGCTGGTCCGAGCCGGAGGCGTCGCTAACCAGGCTCCTGTTTTTTGACCATTTTTGTAGTTTGTAGGATTATATGTATAGTTTTATTAATTTTATGACATTATTTTACATTTTTACAGTATATTTGCTTTTATTACAGTATCATTATACATGTATTTCTTACAACTTGTGAGATTTTATTCCTGCAAAAACAAAATATAAACACAAAACACAAAATAGCAGGGTCCCACTTATTTACAAGAGTGGTCTACCTCGTTAGTGATCAACCAACCAATTTATTGTAAATACGGAAATGAAATAAAAGACCAAATAAGGAACTTAAAGTGAAACCCGACAAAAAATCAATTAGAAACAGAAGTGGATTGTAGTACTTACCTGATAGGGCGGTCCACTTGGTGAATGCGGACGTAATGGCTCAACCATCCTTTCTCGGCTAACGCGATCATAAAGGCTCCACTTCCTTATTGTACAAACCGTCCTTCTTATTAACGCAGGCATAAATGTCTGCCAACTGGAGCGACCTACGCATAAATGCTCTTCCAACCACTATTGATGGTAAATATCAGGTCTGATAATGATGGTGCTTCGTTCATGAAACCCTTTACACTTCTATAAATGAAGGCTTCCTTTTACGGCCTCTTCACACCCAGCATTCAAAACAAATCCATTCCTTAGATAATCCTTTTCCATGGCTTTCAGGAACCAAGTTTCATCCTTCGTCCAATCCATCCCTGACGACTTATGGCAGATTCCCCCTATGGACCAACTCGCCTAGTTGAAATATTTCAAAGACATAAAACCCAACCATGGCTTCTTATCTTGGCTCGTTACGCACTTCAATCCTAACACCATGGTTTTTCAGTTTGAAGACGCTGAAATAACTCCGACCTATGAGGAAATGTGCGCCTTGATGGACCATCATCCTGCACAAAATGAAACTCCGGCCCTGCCCCCAGGACCCAGATATGATCTAGCCGAAATTGCGACCCTATGCCCGATTTACCTTCCTGACGGCATAAACATGGATCAAGGTCTTCCTTTAGAGCCTTTTCTGAGTAAGGTTCTGGCCATGGATCTAGATCCCTCTTGGATTCAAGCTTGTTGCTTCTTGCTGTTGAATGTGTATGCCATGAAGAACCGTCAACCCGGAGTTGGAGACTTCCGTCTTCTGACAGTTGTTCGTGACATGCAACTGTATCATCATACCGTATTCATGATGATCATGGGAGAAACGATGTGCTGGGTCAGGGATATTGCCCTTCACATCACCAGCTTTAACATTCACCATCGCGGTTGTCCGATGTTACTGAAAGCCTGGGCTCTAGACAAGTTAAGCCTGATTCTTCCAGTCCCAGCTCCTTTGATTCCAACCTATGGCCCTGCTAACTTTAGGTCTCGGACTAGAGGACATTTCGACTTTGGGGATAACCCGACAATTCGGCGGACTTGTCCTTGGTGGAGGATCAAACTGGTCACTACTGGAAGCATGAACCTCAACTATGTGTTGTACGCCAGTCTAGACCGTTCCATGGCCTATTTCCCAGACAGGATCAGCCGTCAATACGGTATGATACAGCGCGTTCCCAGAATTCATAACTTCGAGAGTGGTCTCATGACGCTACATCTGCTGACCAATTTGGCTGACCGTTGGCGAAACCGAAACACCAGGTACCTAGGTGAAGGAGTGATGCAGGACACTGTGACACCCGAATATGTGAACTGGTTTTTTACCCCATGATGATGTTAAGTTCTGCAAGGATCGATGTCTAATGGTAGCCCTTACTGAAATAAATGTTGTTATTGCTTTCTCTGTCTTCTTTTCTTTTTTATTAGTTCATTGTATTCTCGGGCCATGAGCTCCCAGTTAATGTATCTGCTTTCTTTGAATCAATGAATTTGCTGATTCTACCTTTATTAATTCCTGCACACATGGATAACACCAGACAACAAAACTTTTCTTTCAAAATTATTTATCGTGTTAGTTATTCGGGCCTCCTGCCCTTGGGTTAATAAAGAAATGCTCATAAAAATGAATTATTTGATATAAATACAGAAGCTTACGCTTGGGGAGAACAAGAATGGTATGACTATTTATTACCTGCACAGCTCAAACAAAAACAACATATGCAACTTCTTTATGTATGCATGAACCTACATGAGTACTAAGGTTTTATCCATGGTTTTATTGATCTTTCCAAGGAAATCGCCGAGAAAATGGCACTTGACCTTCTGATCGCTGTCTAAGAGAATCCAATACCCGAGCAGGACCAACAGCTACACATCTTCAAAACAAATGAGCAAATGCTGACCACATAGGCAGAGAGGAATGTCTTGTAATCGACAATAATGCCCCAGAAACAAAAGGGCGGAAGAATTTGAGAATCAAGCTCTTTATTGCACTTACTTCTTTCAACATTATACAGAAGTGACGAGAAATTATTTCAATACAATGGTTATTCATTCTAACTACTCATTTGCTTATTCTCCTTCTAATCAGGTTGATGACATTGAGCAACCAGTTGCAAGCATGTCACAAATGCATGGCATAGATTTCGCATTTAAACTAAGCACCATGCATTAATCTCAAAACTCTTTATTTTTATTATTATCATTTTTTTTATTATTATTATTTTTATTTTTATTATGCTCTAACTTTTGCCTAGGCCGCCCTTTCGGGTTTTCAACCTAGCGAGCTCATTTCTCGCCTAAGCCGCCCTTTCGGGTTTTCAACTTAGCCCTCTCTTTTTTTTTTTTTTTTAATCGAAATCATCATTTCAGACATTGAATCTCTTCATTTGATCCTGACTGACAATCTGATTGATAGGCTTCCCTTCCGAAGTGACCAATTCAGCGGCACCCTTATCCGACAGCTTCTGGATTTTGAATGGTCCATGCCAATTGGGTCTGAATTTCCCTCTAGGGTGACTCTGGGATTCGTGGTCTAGCAGTCTGATCAGCACTGAATCTCCATTTTTTCAAAGTCCTTGGATGGACCCGCTTACTGTAGAAACAATCATTCTCTTTTTTTTTTATCATTTTTCATTCATTTCATTATTATTATTATTATTTTTTTTTTGATAACATGCCATTCCTACAGCGCTGTTACTCAGGAAATTCATATGTGGAAGAAGGAAGTCATCTTTGGGCGAGGCTGTAGTCGACACAGGTTGTTAGTCTCCCCCTTTCTTGAGCATAGGGACTATGTTCGCTGACCACTCAGGGTAATGCATTACCTTCCCAGAAACTTGTATCTAGCTCTTTCTGAACCACAGCCTTCATCTTGTTTTGCCACTTCTAGTTTGACCCGTCTCCTTTTCCGCTTTACTGGCTTGATATTTGAATCGGTAGGGACGACATGCCCTGTAATCGGCTTATTGATCCCCCGGTATATCAGCATAACTGTAGACATTCTTGGAAATCGTTTTTGAGCTCAAGCTTAAAGTCTGATCCGATTTTGATTATTTTTTGAGATTTTGGGTGGTGCTTAGGTTAAATGCAAAATGATGCAATGCATTTATGCCAAATATTCATGTGGTATAATCAATGCCATGAACATAACAATCAGGAGAAGTAAGAAAACAAGTAATCAAAATTCATTCCCATTGATTGAAATAGTAAATGAAGTTCATTCAAATTGTTCTTAAAGCAATATTCAAAAAACAAACAGAAAGATTAAGGAGCTTGTTCAATTCGCCCATCAGCTAACTTTAATGGTTTCCGGGCGCCGGCTTATTATGCTCAGGAGGCTTGGTGATCTTCCCGCTATCTATCAAATCTTGGATATCATGTTGGAGCTTGAGACAATTATCAGTAGAATGACCTTTACACTAATGATATTCACAGTCTTGATCAGCGAACCTACCCTGAATAGGCTTAGATGGATTAATTGGCAACTTTGACAATACGCCATTTTCAATGCAGGATCTCATGACTACGCTTAAAGGCATGCCCAAATCAGTGAATTCCCTTTTCTTTTTCTCCTTAACAGCTCTAACTATATTACTACTCCCTAATTGGTTTGTAGCTGCATGACCAACATTTCTGTTATGATTATTGCTGGAAGACCGGTAGTTACCAAACCCTCGGCTCGTCTTTTTCTTTTTGTTGTACAGTTCTTCAAAATTCATTCCAGCCCTCCGTATCCCCAGATCTAGGCCATCATATCTTTTACTATAGTTCTTGTACGATGTCTGAGGAAATCCTCGCAACACATCCTCTTCACCGTATTGGTTCATCTGAGAAACACGGATGGACTCCGACAAATGGGACCTCAGGTCATCCTTCTCCGCGAACAGGGTATGCTTCGAAGAAGTAGAATTTGTGGGCTTCAAGACATACTCTGTCACATGAAAATTGATGACTGGATCTTTTTCTTTCGAAACAGATATCCTCTCCACCTTGTCCTTTAGTTCTGCTATTTGCTTAATCAGCTCATTCTCAGCCGGACTAGCATTATCAGCTGATGCTTGACTACCCAAGGTGTGTTCTGGAGCCTCTCTTCCCTCCACTATAGGTTGATTACTTGAAGTAGGCGGCACTTGGTTCTGGGCTCTATCTTGAGCAAGGGCAGCAGCTATTATTTTAGAAATGGTCCTTATCTGGGCTGGAGAGAAACCCGTCTCATTCACAGTGTTATCAGCCATCCCAACCAAATATGAATCAGAAATTGAATCCGAAGAACTTGAATGAATCACAGGACTAAACGGAGCAGGCTCGGGGATTGGGATACTCTGACCAAACGTTGACCAGGGCGCCGGTGCCAAGCTCTCGAGGTGATTTTCCGGGAAGGATCAATTCTGACTGATAGATATAAACATCTGAGTTAAAGTAGGTCCTGCATGTATGCATGAGAAATAGCAGCACATAGAATGAGAAATGCAGTTCTAATGTGCTAATGACCGGTATGGAAATAAGATCTCGATTTCAACGACTGGACCCAAAATTCGGTGTGAATAACATGGCAATGACTTATTTTGTATTCAAACATTTTCGGCATTATCTGTCGTCGACCGTCCCTTTTTGGAATTTACAGTCGACTATTTTCTCTCAAATCCCTAACTTTTGCCTTGGAATGAAAGAATCTCCAAGTGGGATTTTTATTATTTTTTTGTATCCTTAATTTTTGCCTTGGAATGGAAGAATCTCCAAGCGGGATTTTTCTTATTTTTACTTTTTTACTTTTTTTTTGTTTCTGTATCCTTACTTTTTGCCTTGGAACATATGGTCCCAAGCAGGATCTCGTTTTGTTTTATTACAAATTTTGTAATCTCTTGCTCACTTATTTTCAGATAATGCGAGAAATGTGACAATACAAAGGAATCGCAACCCCCTTATAACTCCCTTTTCTTTTGGGTATTGATTCACTATAAGTGATTGCATTATATTATTCAAAACGAATTTGAGGTCCAGTCTCAAAATCAAAGTCAAACGTCCATACCGAAAATTAGCTCTTATTAATGCATGGCTGAAAAGGAAAATGTTACATGGTGCATGAATGTCACAACATATGTACAGTTTATATCATACAGGGGAACGGGAGTTGGGAAATGCATGCCTTCCAACCTTATTTCTCCCACACATGGATTCCATTGGTATAAATTCTGACATCTATTTCTTAGGAATTGGTCTAATCTCGACAACCAACAGGGGGTTTTGAGATTGACGATATAATCTCTCGGAAATGAATGCGGTATAACAACAGCAAACAGAATCGGGTGCACCTTAGGGGAAGTAACTAAGGTGTTCAACTATATGCATTGGCTTTAGTCTTATTGGGCTGAACAAAGTCTGGGTTCCGCAAACAGGATTCGGGCTTTGTTGGGCCTACTCCTTTTGACGCACCTTTAAGGTACTAGGGTTGCGGTTGGTAGTAATGTTAATTCTCAGATGGATGCACCTAAAACGCGAGGTTTAGGCTAGATCCACCGTCAAAGTTAACACCAGTACCGGAGGGTAGTATGGGTAGAATGAGGGGAGAAGAGAGAAATGCGGTATGAATGCAAAAATCCTAGAAAGAAAAAGGAAAGCAATTTAAACATATACGGACGATTAAAAATTTTCCATCGGCTTTTCTAACCAATTTTATTTAGAAAAGTAGGCTTTTAGAGTCAATTCCTAATTGCAACCACTAAATTTATTTATTAAAAACAACCGGGGATTAGTGGGTGCAAAATCCCCAGTGAAGTCTCCAAACTGTTTTCGCCGATGAGATCCCGAACCCGGAAGGACCTCGGAAAACATCTTTTTTATTATTATTATTGTTTTGAAAAAGGTGATAAAAATCCCTTTTTTTGGATGCGAATGCCGACAAATCGGTCTTACAAAATGATTTTTAGTCGCCACCCATTATTTCGGCAATGGGACCGTTTCCATTTTTAATTTTATAAAAGTGACTCCATTTTAACCCATTTTATTCAAGGCCTTTTATTTTGGAAAACTGGTCGAACGAACCAATGAGGTTCTAGGTAAGGGAATTGGGTACGTCGGCCCATTGGAAGCCGACGCCCGGAAAACCGGCCTCTTTAAACCTACAATTTCTAACTGATTTTATTTTAGAAAAAGCCGAATTACTTAAACCCATCCCAAATAAATCGAACCGGGTTCCTATGTGGAAAATTAATTAACCGTCCCAATTAGGTTCATCTATTGCATCCATTCACAAATAAATCATCACATCCATCATTCATCCATAATGCATATCAAATAAAATAAAAGACCCGCTCTTGCCTTATGGTTAAAGGCGGGCCACAAACCGAATTTGACAATATAATTTACAATAAACAATAAGAAATAAATCCTAAAAACCTCATAATCGTCCATAGCTAATTGATCCGATTTGATCAAACTCAATTTGCCCACTATTGATAATTTCTCGGGTTAAACTTAAAGAAAAGTAATTTACTGGAATGAAACTGCTCCTAAAATAGTGAAAATGTGTTGATACTGGAGGATAGTCGCGTCACGTGGGTGTTCTATGAAGAACAGTCGCGTTACGCAACTCTTATCTTTTATTCTGGGATTATAACAGTTGCGTCACGCAGGTGTTCTATGAAGAACAGTCGCGTGACGGAACTCTGATTATGGTCCTGGAAACTAGAACAGCTGCGTCACATAGGTGTTCTATGAAGAACAGCCGCGCGACGCAACTATTAGCTATGTGACAAGACTGTTCGTGACATTATTGATATCCTTAGGTATATGAATTATTTATTTAAAGCAAGATATTAGATACGGATATAGAAATGAAACAGAAAATAAGCACACGAACAGCCGCGTCACGCAGGTGGTCTAGTCCAAGTCAGGGGCTTTTGGACATGAACAGTCGCGTCACGCAGGTAGTAGCTGCGTGACGCGGCTGCTCTGGTCCGCAACTACCTTTCAAACTAGTTCTTTTTACGTTTTCTTTTTGTCCAAAATTATTATAACGAACCCAGAAAGACTCAACAATAGGCAAACTTACGTTTTATCAATGGCAAACCAATTAACCAGTGCAAAAATGGGATTTTTAAGAAGTAAAAAGCTAAAAATAAATAAAAATAAAAAGGATAGAGTTAGGATCGTTACCTAGCCCTCAGATTTGAGGATTGCATGCGCTAAGGTTAACTCAGAGGTGTTGTTTCACAATTCCAGAAGCACAATCACCAAGTTCTTTCGCAAAAATGAAACTATTTTTCTCTTTTTTCCTCTTTTGTTTATCTTTTTGCTATTATCTTTCTTTAATCTTAAATCTGAATATCTATGACCTGATCTACCCCAAGTTCACTCAATGGAGTTCTTGAGAAAGAGCTTTAGTCGTCTTTTTAGATGTCTAAACCTTGAAAATTGTATTTGCTTAGAGGAAAAATGAGAGCAAACTGAAGATGCAAAAGTCTCCCAAAAAAAAAGTCCCGTTTTTGCTGTAAAGTGATGTATTTATATGGCTAGGGCGACAGGGCAGTCGCGTCATGCGGGTAGGAGCTGCGTGACGCACCCGTAAACCTGCGTGACGCGACTTACTTTTCGTACTGTTGCCGCGTATCCATACAAACAGTGCAGGCCATTGCACGGGCGCGCGCCAGGGGTGTCAGACCCGTTAGAGCTGCGTGACGCAACTAAGAGTGCCGTCACGCAGGTATTAGCTGCGTGACGCAGCCCTAACGTGGGTCAAACTCCTTTGGGCGGTTTGATTCGATTTCTTTTGATTCAAGCACTTCTGGTTTATTGTGAAACCTTATCTTTTGTCCTCATATCATCATTGGGTCAGGTGGGGGCATAAAATCTCGCGTCAACACTTACCAACTAGCCCCTGCCAAGCTAAAGAAATCAGATTTTTGAATATAGCCTGTACATTACAGGCCAATGAACTCCTTTCTCAACAAGAACTTAATTGATAATATCCTAAATCTCATATCAAGGCAATAACTTAAACAAATGGTTAGATTAGCTACTGCCATATCAAATTTGTTCTAACACCTTAATGAAAAACTGTAATAACCAAACATACTTACCAATTTCACATCAATTTCAGTTTGTGCTTATGAACAATTAAATCTGAGGTTTCCTCATATTTCATATATATATATTATATATATATATATATATATATATATATATATATATATATATATATATATATATATATATATAATATACCTTGGATTGAAGCTTACTGCTGCCATTCTCATGCTATATCGAATTCCAAGCTATAAATCATCTTATTCATCCTAATATATTCAGTAGATTGATCTATAACTTAAATTAGATTGAAGAATCACATTCTCCTTAATAAAATTACATGAACAGTAGTAGTTAGGGATTTAGTTCTAACACCAACTTAATTCATGAATCAAATCCTTCATCATTCAGCAAGAACTCATAAATTCTACTGAAGAAGGTCAAAATTTGGCTTACCCAGTAGAAAGTGTCGCTGCTAGTTCAGTCGAAAGTGAAGGAGGTAGTGGTCGAAGAAACTCATAAATTCTAAGGATAATTGTCGCCAGAAAAATGAAGAAACAGGACTAGTTGCGCTACTGTCCGTTCGGAACGCAACCGCAGTTCCTTGCGTTTGCTGTGCCAGCAGGTGAACGGCAATGGAGAGGAAGAGTGTGAAGTTGCGCCGTCGTTCAGACCGCCTGGAGCCGTCGGAGAGCCGAGGAGGATACTGCGACGCGGTTCCGATCGAGGCAAGGTCGTAGCTCTTCGTGCGACTGTTGCTTTCTCTAGAAACGAACGGAGAGAGGGAAGGAGAGGCCGGAGCTGCTGCGGCGAGGAGTCGACGGTGAGGAGGCGCGGCACGGGTCTCTGGTCGTCGGAAAAACGAGAGGAGAAGAGGGCGAGGGTGAGGTCGCGCGCTGAAGAAGAGGAGGAGAAGAAAAGAAAAAGAAAAAAAGAAAAAAAAGAAAAAAAAGAGAGGAGACGTTTCTAGAGGGTTCAAGGCCATTCCGGTTCGATTTGAACCGGTTTGGTCCAAATCAATGGTTTGACCCGATTTAACTATTCTCAAATCGAAAATTCCGACAATATACTTGGGCTTGGGCCCAACTCGCAAAATTTTGGACTCAAGTTAAGATTATTTGGTGTTTATAGCCCAAATAGTTGAAAATCAAGATTTTTGATTCAATAAAAAATTTGAAAGTTTCAAAAATAAAAATTCGGGGTATTGCACAAACCAATTTTATTGTGCAAGTCTTCAAAACATTGTAGAGCTTTTTAAACAATTTTAAAAAAATATATATATCAATATAATTTAATCATAATACCTATTCAAATAATTTACTAATATCCGCGCGCAAAGTGTAGAATTACGACTAGTTTAGTATAATGTTAATCTTTTTCTTTTTTGTTTATTAACTAGATGGATGAGGAAGTTTAATTTCTCTTATTTCAAACTATACAAACCGACAAACTGTCAAATCGCCACCAAAGGTTTGGTTTGGTTTGGTTTGAAATTTTTTATGATTTAATTTTTTTTAAACTGGCACTTTAGGTTTCATATGATTATTATATTCAAACTGACCCAAATGAACTCACCAACAGCTCTAGAAAAAACTACAGTGCAGAAAGAATATATTATATTATTATATTATTATGAAAAAAAATATAACTTTAGCGGAGAATATATTATACTAGTCAAAAACCTAGCTTCACGCGCAGGTATTTAAATATTTATTTTAATAATTTTTATAATTGATTCGTGGAAGGTTTGCAGGAAATGAATAACTAGTATAAGAAGGGGACAAGGGAAGCCTTTACTTTAGGCTTCGAGGCAGGGAAGCGAAAGTATAAAGAGAGTGCCTCCTTGCCCTGCTGGCTAGCACCTTTCTTTTAAGAAATGCCAGCGCTACTAAGCCTGCCCTCGTCACCCCCCTTCCGACTGGGCCAAATTGCAATCCCCTAAGGTAGACATAAATAAGGAAATAGCTCTAGCATTACTTATATGGATCAGCCATCACTCAACCATGGAGCTCAAAGGAGCAAGGAAAACAACATGGGAGATCCATTAGTGTTTCCTAGTGGGCCAATTATAAGAAGTCAAGCAAAGAGATATGGGACAGCCATATCCTTATATGTGCAAGCCCAAATTACACAAGAGCTTCATGATGGGGCATTTAACAAGTGTTGTGTGGAACTTGAAGGCACACCTAGGCTTCTTACAATGTTGGAGACATGTGCTGTTGGTATAGCACACCCTAACCATGCTAATATCTAAGGGATGTGGGCTTGGACGTGTCCTTATCCCTTGTTGCTTGTTTTGGTCAAATTAATATGTAAGGGATATGGGCTCATAGTGTTTATTTAAGTTGTTTTGGGCTGATTTTATATGCATGCAATCTGCCCAATATTAAGTTGTCTATTTTGGGTTGGAAATGATTCTATTTTGTGTGCACTAGTTAGGCCCATGTGTTTTGGCCTTAGGGCAGCCTAGTTAGATACTCTTCTTTAGAGTTAGGTTTGTTTGAGGCATATAAATAGCCTCCTTAAGATGTAAAACGGGATTTTTTGGCATAAATTGAATCTAAGGCAGAATTGTTCATGCTCTTGCATGTTCTTCTTAATTAGAGTGATTGTGAGAATTTGCTACCCTCTAATTGCATCAGGAATTAAGGTAAACTTATCAATTCGTTTGTGGCGTTTATCTTGTTCTTTGCTCGATTATTGGTGTTACCGTTTCATTATAAACGTGGGGTGCCATAGAGCGTTTTAATCTCGATTATTGGTGTTTCCGTTTCATTATAAACGTGAGGTGCCATAGAGGCGAACTTACATCTCATTTCCTTTGATTTCCGATCCCAGTTCCGTGTCAATTACCAAGTATGCAAGCAAAAAACTGCCTATCCCAAGCTCACCTAAGAACAAGGAAGGTGGGGAAAGTCGGGAAAGAGAGACTGCTAATTGATTATATTATTATTTTTTATAAATTATTATAAATTATCAAATCTATAAAGAAAAACAATGAAAATATTCACTTTGCTCTCTCTCTCTCTCTCTCTCTCTCTCTCTCTCTCTCTCTCTATATATATATATATATATATATGTATACATATATATATATATATATATATATATTCAATAGTACATAGATTTACTATTTGATGTAAATGGAAAAAAAAGAATAATAAACATAGATTGTAATTATATTTTTCTTTCCAATTTATTAGTTCAGTTTTAGTTTCAAAACTCAAATCAAACCAAATCACATAAAATACTTGAATTGTATGCAATATACTAACTCAACAATTGGACGACAAAAAATATATATTATTATAATAATAATACATGAATTAAAATAATTATAAATAATTAAAATTTACATAAACATATATGAATATGAAGCAATGAATGAAAAAATTTACAATGTAAAATTTTATACAATTTGCTAAACAAATAACAAATTTTAAAAAAAAATACGTAAATGGATTTATAGTTAGCTTTTCCTTTCATCTTTGTCTCCATCAATATGATATTTTCTCATACCTGCATTTATACGCATTCGACACATTTGATTGGCAATATAACAAAGAAAATATTATTAAAGAAATAAGATTAAAGAGGAGAAAAGTCATGCGATACACTCACAAAAAAAAAAAAAGACCATAAAAGATTGAAAAAAAAAAGTTTAAAAATTTTGAAAAAGAAAAGAACAAGAAATAAAGAGATCAAAGAATTAACATTATCTCAATCGAAGAAGAAGGCAATGGTATTTCTTAATTGAGCATACATATATATAAAGGAATAAAGAAAGAAAGCAATAATCAAAACTTAAAGAATTGAAAAGCAATAAAAGAGGAAAAAAGAAGAAGAAGAAAACTACTCTAAAAGAAAATCACTAGAACTGAGGTATATGTAGATAGGTATAGGTACATGTAGATAGATATAAATAAGAAAAAATTCAAAAAGTTCTGAAAGTTTTAATTTCAAAATTAAAAATTTTGAAGTATTAATTATTTACAATTTTGATATTCTTGTATATATGAGATTAAATATGGAAAAATAAATGAATAAAATTACTTGGCGAGAGAGAGTGTAAGCGAGAGAGAGAGAGAGACAGAGAGAGAGAGGCGTTGAGAGGGGTAACTGAGAAGATTAAGGGTCTTTTAGGGGTAAATAGGTCATTTATTACACCTTCGAGTTTTAATCTACTGTGGTAGCCCACATGGCATCTTATTTGGCGTCTTATCAACAATTAAAAAAATAAAAAAGTGGGCTCAGCCATCCTACAGTGAATTCCGACGATCCACGTAGGCAAATTTCACTTAAATGCAAAATTATTGGGAGTTCAAACACTCAATTGTAAACTTTTTCTGTTCATACACCAAAATAAAAAAAAATTGCAAAGTTCGTACATCAAAATTACAATTATCTCTAAAATAAATTTAGAAACTTTTTGTTAAAAAGTGTTTGAATTCTTATTATTGATTATTTATAATAATATCAAATTATTTTCATTTTGTAAAATTCTTTAAAAATAAAGGATATAATATATTTTTCATAATAAAATTAAATGTTTATTAGAGCATATTATAATTTTTTATGTTATTTTTTATTCTTTGAATAAAAATATTTTATAGAAAAAATTTTTTATAGATATTATAATTTTAAGTACGAAAATGTTATTTTTTAAAAATAGAAAATAGTTAGAAACATATCTTTTGTTATAAAGAAAAACTGTAGAAAATAACTTTAAGTTCTTTTCTGAATCTTAGTTAAATTTTGGAAAACTGAAAAAACTATTTTCTAGTTTTCCAAATAGAAAACCAAGTGATTTGAATACAAAACTCTATTTTTACTAGAAAATAGTTTTCTATTTTCTATTTTCTGTTTTATAACAAAATATTTTTCTCAAAAAATGAAAATCATAAAACAAAAAAATGAAAATTGCGTCCACTTTGTAATAATAAAAAATTACATTTTAATTCAAAAACTTCACAAACATTAATCCTAACTTTCATAGTTAAAAGAAATAAAAATATACTAAAATAAATATAGAAATTTTTATTTAAAAATGTTTGAATTTTTTATTATTGATTATTATAATAATATCAATTTTTTATTATAAAATAATATAAAACTAGAGAGAAGAAAAAGAAGGAATAGAGAGCAAAATATGAAAGAGAATACGAGAGTATCTATTATTGATGAGAAGCCGCATATATAGGCATGGCCACCGGTTCATTTTGAACCAGAATCGAACCGCATTATAGATGAACCGGAACCGTCGGTTCAATGAGTGGAACCGAAACCGAAACCGGAACCGGCGGTTCAACGGCCGGCTAAGGTTCATGTAAATGTTAAAATCTGAACCTGAACCGGCCCTAAACCGGCAGTTCCGGTCCTATACGAACTTAAGTTTTGTACAATAGAAAACATCCACTTATTTCATAACACTCCAAAATCCAATTATTTCATAACACTCCTCCTTGGATGTCCATTATTCAAAGAATATATCTCGTTAAAACCTTACTAAGAAAAAACCCTATAGGAAAAAAAAATCTTAGTGAAGGAAAAAGAGTACATTAATCTTTTCTTAGATATGCGTTAAAATACTTTCTCATTAAAAACTTTTACGAGGAAAACCCAATGAAAAAAAAAAAAACTTTGGTTAAAGGGAAAAAGAGTATAGTGCGTACTTACTTCTCTCATATTAATTATAATATAACATATATATCATATCATTGAGATATCAAAATACATATTTAACTCTATTTAATTTCTTTATATTCAAGAAGAATTATATCTTGCAAATAAATTTATAAAAATGCTTATATCTAGTCATATGACTAGCCAGATACATTAGCGTCTTTATTACACTAAGATATGATACTTAAGGACCAATAAGTTCTTCATAATTTTCTCAAAGTTGAAAATTGGTCATTTTCTTATTTAGCATTCACATAATATTATTTTAATAACTTAACCATATGTGTGGATTCATAGATAAAATTTCATTTATGAAATGCTCGATCTTTAGGCCGACATAAAATTTTATATTCCCAATGTCTTTCATCTTAAACTCTTCCTTTAAGGAAACTATAATCTTTGGAAACTCTTCAGGAGTTCTAATAATTTTCAAGAATCAAATATTGATAAATTCATATTCAATCTCTTTTTTTAGGAAAAAAAATTCATGAACATATAATAATATCATTGTAATATTCTTTCAACAAATATTCATTAATCAAGAGATCACCTTATTCGTGATAGTATATAATGTAAATTTCAAAAGTATGAAAGCATATAACTTTCAACAAAAGAATATAACAAATGCAATATAATCATAAAATAATATAATATTTTCTCAGTCATAAATATCATTAAGGCGATTATATTGTATGTATTGAGATTTCTTTATTCCACATAAAAATCTTGAATATATTTCTCGGAGTCTTGATTTGCTTGCTTCGAGCATTTTTTCAATATTTCATGTATATCATTATTCACTAATCCATATAGAGCTCTAAAATATTAGTTGAATAAATTTCTCGAGAATTTAACTTTATACTTCAAGTAACTAAAATCCTTCAGGAATTTTTATATAGATATATCTACATCAAGTTATCATATAAATAGGCAGTCATTAACTCATTAGATGCATTTTAAATTTTAAAAAATTGCCAGACTAATCAAATATCAAATTACATTTGCATCAACCATATAATGGTATTTATCCTCATAATCAATGACAGTTCTTCATAATCAATGACAGTTCTTTGCGAAAAACTTGTGTAATAAGTTTGCTTTATATTTCATAAGCCCATTTCAATTTCGCACAATACATATTTGTATTCTACTGGCTTAACATCTCTTGATGCGCATATTAAAACTTCAAAGTTTACATTTCAAGTAAATTAAATGCTACACGCGTTGTTTTATTTTGGCCAATCAATTATAAGTTTTTATTCTCAAATTGACTTTATGCTCAAGATCCTCATCATTTTTAACAATTTCAAGCGATTATATATACCGTCGACGTTTATTTTTATATCGGTTCTATACTTGTCCTGACGTGCCATAATTTATAAATATCTCATAATATTTATTGATTTCAGGTACCTAAGTTTCTTTGGAAAACTTATTAGTCATGTCTAGGAACTCCTTCTATAATTTTGCTCTTCTAAAGGGTGACCATCTTGAATAGTTGCTCCTTTCCCTTTCTAGGATTTTTATCTTTGGAACCGATTAGTTTACCACGCTTCAGGTGTGCCTTAGCTCATTAACATAGGCAGTTTGTCCTTCAGGGACTTTAATTCTAATAGTAGCAATTTGCAGCTAGTATGTGAAATTTAATTATCTCCTTTTGGATCAGTAAATATGTCTGGCAACTAATTTATAATATTTTGCAAATGAATTATCTTTTAAACTTTTAAATTTGCACTGCCTTGTATGAGGATCAAGATATAATAACGATAATTCTTTTCCAATCAATTATTCTTTTAGTTGCTTATTTTCTCCCCCCTAATATTGGAATCCATAACAATTAGCAAATTTGGCATATATCAATTTCTTATTTGAAAGTTCTAAATATTTAATCATAGATCATAGCCGACGTATATTTTCAACCTCCTTTTGAGGACCCATCTTAGTGCGTTATGGTAGAGCAATTAAAACATATATCACACATTTAAAAATTCTTCAATGGGTAATGTTTGGTTCCTGATCGAACAACCAATTATAAATGGGAGAACTTAGAATAACTTGTTGATTTAATGCGAGTAAGTGCTATTAAATTTAATAGAATGTCCCTCTAAAAAGTAGGGAGATTCATTCTCTTAATAATTGTCTTGCAATTAATTGCAATCATTTATAAATAATTCTATTAAATCATCTTTGAGCATAGATAAAAGCAACAACAGATTGCCCTAAATTATTTCAATTAATACATGCTATAATCATAAAAGGCCATTGTGTAAATTCACCATCATTCTCAAGATAAATTGTCTTAACAACATAATCTAGAAATTGCATTCTTAATCAAATTATTTAAGCAAATAATCATGTAAACTTTTGGTTGCATATTGATAATAATATTTGCAAACTTTTGGTTGCAAGTTAATAATAATCATATAATTTGATATGGATCAGCCATCACTCAACCATGGAGCTCAAAGGAGCAAGGAGAACAACATGGGAGGTCCATTAGTGTTTCCTAGTGGGCCAATTATAAGAAGTCAAGCAAAGAGATATGGGACAGCCATATCCTTATATGTGCAAGCCCAAATTACACAAGAGCTTCATGATGGGGCATTTAACAAGTGTTGTGTGGAACTTGAAGGCACACCTAGGCTTCTTACAATGTTGGAGACATGTGCTGTTGGTATAGCACACCCTAACCATGCTAATATCTAAGGGATGTGGGCTTGGACGTGTCCTTATCCCTTGTTGCTTGTTTTGGTCAAATTAATATGTAAGGGATATGGGCTCATAGTGTTTATTTAAGTTGTTTTGGGTTGATTTTATATGCATGCAATCTGCCCAATATTAAGTTGTCTATTTTGGGTTGGAAATGATTCTATTTTGTGTGTACTAGTTAGGCCCATGTGTTTTGGCCTTAGGGCAGCCTAGTTAGATACTCTTCTTTAGAGTTAGGTTTGTTTGAGGCATATAAATAGCCTCCTTAAGATGTAAAACGGGATTTTTTGGCATAATTTGAATCAAAGACAGATTGTTCATGCTCTTGCATGTTCTTCTTAATTAGAGTGATTGTGAGAATTTGCTATCCTCTAATTGCATCAAGAATTAAGGTAAACTTATCAATTCGTTTGTGGCGTTTATCTTGTTATTTGCTCGATTATTGGTGTTACCATTTCATTATAAACGTGGGGTGCCATAGAGCGTTTTAATCTCGATTATTGGTGTTTCCGTTTCATTATAAACGTGGGGTGCCATAGAGGCGAACTTAATCTCATTCCTTTGATTGCCAATCCCGGTTCCGTGTCATAATTATTTTTTAGATGCATCCATAATATATTCACATAAATTGATTAATAATTTTCCATTATATTCCAGAAAATAGAAACAGTACAATTTGAACTCTTGGTGATGGCTCAATAATTAATTTATTTTGAAAACAAACTAAGCATGAAAATTCATTAGATTTGAAAGAACTTCTGATTCTTCAATAAATATTCACATAAGGATTAAATTTTCCTTTTTCGCATCATTATTGATCGAAATGGTCGAACCGATCATGCCAAATAATGAAGTGCTTGGATTTGTAAACTTCTGGTTTTACAACCATATAATATCCATTTTAATGAATATTTTTGGAATAACGCATTATACATATAATTCATTCCTCTACATAGTAATACTTGCTCTTCCGGAGCCTTTAAATATTCTTTTACTACCAAGTCAAATTTGTCTTTTAGTATTTTGGTGTACAAGTACATAACCAATATTCATATATGCCACATTTATTTGTACCACTTCTGGTGATAAGATTTATTCTTAATATCTTATGTGGCTACCATAATTGTTAAGATCATTATTTCAATTATGATTATCTTTATGTTTGGAGTATTTTTCTTCCTCAGTGAGGGTAGTCCCTTCTTTGTGAAGGTTTATTACTAAATAAAACTATAATATTTGATTTTATTTAGCTGAAGACTTTAGATCTTGATTTGCAAGTGTGGATTTTCGATCGATGGAACCTGGTAGTGCGGTTTGTTCCTCCATCAATGCTATTAAAGCAGAGCGGCAAAAACTCATACGTATTCATTAATTATCTATCGCAAATTATTGAAAAAACAATCCAGTTATAAAAGATTTAGAGCAGCTATTATTTTGACCTCCAAATCAATTAATGGAATAATTGCTGTTATGAGGATTTATATCTTTTGTAAAGATCAACTCCAAGCGGAAGGATGTAATATTACATTTTTTTAGTTTTAGTTTCATTATTCAAAAGGATATAAATTCCATTATGTTATTAAAAGATCAGCGAACTGTATTAGCTACTTATAATAAAGTTCTATATCTAGTCTATATTCTTGTTTGATTCTTGATACTATTATTAATTGATCCACAGCATAGGGACCTGATGGCTTTACATTCGAATTTTTCAAAAAGTGTTGGAATGTCATTCGTTGTGATCTACTAAAGTTTTTTCAAGAATTCCACTGCAATGGAAAGTTAACAATGGGCTAAACTCTAATATCATTGCTCTCATGCCTAAAAAGCCCTCACCTCAAGGGCTTAAAGATTACATGCCAATATGTTTAATAGGAAGTGTGTACAAGATTCTAACTAAGGTTTTATCTCTCAAAATGAAGAAAGTAATGAGCTCTATAATTGGCAAAATGGACTGACTTTGTCGGAGGTTGTCAAATCATAGATGGAATTCTCATTTCAAATGAGATTATTCATGATATTAAGTCAAAAAAAAGGAGAAAGGCTTGATTTTTAAAGCAGACTTTTGAAAAGGCATATGATACAGTTGACTGAGATTTCTTACTTTTTATGCTAAAGAAATTGGGTTTCAAGGAAAAATGGTACAGCTAGATTTTAGAACGCCTATGGACCTCCAGATTATCTATGTTAATAAATGGAAGTCCTTCGGAAGAATTTTATATGTCACGAGGGTTAAAATTAGGAGATCCTCTTTCTCCTCTGTTGTTTTAGTTGTTGCAGAAACTTTTAATGTATTGATAAAAAATTCTGTCAATTTTGGTCTTCTTTCAGGGATTCAAGTTGGAGAATAATCAATTACATGTATCGCATTTACAGTTTACGAATGATTCAGTGGTGTTTAACAAGGTAGATATTGAAGAGATGAATCTTAGGAGGATTTTGATGTGGTTTCAAATGCTTTCCAGGTTGAAAATAAATTTCAGTAAAAGCAGATTATTTGGAGTAAACTTGGATGAAGATGAGATTAGTTTTCTTGCTACAATTTTGAAGTGTTCAACTAATAAATTACCGTCCATGTATCGGGGATACCCATCGATGGTAATCCAAAAAGTGTTAATACTTGAAAATCAATTATTGAGAAGGTTGAATCTAAATTATCTCTGTGGAAAGCAAGACATTTATCCTTAGGTGGTAAGCTAGTTTTGATCAAATCGGTTTTATCCTCATTGCCCCCTTTATTTTATGTCACTCTTTAGAGCTCCTCAGAAAGTCATTAGTAAGATAGAATCAGCTCAAAGAAAATTATTTTGGGGCAAAGGGTAGAGAGAGAAAGGCCTATTAATTAGGTTTCTTAGTCTATGGTGATTAAAAGAAAATGCCATGGTGGTTTGGGGATCACTTGTATGAAAAAGAAAAATATTGCTCTATTAGGCAAGTGGTGGTGGAGGTTTCGATCGACGAAAGATTTTTTATGGAAACGTATTTTAATCTCTAAATACGGACAAAAAGCTCCTTTAACCTCTTCCAGTGATTCTACACCATGGAGGAGACTCTCTCCGCTTTGGAAGGAAATAAGTCTGCTTGGAAATCCTGAATCATGTACAGCTAATATTCTCAAAAATGGTTTCAGCTAGGTTCTAGGTGATGGTAAGTCTATTAAGTTCTAGAAGGATATCTGGTTGCAAGAAATTCCTCTTCAGTTCTCCTTCCCTACACTCGTTAGAATTTCATCCAATAAATAGGCTTTAGTTAGCGATTGTGGTTCATTTATTGAAAATGTTTGGACATGGAACATCTCTTGGTGTAGAAATCTGAGATCTTTTGAGGAAAATATGTGGAGAGAGTTATAACATTCTCTTAGCCTTGTTTCCATTCAACAGGCTTATGAAGATAAAATTGTGTGAAAATATGATAAAAGAGGAGATTTCTCGGTTAAGAGTTGTTATTCACTTTTGGATGATAGCTCCTTTGAACAATCTCCTATAACTTTCAATGTTAAAAATCTTTGGGATTCTTTATTACCTAAAAAAATTGCTATTTTTGTTTGGGGAGTTTACCTTGGATGTATTCCTTGTAAGTACAATTTATTTAAGAGGAATGTAATTCCTAATCTGGAAAATTGCTTATGTCCCTTATATAATAGTTTGGTTGAAACCGTTAATCATTGTATTTTGGATTGTATGTCAGCTAGCAAAATTTGGTATTCTATCTTCAATTATGGAAGTTCAAAGCTATTTTACCAAGATCTCTCATTGATTTAGGTTGGCATTATGATGGTTTTAGGTTGCAAAAAGGTGCACAAAATGCTTGGATCTTAATTTTCTTTATTACTTGTTGGTCTCTTTGGATTAGGAGAAACAAGGTTGTGTTTTCCTTAGATTCTTTTTATGATGAGCAGCTTCTGCATGAAATTAAGTTTAGATCATTTGAAATTCTAAGAGCTTCTTGCACTTCACTCCCTTAGGATATAAAGGATTGGTTATATAATACTATCTTGGTTTCTTATTATAAATCTGAATTAGCTTGCATTGTTGCTCCATGTTTTATGCCTTGAGAATCTCCTCCAGTTTGGGTTTTTAAGTTCAACATCGATAGATCTTCTGAAGGTAAATCGGGACCTTCTGGAGTTGAAGGAGTGCTCAGCAATGAAAAAGGGGAGGTTAGGTGTTTAGTTTTTTTATTACTCAGGTATCTTAGACTCTAATGAAGTAGAGTTGTTATTTTTAAAGCAATTAATTTATTTGCTCATTCACAACCCAAAGATTGTCCATTGATCGTTGAATCTAATTCTTATATTTTCATTTATTGGGTTAATTTTAAGGATAGAGGACCAAGAAAATGGTGGCATTTCTTCAATAAATTCAACATTCACTATTCTTCCTTATTTTGTGTTCGTTTTGTTCATATTCTAAGATCTGCCAATTCTTTTGCAAATATGTTAGCTAAGAAGGGAATGTTAAATAAACTTTAATATAGCCCAGATCTATTGTTCATAGAATTTGTTTGACAAGTGTGAATACTCAAATTTTGAGGCTCAAAAAGCGTGTTGGTTGACTTTGCTACAGTAAATTTGACTGTGCTACAATGAATTTGCTACAGCAAATTTAATTGTGCTACAGTGCATTTGCTACAGTAAATTTGACTCACAAGGCTCAAAGAGCCAATTTTCCCGGACTGCAAACAGTCCGGCCGGACCGGAGGCCATTTCGGAAGTTCACCGGAAATATGTCAATATGGTACTTGAAACGTCCAGAATTTTATGAGGATCGCGGAACAGGTCCCGGAATATTTTTCGGAAGTCCGGAACTCCCAAAAAAGGCTCCCGAAGCGAGGCACGGTGGCCACACCGGCCACGGCGGCGCCAGCCCACGCCAAGCGCGGGCGGGGCCTGGCGCCCAGCGCGGGCGGGGCCTCTCGCCCCGCGCGGGCGAGGCCTCCCGCGCCGCGCGCGGGCGGGGCCTCTCGCCCCGCGCGGGCGAGGCCTCCCGCGCCGCGCGCGGGCGGGGCCTCTCGCCCCGCGCGGGCGAGGCCTCCCGCGCCGCGCGCGGGCGAGGCCTCTCGCCCCGCGCGGGCGAGGCCTCTCGCCCCGCGCGGGCGAGGCCTGTCGCCCCACCGACAGGGCGGTAGGTACCGCCGAGCCTGGCGGCAGCTACCGCCCAGATTTTTGAGCGGTGGCTACCGCCATGCCAGGCGATAGCTACCGCCCGGGACCCGAAAATGGCCTATAAATAGGCCATTTTCAGGCTGTTTTTGGCACCTCTTGTCTGTATTGACGGACGAAACCTTCTCCCTCTCACGCTCCTTGCGTCTTCTTTACCGCTTTTTGCATTTAATTTAATTTTATTGCATTTATATTGTGTTATTTGACCACTAAAATAAAATAAAATTAAAAATTAATATACCTAGACGAGGAGCTAAATCTGGATTTAAGAAGTGGCCGACGATTAAATCAGGTACGTAAACGAAACTCTGCCTATTTGATTTTAGCACTTCATGCATACTTCTTTTCTACTCTTAATAATTCTATAATTGCATAAGACCAACACATTTTGGCCAAGGCCTAAAATCAACCATTTTAGCGACAAATCGCTTAAAATCGACATTTTTGGCAAAATGCCTTAAAATCAATCATTTTCGATTTAAAACCGTAAAATCAACCATTTTAGCGACAAATCGCTTAAAATCGACATTTTTGGCAAAATGCCTCAAAATCAATCATTTTCGGTTTAAAACCGTAAAATCAACCATTTTAGCGACAAATCGCTTAAAATCGACATTTTTGGCAAAATGCCTTAAAATCAATCATTTTCGATTTAAAACCGTAAAATCAACCATTTTAGCGACAAATCGCTTAAAATCGACATTTTCGGCAAAATGCCTTAAAATCAATCATTTTCGGTTTAAAACCGTAAAATCAACCATTTTAGCGACAAATCGCTTAAAATCGACATTTTTTTGGCAAAATGCCTTAAAATCAATCATTTTCGGTTTAAAACCGTAAAATCAACCATTTTAGCGACAAATCGCTTAAAATCGACATTTTTGGCAAAATGCCTTAAAATCAATCTTTTAAGCGATAAATCGTTTAAATGAACCATTTTGGCACAAATGCCTCAAAATCAACATTTTTTTGGCAAAATGCCTAAACAAAATGCACAAAGCATATACACAAATCATGCACAAAGCATACACACTTATGCACAAAGCATACACAAAATCATGCACAAAGCATACACAAAATCATGCACTAAGCATACACACACCCATGCATTAAGCATATCATTCAAAGCCCTCTAAAAGAGGCCTATCGAACTACGTTGACTTTGATCTTCCATTCAAACGGAAGTACGTAGGCACGTTCGGGATTTCACCCCGGGTGGCAAGTCAAAATCACATAAACATTTCATTAATCCATCACTTACCTTGCAAAGCATTCATCCATCGGTTAGTTCATCAACATGACATAGTCTCGGGATCCACCTCGGGTTCGTAGATTGTGCCTTAATCATTGGGATAATTAATCTAGTAACTAGGTTAATTAAAATTGGAGTCACTCAGGGTTTTTTCCTAGTTTACCCTTAAATAATTAAACAAGGTGGCGACTCACACACATCACGTGCATTTCTTCTCATTCATCATATGCATTATATGCCTCTATGACATTTGGGGAAGGGGTTCACAACAAGAATATACAATAATCGGAAGTGTACCTTGATCTATAACGACAGATCTATGTTATGGGTTACCTCGTTGGGACAATTCGATATTCACCATAACAGCAGATCTACGTTTCTTCACTCTGGCCTTTTGTCTGTAAGTATTCTCTTAATGGTCAGAGAATAATCAACAGTTGCAGGAGTTTCTTTTATGGGCTCTCTCAAACAAACTATCTTCGTATGTGTTTGAGGGAGCCGTCACACTCTCTTGTTTCTGTGTTAATCCTAATCTGTTGATTCCTTTATCTTTTATAAGGCAGAGGAAGGGTATTAAAACCCTAACTGGCTCTTATCCATTAAGCCCAATAACCATCATCTTGGGCCACCTTAATTAGAACCAGCCCTTTAATCACATGGGCCACATACAGATTATTAAAATAATCTAACAATCTCCCACTTGGCCCATGTGCATTTCTTGAGTCTCATGTTTACCTTAATTTGAATTAAGATGATCGGATTATGGCGGTCACAAGTCATTAAACGACATGATTCCTTCCATATATCACATACCACTTCAATTCATAAAACTTTAATGGAGAAACTATTCAACAATCAATACATTGTTACAACCAACTGTTATTGTTATCTCACTCAAACCATTATTGTATACATCTATAATGTGGATAACACATAAATAAGCAAAAATACATCTTTAATTGAATTCCCAAGTGTCACAATAATATGAGCAAAACAACCATATGTATATATATATATACAAGTTTAAACATCATGCTAACAAGGACTAATCTATAATGCCCCTCCTATCAACATGGCCAGTGAAGATTTTGGGCGGTAAGCCTTTAGTTAGCGGATCCGCTATCATCAGATCAGTACCGATATGCTCAATTGACACTTTGTGTTTTTGCACTTCTTCTTTCACAGATAGGTACTTTAAATCCATGTGCTTTGCACCCTTAGAGTACCTATCATTCTTACAGAAGAAGACAGCTGCGGAATTATCACAGTAAATTCTCAACGGTCTAGCTATACTGTCGACAATGCCTAGACCTAAGACAAAGTTTCGCAACCACAATGCATGAACAGTGGCCTCAAAGCATGCCACAAATTCAGCCTCCATAGTGGAAGTAGCAATGACAGACTGCTTTCCACTTTTCCATAATACTGCTCCTCCGGCTAGAAGAAACAAGTAGCCAAATGTAGACTTTCTCGAATCTACACAACCGGCATAGTCTGAATCCGAGTATCCCACCAGTTCTAGATGGCTGGACTTTCTATAAGTGAGTATATGATCCTTAGTGCCTTGTAAATACCTAAGTACTTTCTTTGCCGCTTTCCAATGGTCCATCTCGGGATTACTTTGATATCGCCCTAACATTCCTACGGTGAAACTAAGATCCGGTAAAGTACATGTCTGAACATACATTAAGCTCCCAACCACTGACGCATATGGAATAGACTCCATCTCTTTACGTTCCAAATCATTTTTAGGACATTGTATTTCGCTGAACCTATCTCCTTTCTGAATTGGAACTATTCCTGTGGAGCATTTTTCCATTCTGAATCTCTCTAATACCTTATCAATGTAAGCTCTTTGAGACAATCCTAACAGTCCTTGTGATCTATCACGGAATATTTCTATTCCAATCACAAAGGATGCCTCTCCCATATCTTTCATTTCAAAGTTCTTAGAGAGAAAACCCTTTACATCATGCAACAACCCAACATCATTCGCAGCAAGAAGAATGTCATCAACATATAGGACTAACATAATGAGCTTGCTCCCAGTAACCTTCATATAAATACACCGATCAACAGTGTTTTCTATAAAACCATATGAAGTGATGGTATTATTGAGCTTAAGATACCATTGACGGGAAGCTTGCTTCAGTCCATATATTGACTTCTTTAACTTACACACTAAGTTTTCCTTTCCTGTGACCACAAACCCCTCTGGTTGGTCCATATATACTTCCTTCTCTAAGTCACCATTAAGAAAGGCTGTCTTTACATCCATTTGGTGAAGCTTTAGATCATAATGAGCCACCAAAGCCAAAATAATTCTTAAAGAGTCCTTTTTGGAAACTGGAGAAAAGGTCTCTTTATAATCAATGCCATCCTTCTGAGTGTAACCTTTAGCAACAAGTCTGGCCTTATATCTTTCAATGTTGCCCTTAGAGTCCCGTTTGGTCTTAAAAACCCATTTACAACCAACTTGTTTTGACCCCTCAGGCAACTCGACTAAATCCCAGACTTGATTGTCACTCATTGATTGCATTTCTTCCTTCATGGCATTAAACCACTTTTCAGAATTATCACATTCCATGGCTTTCTAGAAAGAGACTGGATCGTTATCAATGCTCAATTCACATTCATGCTCAAGTGAGTAAACCATATAATCACTAGAAATAGCTGGCCTTCTTTGCCTTTGTGACCTCCGTAATGCTATTTCTTGTGAAATCACTTGATCATTCGTGAATTGTTCATTATTTGCTGGTTCATCATTTATATGGTTATTTCGTGGGTTCGGAATGTTGTTTTGTTGTTCAACCATGTTGTTAAACCATGATACAACAAGTGGAACAAAAACCGTGGAAGAGACATTAGGAAAATCCATCTGAGTTGGATTTTCAATCTGAGTCTCTTGCACATTCACCTTAAGTGGTTCATTACTCCCACTAATTTGGCCATTTTCAATAAACCGAGCATTACCAGACTCAACAATTCTCGTACTATGGTTAGGACAATAAAATCTGTACCCTTTTGACTTTTCAGGATATCCTATGAAAAATCCACTAACCGTTCTAGCATCAAGCTTCTTTTCATGTGGATTATATATCCTTACTTCCGCTGGGCAACCCCAAACATGAAGATGCCTCAGACTAGGTTTCCTTCTCGTCCACAGTTCATAAGGGGTCTTAGGAACTGCCTTACTAGGAACCCTATTAAGTAAATATGAAGCAGTCTTTAATGCATGCATCCATAATGATAAAGGTACAGTACAATTATTTAGCATACTTCTAACTATTTCCATAAGAGTACGATTCTGCCTTTCAGCTACACCATTCTGTTGAGGTGTACCTGGCATTGTGTATTGTGCACAAATGCCACGACTTTCAAGGAACTTTGCAAATGGACCTGGACATTGTCCATTTTCATTAAATTTACCATAATATTCACCACTTCTATTAGATCTCACCACTTTAACTTCTCTATTTAACTGCCTTTCTACCTCATTAATGAATATCTCAAGGATATCCACTGATTGAGTCTTTTCATGCAGTAAATATACATAACCGTACCGTGAGAAATCATCGATAAAGGTAATAAAATATTTTTCACCACCCCAAGAGGGAACATCAAAAGGGCCACATATATCAGTGTGTATAAGTTCAAGCAATTCACTGCTTCTTGTGGCTGGAGTCTTTAATGTGTGCTTAGTTTGCTTACCTTTAATGCAATCTATACACACGTCCCAGTCAGTGAAATCCAATTGAGGTAAGATTCCACCTTTCACTAGCCTCAAAATCCTTTCTTTGGATATGTGACCTAAACTTTGATGCCACTAGAAAGCAGAACATTCATTATGTGCACTACGTTTAATACCTATATTATGTTCAACATTAAACAGGGATTCAATAAATTCAGCATCAAGATTAAAACGATACAAACCATCAATCAAAGTACTATAACCATAATAGTACTTAAGTTTGTATAATGAAAAAACACCATTACAAATCTTAAAACTGAAACCAACATTATCCAACCTCCTTACAGAAACTAGATTTCTAGCACATTCAGAAACATAGAGACACTTTTCAAGATCCAGATAATGACCAATGTCCAGGATCAATCTGTAAGTCCCAATTCCTTCTATTCGTACCTTCATTCTGTTTCCCATGAATAGGAACTTTTCAGTTTCGTTTATGGGTTGGATCGAAAGAAATCCCTGTATAATATGAGACACATGAGTAGTTGCACCAGAATCTAACCATCAGGTATTATTAGGCACTTCAATAAGATTTGATTCAAAACATACTGAAACATAAAGTATAGCTTTCTTTTCAAACCAAATCTTCCTTTTAGGACAGTCCTTCTTGAAGTGACCATTCTTCCTACAGAAGTAGCACTTCAATTCCTTATGGATTTGGCCCTCATTAACCTTCATTGGGGCACTGTCCCTTTTCTCGCCTTTCTTCCCTGATTTGTTGTTGCTGCTACTAGCTCCATTATGAAAAGTGAGATTGATGGAGTGTTCCTTCAATTTCTTTAATATCCCCTCCTCTTGTATCAACATGGCCTTGATTTCCTGAATGTTCCACTTTTCCTTAAGGGTGTTGTAATTCACCTGGAACTGATCAAACTCAAGAGGAAGTGAGTTAATAATAAATTGAACTAAAAAGGATTCACTCACATCCATTCCCATTGATTTCAGTTTGGCTGCCAAATTCTGCATGCCAGTCACATGATCATGAATGGATTGTGACCAATCAAACTTCTTGGTCGTCAGCTCACTCATCAAGGATCCTACGATGGACTTGTCAGCTATGTCCAATTGGGAGTATTCCTTAATTTTCAGCATGTACTCTCTAGCATTGTCTATTCTGGGCATTGATGGCTTAACATTTTCAGCCATTGTCATCCTCATTAAGTTCAAGCTTAGCCTGTTAGACTGCTCCCAAGCCTCATAATGAGACTTGTCAGCTTCAGTGCTGGTCTCTGTAATGGCTGTTGGCTTTTCAGAGACTAATGCCAGATCCAGGTCTAGAACTCCTAACTGATAATGGATTTGTTCGGACCAATCAGCATAGTTCAATCCATTGAACTTAATCAACCCAGTGCCCATAGCAAACATGTTAAAAGAAGCTGCAACATTACACATATACTCATACGTTAATGCTTTGAGTAAACATAAAATGGATTCAAACATATAACAACTTTAATTATGCATCTAGATTCACCTTTAGGTAATATTTAAATGCATAGCTTTAATCAATAATGATGCCAAGAAGAAAAATACTTTAATAGACTTTCATTGTGGAGCAACTTGCGAGCCTTTATGCAAGTTAGAGAGAAGCATGCCCGTGCTCCTTTCTGCAATCCAGTTTCCTTTTTTTATTTATTTCATTCAACTATTCAATAATGCTCCATACAATATGCATGTTATCTTTGGATATACATTCATATTAATTCGTACAATGATAAGTCTCTTTAATGCCATTGATTATAATTAATGGTCTACCTTTGGGTAACCTAACAAATTATAATCAACGAGCTCAATTGCTCAATTTTCACTTTCATGTTATATAACGGCATCACACAAATATGAACAATTGAAAACTGCATAATCAATGTCTAAAACAATCCAAACAAGGCCACTTTGGTGACTAACAAGTTTTCCATTCATTAAACATTGATTTATGCAAAACTTTTATGAAATTAAATTAATATCTCAAAACTTTAACGACATAACCCGATAATATGTCATAACCATTCTCTATAAATAATAATAAAATAATTTATAAAGCATAAAGAAAACAAACAGTTTTCAAATTTCTATAATTTTGGCTTCGCTTATACCATATAAATCAATTTCACCATACAAAATTAATTTTCATTAATTAAGCCAAACAAAACGCTATCATACAAATCTAGAACAGGTACAGGCTCTGATACTACATGTTGAATAAACTTTAATATAGCCTAGATCTATTGTTCATAGAATTTGTTTGATAAGAATATACAATAATCGGAAGCGTACCTTGATCCATAACGGCAGATCTATGTTATGGGTTACCTCATTGGGACAATTCGATTTTCATCGTAACAGCAGATCTATGTTTCTTCACTCTGGCCTTTTGTCCGTAAGTACTCTCTTAATGGTCAGAGAATAATCAACAGCTGCAGGAGTTTCTTTTATGGGCTCTCTCAAACAAACTATCTCCGTATGTGTTTGAGGGAGCCGTCACACTCTATTGTTTTTGTGTTAACCCTAATATGTTGATTTCTTTATCTTTTATAAGGCAGAGGAAGGGTATTAAAACCCTAACTGGCTCTTATCCATTAAGCCCAATAACCATCATCTTGGGCCACCTTAATTAGAACCAGCCCTTTAATCACATGGGCCACATACAGATTATTAAAATAATCTAACAGGGAATTGATCTTCCATCAATTTTGGGTTGGAGTTAGTTTTATTAGGGTCTCAGTTCCTCACTTGTTTTAGCGTTTATAACTTGAGCTATTTTGGCATCTATGGAGCAAGGAAAGAAACCTGGAAGTAGTATTGATAAATTGTCTTGGGTCATGGTTTGTTGCTGTCATTCTCCTTATTGTTTGTTTTACTTTGGCATTATCTTGTGGTTTGTAACAGTTGGTCAGTTTTGGTTTTTTGTTGTTTGGTAAATATGTTCTTATCTTAAGAACAAGCTCGTTATTGTTTTGTTTTTTATTTTGGATGTACTACATATTATGTTTTTTTACCTAACATTCTTTGGCTATGTTTGGATGTTTGGGGAAATCTATTGACTTGGGTGTAGTGCTAGAGTTTGTTAAATTTTTCCTGATTAAGCAATTAATAAAATAATTCTCTTTGCTAATAAAAAAATACATGTACAAACTATTTGCGTGTAAAACTATACTATTTTTATAATTTTTTGTAATAAATATAATTAAATCAAAATTTAAATTCTATATTTCTAATTCGCTTAATTATTATCTTATTGAATACATAATAGTTTTTATACTATACTAAGAATATACATATAATTTCTTTTTTGAAGGGACATATAAAAAATAAATTTAAAATCTTTTAAAGGCTATTTAAAATCATGTGTATTTTATGGCATAATTTTGATTAATTCATTTTACTATTTAGTATAATATTAATTTTTTTTCTTTTGTGTGTATGTGTGTGTGTGTGTGTGTGTGTGTGTGTGTATATATATGAAACGACCCTAAAATTTAATTTCATAGAATTTTTATTTAAAAAAAGTAAATAAAATAAAATAAAAATAAATTTTAAATTGGCCAATGAGATTATACAACAAAATATTTTATTATTGCTAAACTAGACCCGTAAACCAATTTGAGTTTTTTGAAAACAAGTGAACCAAGTCAAATCACTGATTTAGACCAAACCAATTCGAATCTAATTGGAATGGTCTAGAAATTCCTATGTCTTCTTTCTTTCTTCCTTTTTCTCTTCTTCTTATTCCTTCTTTTCTCTCCAGCACCGCTCACTTCCCTTCTTCTTTGTCATGGTTACTGGTCGCCTACGACAGGCTCGACGATTGCACCGCTACCCTAAAGCTTCTCTGTGAGGAGCTCTAGGGTTTCTTAACAAAAATCCTCCAAATATGAAAAAAAAAGTAGAGGTGTTCATCAAACCGCCTCAACGTTCTAAATCGATCTAAATTAATCTAAATTGATTCAAAATCATGATTTAAAAGATTAATCATTTGATTTGATTTTTTAAAGTTTAAAATTCGAGCAATTGGTTCGATTTACTGTTTAGAGTCAAAATCGCTCAAACCATTATATATATGTGTGCGTGTGTATGTTTAAATTCACTTCAATTTTTTAAAATGAAAATTTCCTTTATATTGATGAATTTATATTAGATAGTAAATTATGAGATTAATTATATTAGATATAATCGAACGATAATTTTTTATTCATTAGATAAATTATATCTTAAAAAAAAGGATAAATTATAGCTTATTTTATAAAATGTTTGAATATTAAATATTAATGTAAAATTAGATTAATGTGTAACTTTAGAGAGAAAATTTAGCTTTCTCTTTTTTCTCTAGTTTTCTAACCCTAGTTTTAGTTTGAAGCTATCGCTGTTTATCAACAATAGCCCTACATTCTACATTTTACTCTCTCTTTCCTTTCACCCTCTTTTGCTCAATCTTCTTTTGCTTTAATAACAGATCTGTCTTTTTTATTTTATTATTGTTAGTTATCTTTATGTTTGGAGTATTTTTCTTTCTCAGTGAGGGTAGTCCCTTCTTTGTGAAGGTTTATTATTAAATAAAACTATAATATTTGATTTTATGTTGGAGACTTTAGATCTTGATTTGTAAGTGTGGATTTTCGATCGATGGAACCTGGTAGTGCGACTTGTTCCTCCATCAATGCTATTGACGCATAGCGGCAAAAACTCATCTGTATTCATTATATGTTGCAAATTATTGGAAAAACAATTTAGTTATAAAAGATTTAGAGGAGTTATTATTTTGACCTCCAAATACATTAATGGAATAATTGCTGCTATGAAGATTTATGTCTTTTGTAAAGATCAACTCCAAGCAGAAAGATGTAATATTACATTTTTTTAGTTTTAGTTTCATTATTCAAAAGGATATAAATTCCTTTCTTTTATTAAAAGATCAGAGAACTGTATTAGCTACTAATAATAAAGTTCTACATCTAGTCTATATGCTTGTTTGATTCTTGATATTATTATTAATGGATCCAAAGCATAGGGACCTGATGGCTTTACATTCGAATTTTTCAAAAAATGTTGGAATGTCATTCGTTGTGATCTACTAAAGTTTTTTCAAGAATTCCATTGCAATGGAAAGTTAACATTGGGGCTAAACTCTAGTTTCATTACTCTCATGCCTAAAAAGCCCTCACCTCAAGGACTTAAAGATTACATGTCAATATTCTTAATAGAAAGTGTATACAAGATTCTAACTAATGTTTTATCTCTCAGAATGAAGAAAGTTATGTGCTCTATAATTGGCAAAACAGACTAATGGAATTCTCATTTCAAATGAGATTATTCATGATATTAAGTCAAAAAAGGAGAAAGGCTTGATTTTTAAAGCAGATTGCGATTAATTATGGTAGCCAATTGCGATTAATTTTTTGGTTTAGGTTTTAGAATCTTTGAGTGCATATATGTGTGTGCGATGGTTGATAAATATTGTTTAAGGCGGATGGGTTGATTTAATTGATTTGCCCGATGGATGGGCTGTAAGAATGGAGTAAATGATTAAATAAATGAATGATGGTTATGGCAGACGGGACCAGTTGTTGTGTTATCCGATGGATTGGCTTTGCGAATTCATTACTAAATTTTAGTTTTAGGCGGGTGGTTTAGCCTAATTTCTAAGGAAGGTTTCATCGAAATTTCAATAGAATCTAGGCTAATCATATATAGTAATTAAATTAATAGGTTTATTTAGATTAATTCTATATCTTGATATTTTTAATAAATAAAGTTCTTTATTTATTTTATTATTATTGTATTATTATTTAATACTCTCGTATTTATTTGAATTGGTATATGAATGTTTATTTGAGCTCTTGCATCCTAGTATTTGATTACTAGACATGCTTGCATTTAATTACAATATTTGATTATTTGTGTTGTGACATTGCTATGACTTGTTTGTGTGGAATTAGGATGAAGTAGGTCACCATAGGTTTGTGAGGACGGTTGGAAATGATGAAAATATGGAATTCGATCGTTGGCCAAGTATGGGGAGATCGACGCCCCCATGTGCAACTGATGATATGATATGGATGATATGGAAAACAACAGGGTGGCCTTCTGTTGGTGTAGAAAAGAAAAGAGAGAATGGAAAAATAATGGGAGGGCTGGTTAAGTGAGAATTAGACCGGCAGCCATGTATGGGGGATCGGCTCCCTGGTGCACACATCATAAGAGGATGGGCCATGTAGGAGGACGGCTCATCGGGGGTTTCGGTGACGCCACTGACCAATTTTCCACGTTATGTGATTATGTGAAGGTGTTAATATTTGTGATTATTGTTGCTATCCATTTGTGTGACTGTCAGTATGATCATATAACTAATCGGATGACTAGATTGATATATTTACATTTTCGTGTGAATGCATGTGTTGTGCAATACTTATTATTCTTTATAAGACTCACATGTCTTGTTTAACTTTTCAGGAAGTAGGTTCCTCTTTATCCCAGTTTAAGCTCTGTTTCCTTTATCGCAGAGCTAGAAAAGAAATTCCCTAATTTCAGTAATTAATTTATTATATAGTTATATGTACGAGAACTTGCTAATATTTATTTTTTAGTGAACTCCACAGTTGTAGGATTTATATACCTCTAGTCGTGTATTAATATTAGTGTAATGATTTTATGAGCCCATATTATAAATGTAATGTACTACAAATTGGGCCGAATCATGAAATGTATAAGATGTTAAATTTGGGCCCAAAATATAATATAATTATGAGGTTTATTAAGTATGGTAATGTGGGCTGAGTGGTAGAAATTCATATTGAGATATTTGAATTTTAGTTATTCAAGCCTACTACGGGCCCCGAGGGCCTTAAGCTTTCTTGGGCCCTAGTGTCGATCCGGCCCATGGAAACGGGTCGTGACAAAGTTGGTATCAGAGCTTAAGTTAGAACCTTACAATATAACTGCGGAATATATGGAACTTCGTCTCGTCTTTCCCATTCTCATTTGCTTCTACTTTAGCGTTTTCCTTAGTGTCACGATTAGAATAAATCCGTATCTCATAGAGTGTGTGTTATTTCTTGAATTTAAAATATAAGAGGACGAGTTTGAATATGTTATTAGGAATGACCCTAGATGATCGAATTGGATAGGATGACGATTATTGTGATCATTTTAGGAGAGGTATGGAATAGGGACTTCTTTATGTTGGGAACGACCGTAACCAACATAAGGAAAGAAACTTAGGGATTTCTTTCTTAGGGATGTTGTGTAACATCCCTTCCCGATAAACCCATTAACCCGAATGAATCGAGCCGAGGCGCTACAATCTGGTTGAACTTATGTCCTGTCATGCTGATATCATACTGTATGCCAAATATGAATACAAAACACTCCCAATTAAACTCCAAACTTCCAACATCTCCAAATAATCATCATAACACAATAACACTTTATATATTTTCAAAACTGTATAAATCCTCAATAGCATTTAATATCCAGCAATTAATTGCATTCATTATATATATCAAGTCTTCATGAACTAATCATACCAACTATTTTAAAATATTTCATATTCAATAATTTCATAAGTATTATTCTTATCTCCAAACACTTACGCCAAAATAATTACATGCTTCACTTATATTTCCAATCACATAAGCTATAAAAAAGTAATAATTATACATGCCATAATTCTTAATTATATAACTCTCAATCTACTACTACTAAATTAGTCACTTCTGCTTTGATAGTACTCTTCAAGTCTTCAAGTAGCAACCACGATCTTCAACCTACGCGTGCTAAAAATCAACGCGCTGAGTATAAAACTCAGTGGTGCTCATAATTCACATACTTAACAAAGTGCGATGGCAACTTACTTAAAGTACAAATTTCATAAAATCATTGATAATCTTAGAATCATTAAATTTCAACATAAATGTACCTTTATAGCAAAGAATAAACTTCTAATTCATAACATAAATAATTTAGTTCTAATTATCTCATAACTCCTTTACATAAACATTTAATCACACATATCATGATACTTTCATGATCTTACCTGCTGTTCATTATGCTGTATGAATTAAATAAATAAACATGTAAGCACACATAACATTATATTTTCATTGTCTTACTTGCTGTTCATTATGCTGTATGACTTAAGTACTTTTAAGTCAACGTCGTATAAGTTATAAATAATAAAATCTCATAACTGTATGGCTCCATAAGAACTAAATAAATAAACTTGTAAGCACACATAACATTATACTTTCATGATCTTACCTGATGTTCCTTATGCTGTATGAATTCTGCACTTTTATTAAAACTTAGTAGATATCTCAACGAATAAAGAAACATGTACGCACATACATATGTATAAATAAACATGTAATCACATATGGATAAATAAATATGTAAGCACACATATCATGATACTTTCATTATCATACTTGTTGTTCATTATGCTGTATAACTTAAGCAATGTTTAGTTAATATAACTGTATAGCTCCATAAGATTATAGTGAAACCAAAGTGATAAGAGGTACTGTATGAAACTGGATGAATACTGTATGACTGGGCTGCTATGGCCCATATATAATCATATCCACTCAACGGCCTATAGCCGGAGTACCAAACTGTATGGGGCGCAGATCTGCTATCCTATGTCGTGACATAGCCTTATCTACGTGGTTTCTACCTAACCTCAATGTAGCATATTATCGGTATGTCAATAGTATAACACAAAAGCACATTAACTGCTTTATAAATTCATAAACCATATTGTTTACCTGTATACTGATAGTCTCGCAAAGCGGGCAACTTGTGTTATGTTAGTTTCACATCATTTGCATGATTGCATTTTGTTTTGATACATTTGCTCATGTTGTCTTTTTGTTTTAAAATGATTGTAGGAATACAATTTGAGCAAAAGAATACAATTGCATAGAAAAAGAGGTCCAAAAGAGCATCAAAACACAGGTCGCGAGCGCGAGAAGCACACAAGAGAGTTAGAGAGTTTACAGGCCCAATTCACGAGCACGACATGAAATTCGCGAGCGCGAGTCGTGTTTTCCAGCCTGCGCAGTGTGTACTATTTGGGTCATATCTCTTAATCTATAACTCCGATTTAGGTGATTCAAAAACCCATGGACAACTGACACATAGAGGAACAAATAACTTTTCTTTACCACTTCCTAATTCCATGATTAAGTAGGGTCAAAATCAAGGTGAAGTTACTGGTCAATTTTCCAGCAAACCTATTCAGCATGAAATCAATATCTACTTCATTTATTCATTTCATCCCATGCTTTCTCACCATTTCCAGACCTCTTACTCAACATTCAACATCATATCTTCTCATTATCAACACACTACACAAGTTCTCATGCAAGAAAATTTGTTAAATTCAAAGAGATATCAAATGTTCACTTAAAAAGCTTGAAAGCTTCTTCTTAGCTTCCTTGTTCTTCTACCTTTGAGCTCACCTCTCCTATACAGAAGAACTCTTATGAATAATCTAAAATATCACTAAATTAGAGGTTGAAGAAAATTGAGCTTCAAGAAATTCTACTTACTTGGATAAAATAGAAGTTGAATTAATGCTTAACTACCATTAAAATTAATGGAGATAAAGAAGAAGAAGATGGAGAAAAGAAGGTGAGTAGAGTAGATGAAGAAGATAAAGATGAAAATGGGAAAGTGAAATGGAAGTCTCGGGTAGGCTTCAAAATATCATTGATTGTGTGTGTAAAATTACCAAATGGTACCTCAATTGTCAATAGGTTACAACTTACTACCTAAGCTTGATATTTTAGTGCAAGTAAGTCCTAATCCTTATACTTTGATCTTTTTGCTTCCTTCAAGTAAGTCCACTTCTTTTAATTATTTCAGTTACATCCCATTCTACCCCACTCTGGACTCTAATGGCTCGAACTAGGTTTTGGGTCAGCCCGACTCGACTCTAAGCAACGACTCAATTCAATAGGATATCACAACTTACTATTTCAAACACAAAAAAATGGGGCGTTACAGTTCTACCCCCCTTAAAGAATTTCATCCTCGAAATTCACTTGCATTAAACAATTACAACTCTCATAATAGTTTACAACTCAATTTGATTCTTTGTTAATCGGCTAGCACTTACTAGCCTTATGTTCTATATGTGATTCTCACATAAACATCCATAATAGCAAATTTAACCATTCAATATTTAAAGATTTTTAATCTCATAATGATAACATCACCTTATCGTGCATACAAACTGATTAGATCCTTAATAGCCTCTTGAATTCCCTTACAATTTCTAGCACTTAATCCAATGACCTATATACCGCCCATCCCAAACATATCATCATATCATATACATATCAAGGCATTTCAATTCAATAGCCTATTCAAAGATTTGCATAAGGTAAATTCTCATAAAGCATGATGAGATTATAGAAACATATCCTGAGATCATATAGTTTATTCTCATAACAGTATTATCTTGAGATCATGAGATCATATAGCTTATTTTCATAACAGTGTTCATAACTTAATTTCGTCATGGTACTTATTCTCATCCACTGTCATGCATATATACATATAGTCATACATGCATACTTGCAAGTTCCACTCAAGAAGAAAACAAAATGAAACCAAAGTTCCAAATTTCAATACATGAAAGTAGTTATACACAATCACAAAGTTACGTAAATCATGCAATGTGCCATAGACTAGTCCAACGTGACCATTTATCCAATGTGCCATAGAATTCACTAACTGATAGTAATCCCACTTTTTTTTTTTTTTAATGGAATCATAGATAGCTCACATAAATCCATAAATCATCCATGACTTATAAATACTTCTATTAACGATTAACCAATCTTTTCTGTCTGAAGAATGATCACTTATAAAATCTTGATCATTTTGGCTTAGAATTTATTCTCATATAAACATAGTGAGATCAACACGAACCACAATTTGTACATATTCATGAACTCTCAAAGTATAGTAAGTCTGATCTTGTATATACTCTGATGCATCATTACTTTTATTTCCATCAAATCTTAATAACCATGATTCCTAATTTGTCACAAAAACTCTGAATGACTATCATCTCATTTAAATCATCCTAATTCATACTCCTTCACCTCTGTAATTGATGCTTTTCTAAATCTTAATTCAATAACATGACTAGATCCATTCTTACTTACCTAATTTCTTGGTATAACATCAAGTCAATAGTTGGACAACTATCTCTCCATGTTCGATGTCATTCATCATTTCACTTAACCATCATGGTCCAATATTTATATAACATAATTATCTTAATTTGTTTGTATAGGAGTCGTTTACTTTTTTTTTTTTTTTTTGTTCTTCAAATCATAGAATCTCTCATTAAACAAAACTCTTTATTTATAACTTACATAACATCTAGAATTCAACAAATAAGTTAAACCTCAAAAGACTAAATCTCGTTGAATTTAATTCATACTTATACCATATTAACCCATAAGGTGCCACAATTCATACAAGATCCACTACTAGGCTCATTAAGATTTAAGTAATTTACTTCTTCCTAAGAATCACCATACTTTTCTTATAACCATAGTACTTTATATTTTTCCTGATGAATACCACAATATGCTTTACTCCACCAAGTAATAATTATTTCTCATAAATGGCTTTAAATAATGTTTCATTCTACCAACATTAGTTCTTATGAAAAATACTCATCACCCATTCTTAGAGCAAATCACATCAAATCATTCATCATTAAGATCATTTATGTAAATACACCAATTAATATATATATATATATATATATATTCTATCCAGAAAAATGCTTATCTCAATAGTCATAATAAATTCCATTAACCAAAATCATGTAAACTTCATCAAATACATATACTAAAATCAATACTCTTCTTAAATAGATTTTAATGTCCTCGAATCCGAATCATTTAGTTTTCTTATTAGATAATACTAGCAACTCATCCTCAACATACTCCTTCCATTGGCACATGTACACACATTCATGCATTTTATGCATGCATTTCACATTCACATCATTTAACTTCAACTTAACCTTTATAATCTTAATCATGCATAACTTAACATATCTTCTTGCGTACACAACCATACAAGTGTACACTTCATTTTACATACTTAAGTATATACATATATGTTATTTTCATGTTTAAGTTGTAAACCAATATACTTCACAGCTCATGAATCTATACAAGTGACTTCATTGTCATTTATAAAACAATCCTTTCATTTATCAAAACTTTAGAAAACCACACTTGAAAATTTAAAATAATTATTTTTTTTTTCAAAGTGTTTAGAGAAGAGAAGAATTTTCATAGCAAAATCATTTGTTCATAAGCAACATAAACTATGCTTCTTCTGGATTCAACATGAACAAACGTTTTCACAAGTCACTTATGCTATCACTATCATGGATAAAAATCAGTTTCAAAATACATCTCATAATACGTATAACATTGAGAACTCATATCAACTCACGAAAGTACACAAATCCTTAACGCCTCAATAATATTTCATCTCCAATAACCACTACATCGAATCCCTATCCATTATTCTCCAGGAATATCCTCCATGAATAATGGTCCAGAAGGATATAACCATTAATCATCAATAGTAACCTCAATATATACTCCGCTTACCACGAAACCATTCTCTAATGGCTAGTTGTTTCCAATCAAACCAATGTGCCATGTCATTAACTTAAATTACTCATACTCTGACTGCAAAACAGATAAATTCCTACATTTATACATATATAGTCCGAGAACTGATAAAGCTAGGCTTTGATACCAAAATTTGTAACATCCCTTCCCGGTCCACCCATTAACCCGAATGAACCGAGCCGAGGCGCTACAATCTGGTTGAACTTATGTCATGTCATGCTGATATCATATTGTATGCTAAATATGAATACAAAACACTCCTAATTAAACTCCAAACTTCCAACATCTCTAAATAATCATCATAACACAATAACACTTTATATATTTTCATAACTGTATAAATCCTCAATAGCATTTAATATCCAGCAATTAATTGCATTCATTATATATATCAAGTCTTCATGAACTAATCATACCAACTATTTTAAAATATTTCATATTCAACCATTTCATAAGTATCATTCTTATCTCCAAATACTTACGCCAAAATAATTACATGCTTCACTTATATTTCCAATCACATAAGCTCTAAAAAAAGTAATAATTATGCATGCCATAATTCTTAATTATATAACTCTCAATCTACTACAACCGAATTAGTCACTTCTGCTTTGATAGTACTCTTCAAGTTTTCAAGTAGCAACCACGATCTTCAACCTACGCGTGCTAAAAATCAACGCGCTGAGTATAAAACTCAGTGGTGCTCATAATTCACAAGCTTAACAAGTGCGATGGCAACTTACTTAAAATACAAATTTCATAAAATCATTGGTAATCTTAGAATCATTAAATTTCAACATAAATGTACCTTTATAGCAAAGAATAAACTTTTAATTCATAATATAAATAATTTAGTTCTAATTATCTCATAACTCCTTTACATAAACATTTAATCACACATATCATGATACTTTCATGATCTTACCTGCTGTTCATTATGTTGTATGAATTAAATAAATAAACATGTAAGCACACATAACATTATATTTTCATTGTCTTGCTGTTCATTATGCTTTATGACTTATGTACTTTTTAGTCAACATCGTATAAGTTATAAATAATAAAATCTCATAACTGTATGGCTCCATAAGAACTAAATAAATAAACTTGTAAGCACACATAACATTATACTTTCATGATCTTACCTGATGTTCCTTATGATGTATGAATTCTGCAACTTTTATTAAAAGTCAGTGGATATCTCAACGAATAAAGAAACATGTAAGCACATGCATATGTATAAATAAACATGTAATCACATATGGATAAATAAATATGTAAGCACACATATCATGATACTTTCATTATCGTACTTGTTGTTCATTATGCTGTATAACTTAAGCAATGTTTAGTCAAGATAACTGTATAGCTCCATAAGATTATAGTGAAACCAAAGTGATAAGAGGTACTATATGAAACTGGATGAATACTGTACGACTGGGCTGCTATGGCCCATATATAATCATATCCACTCAACGGCCTGTAGCCGGATTAACAAACTGTATGGGGCGCAGATGTGCTATCCTATGTCGCGACATAGCCTTATCTACGTGGTTTCTACCTAACCTCAATGGAGCATATTATCGGTATGTCAATAGTATAACACAAAAGCACATTAACTGCTTCATAAATTCATAAACCATACTGTTTACCTGTATGCTGATAGCCTCGCAAAGCGGGCAACTTGTGTTATGTTAGTTTCACATCATTTGCATGATTGCATTTTGTTTTGATACATTTGCTCATGTTGTCTTTTGGTTTTAAAATGATTTTTAGGAATACAATTTGAGCAAAGGAATACAATTGCATAGAAAAAGAGGTCCAAAAGAGCATCAGAACACAAGTCACGAGCGTGACATTAAAATTCATGAGCGCGAGAAGCACGCAAGAGAGTCAGAGAGTTTACAGGCACAATTCGCGAGCGCGACATGAAATTCGCGAGCGCGAGTCGCGTTTTCCAGCCTGCGCAGTGTGTACTATTTTGGTCATATCTCTCAATTTATAATTCCGATTTAGGTGATTCAAAAACCCATGGACAGCTAACACATAGAGGAACAAATAACTCTTATACCACTTCCTAATTCCATCATTAAATAGGGTTAAAATCAAGGTGAATTTACAGGTCAATTTTCCAGCAAACCTGTTCAGCATGAAATCAATATCTACTTCATTTATTCATTTCATCAAATGCTTTCTCACCATTTCCAGACCTCTTACTTAATATTCAACATCATATCTTCTCATTATCAACACACTACACGAGTTCTCATGCAAGAAAATTTGTTAAATTTAAAGAGATATCAAACCTTCACTCAAAAAGCTCGAAAGCTTCTTCTTAGCTTCCTTGTTCTTCTACCTTTGAGCTCACCTCTCCTATACAAAGAACTCTTATGAATAATCTAAAATATCACTAAATTAGAGGTTGAATAAAATAGAGCTTCAAGAAATTCTACTTGGATAAAATAGAAGTTGAATTAATGCTTAACTACCATTAAAATTAATGGAGATAAAGAAGAAGTAGATGGAGAAAAGAAGGTGAGTAAAGGAGATAAAGAAGATAAAGATGAAAATGGGAAAGTGATGGAAGTCTCGGGTAGGCTCCAAAATATCATTGATTGTGTGTGTAAAATTACTAAATGGTACCTCAATTGTCAATAGGTTACAACTTAATACCTGAGCTTAATATTTTAGTGCAAGTAAGTCCTAAACCTTATACTTTGATCTTTTTGCTTCCTTCAAGTAAGTCCACTTCTTTTCATTATTTCAGTTACATCCCATTCTACCCCACTCTAAACTCTAATGGCTCGAACTGAGTTTTGGGCCAGCTCGACTCGACTCTAAGCAACGACTCGATTCAGTAGGATATCGCAACTTACTATTTCAAACACAGAAAAATGGGGCGTTATATGCTGGACGCACTAAACCCTGTGAAGGAAAAACCATACCTATTGCGTAAACTAATAGACTATAAAAAGAAGTAATTAAGGATTTGAGTGATAGTAGTGGACAACAGGATTAAGTGTTAAAGCAGGAATCAATCCTTAGACATTGGAATAGAGCAATACCTTGATGGTAGTGGATTGGCTTGATCACCCAGTGAACTATTTTTCATGTGAACTCTATTCTTGTTAGTGAGTAGAATTGTTTAGAGTATAAATAGGATTTTCATTCATATGGCAGATTAATGGATTTGGATACCTATAGAAGTAATATCGATAATAGATTACCTACTTATTACACGTGAACTATTACCAAACTGATATAGTATACAATTGGTTGTGATTGTATTGGAGTTGCTAGAATAAGATGAATAGTAATAATAATAATGATAACAAGTAAACAAATATTTGGAGCTTAAAGTCAAGTTAAGAATAAGAAGGTTGAAAAGGTTTGAGAGGACATCTTTGGTATAAAAGTCAAATTGTAGCCATATCTAGAGTACAGGACTCTTTAATGCTTAAATGAAAAAGATAACATTAGGAATGGACTTGGATAGTTTAAGGGTATAAGGAAATATGTATAATAAGTTGTAATAAGTATAAATTAGAAGCAAGTGACAAATAAAATTTGAAGAATAAATACCTTGCTAAACTTAAATAAAAAAAAAAAGAAAAGATTGATTGACTAAAGACATATGAAATAGGTGAGTTGAACATCAACTTGACATAAGTTAGTAATAGTTAGATGTTTATCTTAAGTTAAAAGTCCCATATGTAGAACCAAACACTTAGTTAATTCAGACTCTATTTAAAATCTTAGAATTATAGTTTGAAAATTTTAATCCAGGATGTGGACAAGAAAGTGAGAAGCTAATAGTGAATATAAATTAGACAATAAGGAGTTATTAAGATTGACTTGATTTGCCATTTGGATGGTAAGGTAGCATTAAGGTCAAAAGTTAAGAAATTTTATTGAAGATATTCATATTAATGGTATTAGGTAAAAAGTGAATATTTAGGGCAAGTAATAAATGTTAGGTTAAAATATTGATGATTAGGTAAAACATGATTAACAATGATTCGTAGTACGAAAGAAACCAAGTAGACGAAATAATTAATAAGAGTACTCTAATATCCTTATGATGGACTAGTAAGCAGCATAGGTGGAATGAAATGGTTATATAGTTGATTGTGGATGCTTTGGAGTTAACGGAATAGGTAATTTTCATGTGTAAACCCTTGAATCTTTTATAGCACATTTGGGGGTTTAAATTAAGTGGATGAATGACCTAAAGGTACTCAATAACTTATGCTCAAGCGTTGGAATCTGCCACTGAAGTCCCTTCGGTTTGTTTTATTGAAATATGAATGCTTTTAACTGCTTCTATTTGCTACTTTGCATGTAAGATTTCAATTTGATTTTAAGCTTTATTTACATAATGATAAGTCACTCGAGAATTGCCTATTTATGTGAAAATTATATTATAATGACTATATATAAATGCTTGTCTTTGGAAAATTGTCTATATATATTGGGGCTAGTTAACTAAGCCATGAAGTGATTACTTGTGGAACTGGTAATTAGAATTTCAAAGGAAGATTTGGAGAATAAGATTAATAGGCTAAAGACGGATGAGATAGGAACATTGAATATATATGATTGATAAATGATGGTAATGGGTAAATACTACTCTTAAGTTTATAAATCCACAGATATAACTAAGAGATTTAATTAGTTAAGACCAAAATCTGAATGTTGGATCTATGGTAAGGAAAAATATGGGAGTTTTAGTTCAAAATATGGAATGGGAAAGGGAAGTCAATACTAGGCATTGGAGCTAGATAATAAGGAATTGTTGAGGTGACTCAACGATGTACTTAAAAGAAAGAATTAATTTTAATGTGTTATAGATGCACTAGTAATTTTAATGAAGGTTTGTGAATAATTGGTGAGTATTAAAAAGATGATATTTTAGGATTCAATGTCAGGACTTTCTAAGCATTATATTAATACTTAGCTTTTAAACCGAAATGAGTGAGAATCTGTAAAGCTTGTTTTGTAGTGCTGATTAGTTAGAATATGGACTGGTTTAATTTAATAAGTGCATCTTAAATTATAAGTTAGAATTTTTACATTCATATAGAAATAATTAATTAGCATATGGAAACTAGTTTGGATTAGGTAATAACAGTACCTTTTGAGTGATAGCAACCGATTAGAGGAACTCCATGAGTTTTGATTGAATCGAACTTAACTTATTTTTCCTTTCATTACCCTTATATGCTCTTTACTTTTTATATAATACCTACTGTGTTTACTTCTAAAATTTGAGGATGAATTTTTATAAGGGGTGAAGATTGAAATGACCAGAAAATTTAATTTCATAGAATTTTCATTTAAAAACTAAATTTTTATTCCAACCAATGAAATTCAATCGAAAATATTTTATTATTGCTAAACCAAACCTGTAAATCAGTTTGGATTTTCTGAAAACCAAGTGAAAAACCCGTAAACCTAGCAAAAAACTATGCCAAATCATTGATAGATCTTCTAAAGGCAAACTGGGACCTTCTGGAGTTGCAGTAGTGCTCAGAAATGATAAAGGGGAGGTTAGGTGTTTGGTTTTTTTGATTACTCAAGTGTCTTAGACTCTAATGAAGCAGAGTTACTTGTTATTTTTAAAGCATTTAATTTATTTCCTCATTCACCACTCAAAGATTGTCCATTGATCGTTGAATCTAATTTTTATAATGCGATTAGTTGGATTAATTTTAAGGATAGAAGACCATGAAAATGGTGGCATTTCTTCAATAAATTCAACATTCTTTGTTCTTGATGCGGAACCTAAAGGAAATGAATTCCTAGAACCCCTAATCGAGTGGATCAGACCAAAGATGAAGAAAAATTTCCCTCTATGGCACCCCTCGTTTATAAGGAAATGGAAACACCAATAATCGAGAATAAGAACAAGATAAATGCCACAACAAGTTGATAAGTCTACTTAAGCAAAAGGACATGCAAAGCATGAACAATTTTTTGTAGTTCAATTTGATCAAAAGTTGGTTTCTTTACAAAGAAGACAATAGTATTTATACTAGAAACTAACATAATTGGGCTAACCTAATACAAAATACCCATCAACAAAAGCCCATACAAAGACAACAAAAGGCTAAACCAAAATAAGCCAATTTCAAGGATAAAACACGTCCAACTCAAGCCCTAACACAGCCAGGGCGTGCTTCTCCACACTTCACAAGCCTCCAAGGGTTAGACTCTAGTACGGCCTAGGCATGGTACTCAGCACAGGCATTCTTCTCCTTTAACACTTGCTTCCAATAATACAAGAAGCCTAGTTGTGCCTTCAAGTTCCACACAACACTTGTTAAACACTTGGTCATGAAGCTCTTGTGAAACTTGGTCTTGAACATATGAGGACATAGCTGCCCATAACACTTGGCACGGCTTCGTGTAATTGGCCCACTGGGAAGCACCAACGGATCTCCTATGTTGTTCTCCATGCTTCTATTGATGAGTGGTAGTGGATCCGTACCATTCCCCCTTTCCTAAAAAATATTTGTCCTCAAGTCTGCATCCATGTCAAAAGGAGACAAATCATTACTATTAAAAGTAGTGAAAACACCATACTAACTTGGTAAGTCTATCTTATAGGCATTGTCATTAACACGCTCCAAGACTTGGAATCGACCATCTCCATATACGTCAACCTTAGTCTTCCATTGGTTGGGAAACCTCTCCTTCCGAAAGTGTACCAAACCCAATCTCCTGGCACAAACACTAGCTTCTTTCTTCCTTTATTCGCCTGTTAGCATACTGTTTGTTCCTCTTTTCGATATTCGCTCGAACTTTTTCATGTAAAGACTTTATCAATTCGGCCTTTTTAGCACCATCTAAACTAGAAAGCTCATGTAAAGGTAAAGGAACAAGATCCAAAACAGTTAGTGGGTTAAATCCATAAACAAGTTCAAATGGAGTAAAACCTAAAATAGAATTTATGATATGGTTATATGCAAATTCAATAAATGGCAAACAATCTTCCCAAGTTTTTAAATTTTTACCCACAATAGCACGAAAGTAAAGTTCTTAAAGTCCTATTCACAACCTCAGTTTGTCCATCCGTTTTTAGGTGACAAGTAGTAGAATAAAGTAATTTAATACCTAGATTACCCCACAAAACCCTCCAAAAATGTGAAAAGAACTTAGTATCCCTATCAGAAACGATAGTTCGCGGTACCGATAGTTCGCGGTACCCCATGTAATATACCACCTCTCTAAAGAATAAATTAGCTACATGAATGGCATAATCAGTTTTATGATATGGAATGAAATGAGCCATTTTGCTGAACTTATCAACCACTACAAACATGTTGTCTCTACCATGCCTAGTCCTAGGTAAACCAAGTACAAAATCCGTATAGATATCAACCTAAGGTGAACTAGGAACAGATAAAGGCATGTACAATCCACGAGGCATAGACTTAGACTTGGCCTATTTACAAGCAATGCAAGAATCATAAACTTTCTCTACATCTTTACGCAGATGAGGCCAATAAAAATGTTCGTTTAGCATGTCATAAGTCTTATGTACCCCAAAATGTCCCATCAATCACCCACAATGAGATTCAAGTACAAGCAAATCACGCATAGAGCATTTTGGCACACAAAATTTGCTGCCCCGAAACAAATATCCATCATGTCTATAAAATTTATCAAATGCTACATGTTCACAAGCCATATACATATTGCCAAAGTCGGAATCAGTCACATACAAGTCCTTAACATTCTCAAATCCAAGCAACTTAGAACTAAGAGCAGTAATGAGTACATATCTCCTTGACAATGCATCAGCAACAACATTATCTTTGCCATGCATATATTTAATTACATAAGGGAATTGTTCAACAAACTCAACCCACTTACCATGCCTCTTGTTGAGCTTACCTTGACCCTCCAAGTGCTTTAAGGCCTTGTGATCAGTGTGGATGACAAACTCCTTAGGCAGTAAGTGTGGGTCTCGTATATGTATGGCACAACCCAAGAGGGGGGGTGGATTGGGTTTTCTAAAAATATTTTAGAATTTAAAAACAAAATATAGAATTCTAAGTGCAGCGGAAAAATATAGAACTTGTGAAAATAAATTATGGATTAGAACTTCCTCACAATGTTCTATAAATAGACTTTGCAAAGTGCAGCTATTAATTAGAACTGCTTCACAATGTCTTATTCAATATAGAACTTCTTTATGACGGACAGCTATTGTATTTAGAACTTCCTCATAAAGTTTAGAAATTCATATAAGACTGTGTGAGAGACAGTTTTTGAAATTAGAACTGCTTCATAATGTCTTATTCAGTATCAGAACTGCTTTATGATGGAAAGCTATTGTAATTAGAACTTCCTCATAAAGTTTAGAAAATTAATTAGAAACCCAAGTAGTGAAATATACTGTGAATAGAAGAACAGTTAGAACTTGGTATATTCACTTATCAGAATTCCAGAGTTCTAATGTTCAGAGAAGATAAGACTTATTCCAGTTTTTAGAACATCTGAATCATTAACAAATTTAGCATTTCTAAAATATAAACAGAAGTGTAAATAAAGTAGTATCAAGCAAAACTTCAGAAATTAAAAAGATCAACACAGTGATTTATAGTGGTTCGGCACTAACTCGCCTACATCCACTCCCCAAGACTCATCTTGAGATCCTCAACTATGTTATCTCTTTTCAAGGGTAAGAGACAAACCAACAGTACAAGGCAATAGATCAACACCTAGATCTACCCTTTATCCCACTAGATTTTCCAAAGGTTCTAGTTAACCTCAACCCTTTTTGTTTTTGGCAGAGTACATAAACTCAATTCAAGACATTAGAATCTCTCTCACGGAGAAGGTTGCTTGATAACCTCTTTCACAATAGCTTCTAACCTAAGCTATTACACAATTGTTTATCAAATAAAAACCTGTCTACTATAGATTACAGAATCTAAATAGATAGAAAGAAATGCACATATAAGCACACGAAAAACAGTTTATCAGATTAGAAAATCGTTTAGAACACAAAACCGTTTTTCAAAAGTAGTTAATCAAAATTCTTTTCTCTTTAAAGATAAAAACGTGAAGTGTAAAGATGAAAAGAAAAATGGGGGTAGAGAGTAAGTTTTGAGAGATAAAGGATGTGATCAATTAGTGAATACTCTTAAAAAGAAAACTCTTTCTTCCATTTAGCTCAAAGCGTGAAAGCTCCTTTTTATAGAGAGATATGTGACTCTCGCTTTTGGAAAGAGAATATTTCATTTTGAAATCAGAATATCTTCTTTCTTTATTTAAAAGATATGAACATCTTAGTTACCAAAATTTATTTTATCATTTTTGGTAAGAGAATAGAAAATGATCTTTCTTTCCTTAAATATAAAGATTTTCGAAAGCAATATATTTGGAAAATAATTTTTCGAAAAGATACTACTTACTAAAAATGAAAAGATACAATCTTTCTTCATTTTAGGTAAGAGAATATATTAAAGTTCTTTAGATCTTCAAAGGGAATTTCCAAGAAAGAAAGTGTATGATTTATTACCAAAACCGCTAGAGACATAATCTCTTTAATTTTAGGTAATTGAATCATTTTGACTTTAAAGAATATTTTTCGAAAACAAGTAAAAGAATTTATTTTTGAAGAATCTAATTTCTGAAAAATATTTTTGATGAGAGAGAAATTAGTTTATGTGCTTATAGATGAATTTTCTCTCTATCCTAAATACCTAACCACTAGGACCTTCGGATTTCGTCACACACTATGGATTTTTGTAGGACTTGCCTTGATCGTTTTCTTCCCATAAGAATTCTGCATAAACTAATATTAGCACAAATAATATAATTTAAATTTATTTGTTTTGTTTTAATCATCAAAATTCTGAGATTTAGAATTTGACCCTTGAGCCAACAGTAATTAGTGTTGCCATACATTCATTGTTCTCACTAAGGCATACAGCTCCTTATCATAGGTTGAGTAATTGAATTGAGCCCCATTCAACTTCTTGCTAAAGTAGACAATTGGCTTCTTTTCTTGCATCAGCACTGCTCCAATTCCTACACCAGAAGCATCACACTCAATTTCAAAAATGCTCCCAAAATTAGGTAAAGAAAGTATAGGAGCTGATGTCAACTTCCCTTAGCGTGTCAAACACTTTCTGCTGTTCCTCTCCCCACTTAAACCCAACTTCCTTTTTGATTACCTCCGTGAGTGGTGCAGCAATCGAAGAGAAATCTTAAATAAATGGTCAATAAGAACTCGCCAACCCATGGAAACTTCTGCACATCCGAAACTGATTTAGGAGTTGGCCATTCCTTAATAGCTTTCACTTTCTCCTCATCTACCTCAATACCCTGTGCACTCACAACAAACCCAAGAAATACAAGTCTATCTATACAAAATGTGCACTTTTTAAGCTTAGCATACAATTGGTCAGATCTTAAATCTTGTAATACTAGCCTAACATGCTCAACATGTTTATTAAGAGACTTGCTATAAACAAGTATATCATTAAAATACACAACCACAAATTTTCCTAAGAAAGTTCGCAAAACATGGTTCATAAGCCTCATAAATGTACTAGGTGCATTAAATAATCCAAAAGGCATTACTAACCATTCATACAAACCATACTTAGTTTTAAAAGCGGTTTTCCATTCATCACCTGGTTGCATTCTAATCTGATGATAACCACTCATTAAGTCAATTTTAGTAAAGGAAGTCGACCCACGCAACTCATCTAACATGTCATCAAGTCTAGGGATAGAGTGTCTATACTTTACCGTAATTTTATTGACTGACCTGCAGTCAATGCACATTAGCCACGTACCATCTTTCTTGGGTACTAAAAGTACTGGAACGACATAAGGGCTCATTCTCTCTCGCACCAATCCTTTCTCCATATGCTCATCAACTTGTCTTTGTAACTCCTTTGTCTCCATTGGATTGCTTCTATACGCTGGTCAATTTGGAATGGTGGAGCCAAGGATAAAGTCAATCTGATGCTCTATCCCTCTCGAAGGTGGCAATCCGCTAGACAACTCTTTTGGAAAGACATCAGTGAACTCTTGTAACATAGAAACAAACACAGAAGGTAAACCATCAAGGTTAGTGTCAGTGTTAGAAAACAAAATCTCCTTAAACCTAAGAAGCAACACGGGCTATCTCAAGGAGATAGCACACTTAACCTCTCTAGTTCTGGCATAAAAAGTGTGTTTTTTTCTCTCCCCTCTTGGTTTCACTCACCATTGTGCCATTAATTTGTTTGGTATCATTTGCGGCTTCTTTTTTTCCAACCTCACTCTTTTTACTCATTTATTCTCTCGAGCTCGAAACCTCACTCCCATTTTCCCTCAAAGTCGAAGCCTCTCTTTCTCTCTCAAGTATTTTCTTCTGATCTGCATACACTTCTTGAGGTGACAATGGAGCAAGAACCACCTTTTTACCCCCGTGAACCAAAGAGTACCGGTTGTAGAATCCATCATGTAGTACCCTTCTATCATATTGCCATGGCCTTCCCAACAACAAATGGCCTACCTACATCGGTACCACATCACACAAAATCTCATTTTTATACCACCTAATAGAGAATGGCACAAGTACCTGTCGTGTAACACCCGCTGCCCAAATGTTAAATAAAAATATAAAACATATATAGTAATTTTTTTGGACCAAAAATAATACCGACTCCCAGACCAGTGATATTATTCACAGACCGGTGATACTATTCATAGACCGATAAACTACTATTGAAACACAGGAAAAATAGGGCGTTATATGTCGTTTCACCTTCACCTCTCCACAATCATTCAACCATTGCAACTTTTAAGGCTTAGGGTGTTTACGACATGCCAGATTCATCTTATTCACCATACTTACACTAGCTACGTTAGTGCAACTACCACCATTAATAATAAGGATGCACACTTTACCACCAATCAAACATCTAGTGTGAAATATGTTCTCTCGCTGCTCAATACTCTCTTCCTTAACTTGCATATTCAAGGCACGTCTAACAACTAGAGATTCCCTATGTTCAGAAAACAGCAAATTATGTTCATCCACATCCAAAATATCATTATCATCATGCAAATGTGGCATATCTTCATAATCATTACATTCAGACTCAAAACTAATATTCCCATCATCCTTAGTAATCATAACCCTTTTATTAGGATATTGAGATGCAATATGCCCTTTCCCCAAATATTTAAAGCATTTAATCTCTCTAGAAGGTATTATAGGGTTAGAAGTACCTTTGTTAGCCTAAATGAAGATTAGTCAACCTCTTTACCTCTTGAAGTTGGTTCTACACTTTGGGAATTATTACTTCTGAAATCTCTTCTTTCACCTCATTTGGACCATTTAGATCCCCAAGTATTGTTGGAATACTTATTGGTGAACTTCCCCTTTTTCTGCCTTTCTAACTTCATGGTCATATCTATCATCTCTTCTAGTGCAAGGTATTCTTTAGCGTTGTTGTTACCATAAAACTCCAGAATCTTCATTTTGATTGATCCCAAGTCGCCATCAACTATACCAATTTCAGGATTATCGACCTCCTTATCTTAAGGAGTTTGAAATCTAGTTGGTGGAGTAGTACCCGAATGAGCTTTATTTGTATTAGAGCTTTGGGTGGCTTTAATCTCCTGCAACTCCTCTCTCATATCTTGGAGGAAACTATTATAGTTTCAAAACTGCCCTTGAATTGACTCCATAAAGAGCTTCAGTTGGGGGTCTATAATTTGATTTCTGTCCCCACTAGTTTCTCCAGACTTGCCTGCACTCATGATTAGTACTCAAAGTAGAATTCACAAAAGAAATATGGTTGAGGTAAAGAACTCCCTCACGTGTTTATAGTTCTTACCACTACTTGTAATTCCTCCAATTGTACTTCAGAATTTCCAGGCCAACCAACCAACTCAAAGAATGTTTAGACACAAGGAATTAAACCTTAACAAAGAAAAGTAAGCATAAATTCTAGAAAGGAAGACTCAAGATGAAGATGGATGGTAGCACAAGAACAGAAACAATGTACTACTTGATTATCAATTAGAGTGTAGTAAATAAGCAATTACAGCCTAACATGATAAAAGAAGCAAAGGAAGCACAAAATAAGAATAAGAAACTAGAATGAATAAAAAAAAAAAATGAGTTCTGAATAAAATAGATAAATTTAGTTCACCACAAAGCAAACTAAATATGGACCTATGTAATTCTATCCAAACAAAGCAAGCAAACAAAGAAAACCTAAATTTTTTTTTCTTAAAGGTTAAAGCCTAGCACGGGCATGCTTGTATGGTTTGGTCCAAAAATGAAAGTCAGAACCTAACACGGGGGTGCTAGTTGTGAAGCATGGGCGTGTTGTCCTTTATCCTCCCTTAACCCAAAATTATAACCCACTTTAGGTAGGTATAGTCTTTAACAAGGGACAAGTGAAAAGATTGAGTCCTAAATAGTCCCACAAAGGTGATTAATAGTTTTTTTTAATCCTCAATAATTGCAACAATCAATTTTTTTTTTAAATTAGGCAAACCTAAGGTCTTTCTCTTTTTTTTTTTTTTTTTTTTTTGAATTAGGCAATCCTAAGGTCTCAAATTTTCCAGATTCTTTTTTTTTTTATTTGGGCAAATAAGAGAATTCAAGGATGAAGACCCAGATTTAGAATTTAATCAAAAAGATGAGCGAACATCAACGGAATTCAAAGAACAGAAAAACTCAACCCTAATACTAAGATAGCAGAACTTACCTTAATCTTTGATTTGGCTCTGATACCAAATGATGCGGAACCCAAAGGAAATGAATTCCTAGAACCCCTAATCGAGCGGATCGGATCAAAGATGAAGATAAATTCCCCTTTATGGCACCCCTCGTTTATAAGGAAACGGAAACACCAATAATCGAGAATAAGAACAAGATAAACGCCACAACAAGTTGATAAGTCTATCTTAATTTTTGATGCAATTAGAGGAAAGCAATTTCCACAGTCACTCTAAGCAAAAGGACATGCAAAGCATGAACAATTTTCTATGGTTCAATTTGATCAAAAGTTGATTTCTTTACAAAGAAGACAATAGTATTTATACTAGAAACTAACATAATTGGGCTAACCTAATACAAAAGACCCATTAACAAAAGCCCATACAAAGACAAAAAAAGGCTAAAACAAATAAGGCATTTTTAAGGATAAAACACGTCCAACTCAAGCCCTAGCACGGCCAGGGCGTGCTACACGGCACAGGCATGCTTCTTCACACTTCACAAGCCTCCAAGGGTCAGACTCTAGCACGGCCTAAGCGTGCCACTCAGCACAGGCGTGATTCTCCTTCAACACTTGCTTTCGACAATACAAGAAGCCTAGTTGTGCCTTCAAGTTCCACACAACACTTGTTAAACACTTGGTCATGAAGCTCTTGTGAAACTTGGTTTTGAACATATGAGGACATAGCTACCCCATAACGCTTGGTGCCGCTCCGTGTAATTGGCCCACTAGAAAGAACCAATGGATCTCCTATGTTGTTCTCCATGCTTCTATTGATGAGTGGTGGCAGATCCGTATCAGTTCTTCCTTATTTTGTGTTCATTTTGTTCATATTCTAAGATCTAGCAATTCTTTTACAATTATGTTAGCTATGAAGGGAATTGATTTTCCATCAATTCTAAGTTGGAGTTAGTTTTAGTGGGGGTCTGAGTTCCTTCCTTGTGTTAGCTTCTATAACTTGAGTTGTTTTGGCATCTTTGGAGCAAGGAAAGAAAGCTAGAAGTAGTATTGATAAATTGTCTTGGGTCATGGTTTGTTGCTGTCATTTTCCTTATTGTTTGTCTTAATTTGGCATTATCTTGTGGTTTGTAACAGTTGGTCAATTTTGGTTTTTTTGTTGTTTAGTAAATATGTTCTTATCTTAAGAACAAGCTTGCTATTGTTTTGTTCTTTATTTTGGATATACTGCATATCGGGTTTTTTTTAGCTAACATTCTCTGGCTAGGTTTGGAAGTTTGGGGAAATCTATTGACTTGGGTGTAGTGCTAGAGTTTGTTAAGTTTTTCCTGGTTAATTAATTAATAAAATAATTCTCTTTGCTAATAAAAAATATATATGTATAAACTATTTGCGTGTAAAACTATACTATTTTTATAATTTCTTGTAATAGATGTAATTAAATCAAAATTTAAATTCTATATTTCTAATTTGCTTAATTATTATCTTATTGAATATATAATATTTTTTTGTACTATACTAAGAATATAGATATGATTTCTTTTTTGAAGGGACATATAAAAAATTAATTTAAAACCTTTTAAAGGCTATTAAAATCATGTGTATTTTATGGCATAATTTCAATTAATTCATTTTTATATTTAGTATAATATTAATTTTTTCTTTCATATATATATATATATATATATATATATGAAAACTGAAACAAGAGAAAGTTTAACATGTTCTCTTTGTTCATCATTCGATTTCTCTTTCTTTAAAGAAATTTTTAAAAATTTTCTTTAAGTGCTGTGATTAGACAACTTAAATAATTTTTAATTTACTATTTAATATGGATATTGATGAGTTTTTGAAACATAATCCAACTAATAAAATTTAAAAATTAATATTTTATGATAATAATCAACAATTTTGAAATTTAATCTTATTTATCTAAACTATTCCACTATATAGTCTCCTTCCATTCAATCACAATTCTCATCTATTTATTATTTTTTTTATCTCTACAGCTTCTTCTTTCATAATGATTTATATTATTTTTTATTGCTTCTTTTGATTATTTTGCTTTTAATTCTCTCTCTATATTCAACCCTTTTTGATCATTTTCGATTATTTTTATTTTGTATTATGTTGCTTATTTCGTGTTTTCCTTCTATTTTGATTATGTAATCATCTCTCATTTCAAAATTTGCGATTCACTTTATACTTCTCTTCTCACCGCTGCAAATTCAAAGCGCCTCCTGACGAGATGAAGGTAGTCGCTACATATTTTTTGGCCTAGTTAGGAGGCAACGCCGTCCCCTTCGCTGATGATATCAAAGGGCTTAATTTTTAATTTCACTTCAAACTTTTCGAGTAGTTGCAATTTCAGTCTAAATCGATATTTATATCTTAGATACCCTGAACATATCAACCTAATTATAATTACACACTAATTTGCTTTTATGGTGCAATTGCATCCTAAAAGTGAATTACACAACCCTTAACTTGTCAACTTATTGCAATAGCACCCAAAAAGTAAACTAAAGTTGAAATTTTAATTAAAATATTGTAAAAAAAGGACTCCATACCCAAGTATTTAAATAAACAATAATAAACTCAAACCCAAGTATTTTCATATAATAAATAAAAAAAATCAAGATTGATTATTTGTGTTTAAAATTGAATCAATTTTAAGATGTAAAAATAATAAGCTGAATATTATTTCAAATTAGAGTGTAATTGCAACTAGATTGATAAGTTTAAGGTTCCCAAGATACAAAGATTGATTTAGAGTGAAATTGCAACTACTCAAAAAAGTTCGGGATGAAATTGAAGTTAGGCAATATCAAAGATATCTTCAGCTGCATTGGAGTTGATGCTGATGACAATAAGGTCAGATTTCTTCTTTCATAAATAGAGGATAAGGATATAATGGAACTTATTGCTACTGGATGGGAGAAGTTGGCATCAGTGCCATCTGGTGGTGGTGTTGTTGTTGCAGCCGTTGCAATTGGTGGTGGCAGTGGTGTTGCTGCCTTTGCTCCAACTGTTGCAGCTGAGACAAAGAAAGAATAGAAGGCAGAGGAGAAAGAGGAGTTAGATGATGATATGGGCTTTAGTCTCTTCGACTAAAGAGTTTGTCTGGTCATATCATCAAACAGATCTCTTTTGTTTTGATTGGTCCCTACAAATTAGAATATTTACTTCCCCTAGAAATTGTAGTAGACATGGAGCATAAACAACTACCCATTTATCGATTTGCCATTTTATTTTGAGAAAAATAAATATAGAAGGTAAATAGAAGTGGTATAAAACACAGACTCTTAAGTTTTTGTGTTTTTGTGTTTTTGCTTACCCGTAACAAATTTAAATCTGATGCAGTAGGAGGTATTATCTAATAATGATGGGTCTCGAGACCATAAAAAATAAATCTTTCAATAACTAGAAAATAAAACGATAAAAGTAAAAATGGGGGATTTGTAGTAGAGAATAATTCAAACGATTAAAATAAGTAAGAATGCATTAAAAAAAACAAGTTTAAATCAATAGGAGATGAATTCAGTCAAAAACAATTCTTAGTAAGAAATTTTCTTGCTTGATCATTGATTCTAAGATAACTCAATAATTCCAAGCAACAAACAAGTTATAATCTTTGAACAAGCGTCAGACCATCAATCTTTCTATATTATTAGATTAAAGAAAACAAGCGCTATGAATACAACTTTAGTGCAAAAGAATATATTATACTAGTCAAAAACACAGCTTCACGCACGGGTATTTAAATATTTATTTTAATAATTTTAATAATTGATTATATTATTATTTTTTTTATAAATTATTATAATTATCAAATCTATAAAGAAAAACAATGAAAATATTCACTTTGCTCTCTCTCTCTCTCTCTCTCTCTCTCTCTCTCTCTATATATATATATATATATATATATATATATATTCAATAGTACATAGATTTACTGTTTGATGTGAATGGAAAAAAAAGAATAATAAACATAGATTGTACTTGTATTTTTCTTTCCAATTTATTAGTTCAATTTTAGTTTCAAAACTCAAATCAAACCAAATCACATAAAATACTTGAATTGTATGCAATATACTAACTCAACAATTGGACGACAAAAAAGCTATATTATTATAATAATAATACATGAATTAAAATAATTATAAATAATTAAAATTTACAAAAATATAAATGAATATATGAAGCAATGAATGAAAAAATTTACTATGTACAGTTTTATACAATTTGCTAAAAAAATAACAAATTTAAAAAAAAATACGTAAATGGATTTATAGTTAGCCTTTCCTTTCATCTTTGTCTCCATCAATATGATATTTTCTCATACATACATTTATACACATACGACACATATGATTGGTAATATAACAAAGAAAATATTATTAAAGAAATAAGATTAAAGAGGAGAAAAGTCATGTGATACACACAAAAAAAAAGACCTTAAAAGATAGAAAAAAAAAGTTTAAAAAAAATTGAAAAAGAAAAGAACAAGAAATAAAGAGATCAAATAACATTATCTCAATCAAAGAAGAAGGTAATGTTATTTCTTAATTGAGCATACATATATATAAAGGAATAAAGAAAGAAAGCAATAATCAAACTTAAAGAATTGAAAAGTAATAAAAGAGAAAAAAAAAAAAGAAGAAAACTACTCTGAAAGAAAATCACTAGAACTGAGGTATATATAGATAGGTATAGGTATATGTAGATAGATATAAATAAGAAAAAATTCAAAAAGTTTTGAAAGTTTTAATTTCAAAATTAAAAAATTTGAAGTATTAGTTATTTAAAATTTTGATACTCTTGTATATATGAGATTAAATTTGGAAAAAAAACGAATAACAATTACTTGGTGAGAGAGAGAAAAAGAGAGAGAGAGAGAGGCGTTGAGAGGGGTAACTGAGAAAATTAAGGGTCTTTTAGGGGTAAATAGGTCATTTATTACACCTTTGAATTTTAATCTACATGGCAGCCCACATGGCATCTTATTTGGCGTCTAATCAACAATTAAAAAATAAAAAAGTGGGCCCAGCCATGCTACAGTGAATTCCGACGATCCACGTAGGCAAATTTCACTTAATTACAAAATTATTGGGAGTTCAAACACTCAATTGTAAATTTTTTCCGTTCATACACCAAAATAGAAAAAGTTGCAAAGTTCATACATCAAAATTACAATTATCTCTAAAATAAATTTAGAAACTTTTTGTTTAAAAATTTTTGAATTCTTATTATTGATTATTTATAATAATATCAAATTATTTTCATTTTGTAAAATTCTTTAAAAATAAAGGATATATACATTTTTCATAATAAAATTAAATGTTTATTAGAGCATATTATAATTTTTATGTTATTTTTTATTCTTTGAATAAAAATATTTTATGGAAAAAATTATTTATAGATATTATAATTTTAATTATGAAAATGTTATTTTTTAAAAATAGAAAATAGTTAGAAACATATCTTTTGTTATAAAGAAAAACTGTAGAAAACAACTTTAAGTTCATTTCTGAATCTTAGTTAAATTTTGAAAAACTGAAAAACTATTTTTTAGTTTTCCAAATAGAAAACCAAGTGATTTGAATACAAAACTCTATTTTTCAATTTTGTTGAAAACTTTTTTTACAAAACTACTCCAGTTTTCTACTAGGGTTTATTTACTTACAGAAAATAGTTTTCTATTTTCTATTTTCTGTCTTATAACAAAATATTTTTCTCAGAAAATGAAAATCATAAAATAGAAAAATGAAAATTGCATCCACTTGGTAATAATAAAAAGTTATATTTTAATTCAAAAACTTTACAAACATTAATCCTAACTTTCATAGTTAAAAGAAATAAAAATATACTAAAATAAATTTAGAAATGTTTATTTAAAAATGTTTGAATTTTTTATTATTGATTATTATAATAATATCAATTTTTTATTATAAAATAATATAAAACTAGAGAGAAGAAAAAGAAGGAATAGAGAGCAAAATATGGAAGAGAATACTAGAGTATCTATTATTGATGAGAAGTCGCATATATAGGGATGGCCACAGGTTCATTTTAAACCAGAACTGAACTGTACTGTTGATGAACTGAAGTCGGAGCGAAACCGTCAGTTCAAAGTTTGCAACCGAAACCGGAACCGGCCGTTCAAGGGCCGACTAAGGTTCATGTGAATGTTAAAATCTGAATCTGAATCGGCCCTGAACCGCCGGTGAACTGGCGGTTCTAGTCCGGTTCGAACCAAAAATTTTCTATTTTTATTTTCAAAATAATAATCACTTAGGCTATTTTATACATTTCTAAAAGTCTCAATAATATTTTACTACATAATACACTTTACTTAAGTTTTTTTTTATTTAAAATACACTTTATTTTAAAAGCTAAAAATCTAAAAAGTAAAATGGTAAAAAAAGAGAGAAATATTTAGTCTAAACTTATTTTAACTTTTTTTTTACCCTTTTAAATTGTTTACTAAGTTTAAAATTACATTCTTTTGAAGCATTTTTCAAAATTTTTTTATAATTTATTTAATTAATAACATTTTAAAAAATAAAGTGATAACTTATTTGATTATTTTGTAATATTAATTAATTTTATTCTTATATGAGTATAAGCATTCTAAAATTTATTTAAAATAAAATTTATCAATATTTTTTAAATTCATATTAATATTTTCGAAAGAAAGATGTAACGTTAGAACTGATTTTTTTTTAAAAAAAACATATATCGTTGGAAATCGTTATCAAAACCGTCGGTTCATCGGAACTGTATCGGAAGTGGCCGGAACCAGAATCGGATCGTAATCGGCGGTTCAAATGTTGGTTCAGGTTCAACATTTTAAAAATTTTGAACCGTCAGTTTCGTGAACCGGAACCGGCGGTTCAATGAACCGGCCATGCCTACACATATATATAATTACATAAGTGGAAGTCTAATAGAGTCTTACACAAATTAGGCAGATGAAGTTTGTAATAATTAAGAATACATACTTCTAGTCCATATAAAACATCCACTTATTTCATAATACTCCTCCTTGGATGTCTATTCTTCAAAGAATACACCTCGTTAAAATCTTACTGAGAAAAAACCCTATAGGAAAAAATCTTAGTGAAGGAAAAAGAGTACATTAATCTTTTCTTAAATATGCGTTAAAATACTGCCTCATTAAAAACTTTTACCAGGAAAACCCAATGGAAAAAAAACTTTGGTTAAAGGAAAAAAAAGTACAGTGCGTATTTACTTCCCTCATATTGTTTATAATATAACTCATATATATCATGTCATTGAGATATCAAAATACATATTTAACTTTATTTAATTTCTTTATATTCAAGAAGAATTATATCTTGCAAATAAATTTATAAAAATGCTTATATCTAGACATATGACTAGCAAGATACATTAGCGTCTTTGTTACACTAAGATATGATACTTAAGGACCAATAAGTTCTTCATAATTTTCTCAAAGTTGAAAATTGGTCATTTTCTTATTTAGCATCCATAGAATATCATTTTCATAACTTAACCATATGTGTGGATTCATGGATAAAATTTCATTTATAAAATGCTCAATCTTTAGGCCGATATAAAATTTTATATTCCCAATGTCTTTCATCTCAAACTCTTCTTTTAAGGAAACTATAATCTTTGGAAACTCTTCAGGAGTTCTAATAATTTTCATGAATCAAATATTGATGAATTCATATTCAATCTCTAAAAAACAATTCATGAACATATAATAATATCATTATAATATTCTTTCAACAAATATTCATTAATCAAGAGATCACCTTATTCATGATAGTATATAATGTAAATTTCAAAAGTATGAAAGCATATAACTTTCAATAAAAGAATATAACAAATGCAATATAATCATAAAATAATATAATATTTTCTTAGCCATAAATATCATCAAGGCAATTATACTGTATGTATTGAGATTTCTTTATTCCACATAGAAATCTTGAATATATTTCTCAGAGTCTTGATTTGCTTGCTTCGAGCATTTTTTTCAATATTTCGTGGATATCATTATTCACTAATCCATATAGAGCTCTATAATATTAGTTGAATAAATTTCTCGAGAATTTAACTTTATACTTCAAGCAACTAAAATCCTTCAGGAATTTTTATATAGATATATCTACATCAAGTTATCATATAAATAGGCAGTTATTAACTCATTAGATGCACTTTAAATTTTCAAAAATTGCCAGACTAATCAAATATCAAATTACATTTGCATCCACCGTATAAGGGTATTCATCCTCATAATCAATGTCAGTTCTTTGCAAAAAACTTGTGTAATAAGTTTGCTTTATATTTCATAAGCCCATTTCAATTTCGCACAATACATATTTGTATTCTACTGGCTTAACATCTCTTGATGCCTATATTAAAATTTTAAAGTTTACTTTTCAAGTAAATCAAATGCCACACGCGTTATTCTATTTTGGCCAATCAATTGTAAGTTTTTATTCTCCAATTGACTATATGCTCAAGATCCTCATCATTTTTAACAATTTCAAGCGGTTATATATACCGTCGACGTTTATTTTTATATCAATTCTATACTTGTCCTGACGTAGCATAATTTATAAATATCTCATAATCTTTATTGATTTCAGATACTTGAGTTTCTTTGGAAAACTTATTAGTCATGTCTAGGAACTTCTTCTATAATTTTGCTCTTCTAAAGCGTGACCATCTTGAATATTTGCTCTTTTCCCTTTCTAGGATTTTTGTCTTTGGAACCGATTAGTTTACCACGCTTCAGGCTTGCTCCAGACTCATTAGCATAGGCAGTTTGTCCTTCAGGGACTTTAATTCTAATAGTAGCAATTTGCAGCTAGTATGTGAAATTTAATTATATCCTTTTGGATTAGTGTCTGGCAACTAATTTATAATATTTTGCAAATGAATTATTTTTTAAACTTTTAAATTCGCACTGCCTGTATGAGGATCAAGATATAATAATGATAATTCTTTTTCAATCAATTATTCTTCTAGCTGCTTATTTTCTCCCCCTAATATCGGGATCCATAACTGAAACGACCCAGAAAATCCTTTTCAAAAATTTTTTCATTTAAAAATATAATCATAAAACCTGACCAATAAAATCAACGAAAAAATATTTTATTACTAAATCGAACCCATAAACCTGCTTTAATTTTCTGAAAACCAAGTGAAAAACTCAAAAACTAGGCAAATCGAGCCAAACCATCAAATTAGACCAAACCGACTCGAATCAAACCAGAATGGTCTAGAAGCTCTAGATTTTTCCTTTCTTTCTTTTTCTCTTCTTCTTCTTCTTCCTCCTCCAGTGCGCAGCAGCCCCTCCTCCCCTCTCCCTCCACATTTTTCGACCACCGCACAACGAGGGTGAGTGGTGATCGGTTCCCAAAGCCTCACCAATCATTCTTCCGGCCTCCTTTCACAAGAAAGGAGTCCCCAACAGTGCGAAATGGGGCTGTCACCTCCAACAGCTCCCCACCTTTGATTTTTCGATGTTTAATTCGATTCAAGCGGCGAATGGCTTCAAGGTGAGCTTCGATCAAATCCTCCCTCTTATGTGAACAATTTCCATCCAAGAAATGATGGTTTTTATGGAAGGAACTGAAATCACCATGGACGGCGGTGTGGAGAGGACTATGGCGGTCGATCCGGCCAGACAAGCCATTATCTCCTCAAAACGACACCTAATTCATCTTCTATGAGTGATTTCGAGCATTTTGGTGTTTGTAATGCAAAAATTCTCGACTGCTTGGGATTTTTCGTCCACTGTGCATGGCGGCGGCGGCGGCGGATCGGCGAGCCTCCGGCGAGGCCCGTAGAGACAGAATCTCCTTCTCCTTGCATGGATCATGGAATCGTCATCTAAATTTCAATTGGTACGTTAAAGACCCAGTTCCTCATTTTGGTATAAAATTTCTAATTTAAATCTATAAGTTGATTTTCGATTGAATAGTTAATCGAATATGAACCTGGATAGATAAGCACACTAAATTTTGAAAATATAGAATACAAGTCATTTAGGATAATTGTTAATCGAAACGAGAAAGATAAATTGGAGTTAGTTAATTAATTAATTAGATAGTCATTAGCCTAAAACTAGTTGGTTGTGTACAATAAAGTAAGATGAATTTTTTGTAGGATAACGGGGGTTAGATGCGTAATCCTGATAAACTAAGGTTTGGAAGTGTAACACCCTCCGCCCAGTCCCATGAGACCCGATGATGGATGCCACATTCGGTGCCGAAGACACCATCTTAACTTAACATATAAATCATAAAATTAGATTGTGAATTAGAAGTAATTGAGTATTCACAAATTTAGCGAGTAATATGTTTTTTTTTATTAGATAATCATTTCATTTCGTTTCCATCTCTCTTTTTTTTTGAAACATAAATTGGGAAAAATCCTACAGAAATACTGTAAGAATTTCCCTTTAAAAACTGAGTTCGCCAAACATGTGAATACAAAATACTCCCGCTTAAACTCCAAACTCCCAACATCTCCGAATAATCATCATAACACAACAACACTTTTATATTTTCATAACTATATAAATCCTCAATAGCATTTTAATATTCATCAATTAATTGCATTCAGTATATATATCAAGTCTTAATAAACTAATCATACCAACTCTCTTGAAATATTTTATATTCAATCATTTAATGAATCTTATGCTTATCTCCGAATATATACACCAACATAATTGTTAATTACATGCTTAAGTTATAATTCAAATAACACAATCTCCGAAAATAAAATACTTATACATGCCATAATTCTTAATTACATAAATCTCAATCTACTACTACCACAATAGTCACTTCTGCTCTGATGCTACTCTTCTAGTCTTGACAAACATCCTCTGCTCCTAACCTGTGCGTGATAAAAATCAACGCACAAAAATAATATTTCATTCTTAGTTAAGGCTCGTACTAATACAGAATGAACATAAGCAGATTTGATCGTGGCCTATGTACCCCCATCACACAATCGTGGCCTATGAAAGTGCCACCCTCATCACACAATCGTGGCCTATGAAAGCACCACCCCCATCACACAAATAAGCGCGTCCGCCTATTTATAAGGGCTGATAACCCTAGCATATGATCATAGCTTCATATAACCAAATCAATCTCATCATACCACATTTCAATCATGCATAGTAGAGCCCAAATCAAAATCATTCTTAATTCATAATACTTCTCATAAAACCTGTCTTATTCTTTAGTCTTCTTAAATTCATAATGTAAGCTTACTTTAGAACATAAGTAACTCATGAAAATTTCTTCCTTAAACATACTTACTTAACATAGAGAATTTCTTATCATATGAAATCATACATGTAAGCTTACTTTTGAACTTAAGTGACTCATGAAAACTTCATACTTCAACATAATTACTTAATACAAGAAATTTCTCATAAATTCCTTTTCTTTTAAGACTTTCTTAAAGTCATAATGAAATTTATCATAAGAAACTTCTTATCATATAAAATCATACGTTCCTTATTCAAATTCAAAGCACATATACCTTAAATACCCATTTTTTTTAAAACTCTAAACATATGAAAATCATCAAAATAATCATACTTATGTCATATATATATAGATAACATACCATACAAAAAAAAAAATAATTAAGTAAGCCTTACCATCCTAGAGTGGTTTGGCCTCTTAATGAAAACCAAGGGGAAGAAATTTCCTTCTCCAACCAAGCATACTAACACAAACTCTTATGCACCAAGGTATCCATTTCTATCCTTATCATGCATTATCTAAACTAATTCCACACTTTATCCCAAAATTTCCAACAATTTTGCCCATTTATATCCATTTAAACATATCTACAACACCATTTTTCAAACATATATCTTATTTTGGACAAATCAATCCTCAAACATACAAATAATCAAGAGAACCTCATCACACATGATTCATACATACATTTATCCAAATAAACCTATGATTCAAGGCATAGGAAATTTCCAGCATTAAAATAACCTTGACCTTTGCTGGGTTTTTAAGAAATAACTTGAGTTATAGATCTCCAAATTGAATGAAATTAGATTCATTAGAAATCTAAGACAAAATGATACAAATAATATGAAGGAACCATAGCCCAGATCAATCTGTAAGATAGCAAACAAAAGCTAGGAACACAGACCAACAGACCAAACCTAATTCAGCAGAACCAAGTCCAATGTTTATTGCATTCCTACTGAACCAAACACTCAAATTAAACCAATCCAGAACGAGACGCAGGGAAACAACTTTTATGAAGAACTCAGAACCTAATCTTGTCATTATAGTGGTCAAAATGGGCACTCAATTCAGTGATGCATGTGGCCCGACACAACAGAGTCCGTTTGGGTGTTTCAGCCATAAGTTGAGCTATGTATCTCGAAACTTGACACAAGAGGATGGATTGGAAAGCTAAGAAGTATACCTACAACTTTTATGAAGGACTCAGACACAAATAGAGACTAGAAAGGATCGAAAAATTGTCCTAAATCTTACCTAAGAACACATTTTTCCAAATTCAGCTTACTTGCACCATGAAAAGAACATGAAAGATAAAGATACAAGGTAGAGATTTCTACCACATACTAAATACTCATCAAACATCATCCTAAGAGCATAAACCAACAAAGAATAACAAGAAAACTTAAGGCCTTATTCCTCAATAGATTCTACCACTCTTGGAAGATGAAGAAGAAAATGTTTTCCTCATCAATTCAACATATAGGCATGCTTAGAAATCTCCTAAGAACACATTTATACCACCAAAGTTCAATAATCAAATCATTTAATATAAAATTCCAAATTTTCGCAAAATAGTCTACACTTCACAAAATCAAAAATTTTAACAAAGGAATTGTGTTTATGAACACTAACCTTAAAAACAAGCTCTAACAAGCTTCACTAAAACTCTTTAAGCCTTAGCTTGCCCTTCTCTTTGGTAGAAGATTCTCCACCCTTTGACCCAAGTAGGAAAATCTCCAAATTTCTTGAAATTAGTCACCAAAAATCACTTCTCTAGCTTCACTCTCAAAGATTAATTACTTAAATCAAGTTGGATGAGGTGAATTTGGTGGATTTAGCAAGTAGAAGTTGAAGAAAAACAAAGCGAAGAAGGAGAGGAAGTTCGCGTTGAAGAGAAGAAGAAGAAGAGAAAAAGTGGTTGCTCAATTATTGGAGTTGATCTTTATAAAGCAACTAAGGGTGTTTTGGTCTTTTCCCACAATTGGATGGCTAAGATTAAGTCAAAAGTAATCTCATCTAATGGCTAAAAATATTCTCCAATTCAATTCCTTCAAAATATTATTTATCTCCACAAATTTCTCAAAGTACTCCATAAAAATAATTCCTCAAATTTCCTTAATTAATAAAGCATCATAATTCACTATTCACTAATTATCTAAATTCTCTAAAAATATTCGTTACTTACTTTCTACCCATAAAAATCATGCATACATACTCCAAAAATATTAAAGAAAATATAAAACATATATAGTAATTTTTTCGGACCAAAATAATGCCGACTCCCGGACCGGTAGTACTATTCACAGACCGGTCGTACTATTCACAGACCGGTAAATCACTATCCATTCATAGTTAATTATACTCAATATCTTCCTCGGATCGAAATAAAATATTATCCCCCTCTCTGTAGCACCATTCATGACCCGATAAAATCATATCATTTTAAGATTCGAAAATTTTGGGGCGTTACAGCTCTACCCCTCTTAAGAAAATTTCGTCCTCAAAATTGATTTGAATCAACTACTAAAAATCTTATAATTCCCTTTTGTCTCCTATAAATTCTTCTCTAAAAGCTTGATACTTACTATCCTTAGGATCTATGAAGAGTTCTCCATAACGAATGATTTACATACAGACATAATCATCCAAATTAATAATCAAGATTTCTAATTCAATAACCATATCATAATCTCATCATTCATCCAAACTATATAAGTCCTTCAAAATCCCTCTTTACTCTTCCATAGAATCACTAAATAACATCTTTCATTCCCTCTAATATGCAATTCAGGGACCATACGCAAAAATCAAGGGTTATGCTTTACGGTTTAATACTTTAACCCACATAACCAAATCACAGATAACATGCATTAACTCACAAATGAATATACATATATATATCATAATACTTAGATTCATATGGTAGCACCCACTTAAATGCAAGAGTGAAGTCTACACACATGAATGCAACAAGATGATTTTAATATCGCTTGTGAACATGCTCCATATGTACACTATACCCACTTGCTCATTTATTTAAGAAGGCTTGACCTATAACACCAACCGAAATTTATCAAGTTATATCATATTCCTAAGATTATAGTGATTTCATGTAACCCCATAAACCTTTCCTGTCTAGTAACCACTCCTTTAAATATCACACTACATCCTTCCATCTTAACAATGATTACTCATATATATTTGATTATTTTGGCATAGAAACCAGTTCTGTTTAAGCATGATAAGATCACCTCAAATCATTATTCTTATCAATTCACACTTAACTTATAGAATCACCAAAATGTACAAGTCTATAGCTTGATACTCATTACCTCCATTTTCATTAATTCTTAGAAGTCAATGGTTTCTTAATAAATCAAAAATCACCAATTAATAATAACCCAAATTTTAAGTCTCTTCTAGGTCGTGTCAAGTCATATTCCTTTCAACTTTTATAATTGTTCTTTTCTTAATATTAAAATGCTGACATAACCATATTCATTAATATTTATCGAGCTCACTAATTTAAACATCAATTTAATAATTGAACAGACCATATCTTGATTCTCATTGTCATTAACCAATTCTCTTAACCCTCATGACATGACATTTATATAGCATAATCATCTTAAATTTTCTTAAAGAAATCATTCACTTTTCTAACATCATAACATCTCACATTAATCCAATATCTTTGCTTATAATTCATATAGCATCTAGAATTCAATAGGTTCTTTAAACATCAAAAGACAATATCATAGAATTCAATGCCTACTTATTCTATGCTACACCATACGGTGCCACAATTATACGAGTTCCAAAATTTGCACATAAGGATTAAAACAATTTAATTCTTATTAAAAACAATAATTTAATTTTTTTCTTATCATCATAACAATCCATATTATCCAAAAAATCCATATATATTTCATAAATGGCTTATGAGAAACTAATCATACTTTACTCCACAAAATATTATCATCTCCTATAAATATTAATCATTTCTCACATTCCAAGTGAACGACCTCAAAGTATATATCGATTAGGTCTCATAAATTACACTTGTGCAATAATACTAAATACTCTTTTTACTTCACTAAAAGAAGTAGTTATCCTTAAAATCATAAATACTCTTTAGCCAAAAATCCATGCAAATCGCATCAAAATTCATATACTAGCATCACACTTCAATCATTTAAAATCCAATGTGCTCAAGTTCAAATCATATAGTTTATTGCCTTGGTAATTCTACCAACTCATTACCAACATATCTTTCACTGGGTATATATGTACATATGTTCATGCTTCATGTATACACATCACATGCCTAGATCTCATGCAAGTGTTATCTATGTACATACAAATTCATAAGTCAACACACTTCATAAACACATGAATAATCTACACATGTAAATTCATTTTCATTTATAAAACAATATTTTCATCTTTCAAACTCTTTGTAAAATTACACTTGAAAATTAAATCTTCTTATATCCAAATATCAAGGAAGGGAAAAACTTCATAACGAAAATCAATCATTCAATAGCAAAGTAAAAAAAAAAAAAAGATACTTTTCTTACAAATTTAAGCTAAATAAACCTTCTTTATCACACATTCATACTATTTATGTTATAAATGTAAATCAATTCCAAAGGCAAAATTCACAAGTTCAAATCAAATCTCAAACATATTCAAAGCACATGGAAATCCTACCAACTCAAAGGAGAGGAGGAAACAAATCCTTTAATGCCTCAGGAAAATCATCACATCTCTCAAAGATCTATCCTTAGCTTTTGTTTTTTTAAAAAAAAAAAAATTTCTCCAAAGAGTAACTCCATCAAACTATCTGAAGGGATACCATTAAAAAAAATCATTAATGTCAACCTTTACATATTATGACATTACTCTCCAATAGTAGGTCATATTACTTTCATGATCCAAAACATTTATCCACATTCTATCTCCAATACCAATTCATAGAAGATCCGCTACAGAGTCAAATTGGTTATTAAACATATATAACATAGACCTTCACTTAATTACTTATATTCCTTAAATCAAACATAAACCTAGAACCGCCTAAAATTATGCTCTGATACCACTAAATGTAACACCCTCCGCCCAGTCCCATGAGACCCAACGACGGATGCCACATTCGGTGCCGGAGACACCGTCTTAACTTAACATACAAATCATAAAATTAGATTATGAATTAGAAGTAATTGAGTATTCACAAGTTTAGTGAGTAATATGTTTTTTTTATTAGATAATCATTTCATTTCGTTTCCATCTCTTTTTTTTTTTTTTTGAAAAATAGATTAGGAAAAATCCTACAGAAATGCTGTAAGAATTTCCCTTTAAAAACTGAGCTCGCCAAACATGTGAATAAAAAACACTCCCGATTAAACTCCAAACTCCCAACATCTCCAAATAATCATCATAACACAACAACACTTCTATATTTTCATAACTATATAAATTCTCAATAGCATTTTAATATTCATCAATTAATTGCATTCAGTATATATATCAAGTCTTAATAAACTAATCATACCAACTCTCTTGAAATATTTTATATTCAATCATTTAATAAATCTTATGCTTATCTCCGAATATATACACCAACATAATTGCTAATTACATTCTTAAGTTATAATTCAAATAACACAATCTCCGAAAATATAATACTTATACATGCCATAATTCTTAATTACATAAATCTCAATCTACTACTACCACAATAGTCACTTCTGCTCTGATGCTACTCTTCTAGTCTTGACAAACATCCTCTGCTCCTAACCTATGCGTGATAAAAATCAACGCGCTGAGTAGAAACTCAGTGGTGCTAAATAACCAACAATTAAAATAACAAGAATAGCCAAGGTAAGTCTTGCAAGTGCTTTAAATTACTCAATTATATAAATACCGAAATCACTTTAATTTAATTCAAACACTTTGAAAGCAATAAGAAGATTATAAATACAAATATGTCTTCATTCTTTTATAGCAAAAATAGTATTTCATTCTTAGTTAAGGCTCGTACTAATACAAAATGAACATAAGTAGATTTGATCGTGGCCTATGTCAGCGCCACCCCCATCACACAATCGTGGCCTATGAAAGCGCCACTTCCATCACATAATCGTGGCCTATGAAAGCGCTACTCCCATCACACAATCGTGGCCTATGAAAGCGTCACCCTCATCGCACAATCGTGGCCTATGAAAGCACCACCCCCATCACACAAATAAGCAAGTCCGCCTATTTATAAGGGCTGATAACCCTAGCATATGATTATAGCTTCATATAACCAAATCAATCTCATCATACCACATTTCATTCATGCATAGTAGAGCCCAAATCAAAATCATTCCTAATTCATAATACTTCTCATAAAACTTGTCTTATTCTTCAGTCTTCTTAAATTCATAATGTAAGCTTACTTTAGAACATAAGTAACTCATGAAAATTTCTTCCTTAAACATACTTACTTAACATAGAGAATTTCTTATCATATGAAATCATACATGTAAACTTACTTTTGAACTTAAGTGACTCATGAAAACTTCATACTTCAACATAATTAATATAAGAAATTTCTCATAAATTCCTTTTCTTTTTGCGAACCCCTCCCCAAATATCAAAAGCATACGATGCATGTGACTAAGGAAGAAATGCACGTGAATGTATGAGTCGCCACCTTGTTTAATTATTTTCGGGTAAACTAGGAAAAAACCCTAAGTGACTCCGATTCTAATTAACCTAATTACTAGGCTAATTATCCCAATGTTTAAGGCATGGTCTTCGAACCCGAGGTGGATCCCGAGACTATGTCATGCTGATAAACTAACCAATGAATGAATGAATGAAATGCTTTGCAGGGTGAAAGGTGTAATTGTACCAATGAGAATGCTTAAGTGATTTCGACTTGCCGCTCGGGGTGAAATCCCGAACGTGTCTATGTACTTCCGTTTGAATGGAAGATCAAAGTCAACGTAGTTCGATAGGCCTTCTTTGAAGGGCTTTGAATGGATATGCTTAATGCATGTGTGTGTGTATGCTTCGTGCATTTTTGTTTAGGCATTTTGCCAAAGAATTGATTGATTTTTAGGCATTTGATGCCAAAAATGTTGATTTTAATGGCTTTTAGCCAAAAAGATTGATTTAGGCAATTGTTGCCAAAATTGATGCGATTTAGGCGATTGTCGCCAAAATTGATTATTTTAAGGCTTTTAGCCAAAATAAGTTGATTTAGGCAATTTATTGCCAAAAGTTGATGATGGGGCGATTGTCGCCAAAATTGATTGCTTTAAGGCAATTTATTTGCCAAAAGCAATCGTTTGAAGGCTTTTAGCCAAAAATTGTGATTTAGGCAATTTGATTGCCAAAATGATTGATTTTAGGCGATTGTCGCCAAAATGATTGATTTTAAGGCTTTTTGCCAAAAAGAGTGATTTAGGCAATTTGATTGCCAAAATGATTGATTTTAGGCGATTGTCGCCAAAATGATTGATTTTAAGGCTTTTTGCCAAAACTTTAATTTAAGCGATTTGTCGCTAAAAAGTGGTTAATCTAATTTATAGGTAATTTATTTGCCAAAAATTGATTGAACCGTGGGCAATCTGTTGCCATAAATGTGATTGATTTAATTGTAGGCAATTTGTTGCCAAAACGTGATTGATTAAGGCTTTTTAGCCACAATTATTGATTAATTGGACTTAACCCGGACTGTTCGAAATAAAGGCAATTAACCGTAGTTATTAATTAACTAGGTCTTTTTAGCCGATATTGTCGGATTTAGGCTTTAATACCATGATTATTAATTAACCGGGCATTTAAGCTTAAAATCTTTAATTGAGGCAGTTTATTTGCCTGATGATGACATGAAATGCATTTATGCAGTTGTAGAGTTATTAGGAGTAGGAGAGAAGCATGCATGAAGTGCTAAAATTAAATAGGCAGAGTTTAGTTCATGTACCTGATTTAATCGACGGCCACTTCTTAACTCTAGGTTAAGCGCCTCGTTAAGGGAATTTTAATTAATTTTAATTTTAGTGACCAAATATCACAACAAGAAGCAATAAAAGCTAAATAAAAAATGCAGAAAAGCAGTAAAGAATCGCAAGGAGCGTAAGGGAGAAGGAGCGTCCGTCAACACAGACTGAGTGAGGAAAACGGAAAGCCCGGGGCCACTATTTATAGGCAAAATCGGACTATTTCGGCGGCTGGGCCGCCGGGTTCAGCGGCTCGGTGGCTCGGGCCGCCGGCGGGAGGCGGCTCGGGCCGCCGGTGCCGGCGGCCGGAGCCGCCGTGCCCGGTAGTTTCGTGATCTGAACACTCCGGAGGCTTTTCCAAGAGCTCCGGACCTCGAAAAAAAATTCCGAGACCAGGTCCGCGATCCTCGCGGCGTCCCGGACGTTCAAGTACCATATTGGCATACTTCCGGTAAATTTCCAAAATGCCCTCCGGTCCGGTCGGACTATTTACAGTATGGGAAAACTGGCTTTTCGAGCCTCAAAATTTGAGTATTCACAGTTGCCCCCCACTGGCTATCATAAAAATGATTTATGAGAGCCAGTGGCTGTCTGAAGGAGCAAATTTTGAGGATGGGTAGAGGAGAAAACCCCGCCGTTGGTTTTTTTTCTTTGCAATGAAATGATCAAATGCATGGATTTATGATTGCAATTTAAAGATGTTTTTGCCTCTTAATGAGGGCTTGAAAAGGGATTTTGCCTCTTAGAGGACTTGGAAAGATGTTTTGCCTCTTAGAGGACTGGAAAAGAGATTTTTGCCTCTTAGAGGACTTGGAAAGATGTTTTGCCTCTTAGAGGACTTGAAAAGATGTTTTGCCTCTTAGAGGACTTGAAAAGATGTTTTGCCTCTTAATGAGGGCTTGAAAAGAGATTTTGCCTCTTAATGAGGGCTTGAAAAGAGATTTTGCCTCTTAGAGGGCTTGAAAAGAGATTTGTTTTATTTTTGTTTTTTTTTCTTTGAGAACCAAGGGTCCACCTAAAGTCGAAATGGCTTGGTTTTGGATAAACAATGGTTGGTTATTGGTTAGGGTTTCACCCTAGGTTTTATGTAAAAAAAAGGTTAACCATTAACCGGGTTCTACCATGGGTTTGTGTAAAAGAGATTGACGATGGTTGGGTTCCACCCTGGGTTGTGTATGTTTTTTTTTTAGCACTTGCCCCTGAATCCGACTTGGGGGATTTTGCCCCCTGCTTGAGAGAATTGATGCCCTTATTAACTGAAATAGAATTTCTTCTTAATGAAAGACTAAAAATTCCGTGATTACTTCTGTGATGGGAGAATGGTGAAGGTTCTTATCACTTCTTGCCCCCAAAATGGTGCTGACCATGGAACACTTCAAAACATTGGTGTTGTACTTGTCCAATCGATTGAGGAATCAAAGAGAACAAAGCCACTTATATGACTCGAGGAAACGGACAATGTGGATGACATCGCTCGTTTGAAAGGATCGAAGAAACGATGGTCCGAGTGGAGACGAGGTATTAAAGAATTACCTCTCAATGATTATGTTCGACATTTTTTAGGGTTGTTTTGGAAACCCCAGGGATTGAATTGACTTTTTCCTCTCTCTCCTTTTTTTTCAAGGAATGACTCAAAGAGTGACACTTTCAAAACGAACTTTTGAGAATGACTCGATTTTTGTGACTCGTTGTGGAATGACCACTGGTGATGGAGACTTGATTTTAGAGACTCATTGGAGACTCGATTTAGAGACTCAAATTTTTCTTGTAGTGAATTTTGACTCGAAGGAACTCAGTGATTCCTGGAAAAAATGATTTATATACTCCCAAGGAGACCTTTGAAAGGGATTTTTTCTTTTAAGGACATACTTTGCTGTTTGTCTTACAAAAATGGACTCTCTAGAAGAATTCATGAAAGCACTTTTTTTTTTTTTTTTTTACCTTAACTTTTGCCTAGTGGCAGCCCTTTCGGGTTTTTGACTCTAGCAGGCTCTTTGCCCTAACTTTTGCCTAGACCGCCCTTTCGGGTTTTCAGCCTAGCGGGCTCAATTCTTGCCTAAAGCCGCCCTTTCGGGTTTTCAACTCCAGTTTTATTTTTCTTTTCTTCTTTTATTATTATTTTTTTATTATTTTTTTTATATTGGCAAAGAGAAAATGTTATTTATGATGCAAACTTATGTTTGTGACCGCGCCTTTGTGGCTGCCTACGTATCTCCAAGAACTCTTCGGGGGATGGGGAGAATCAGGTCTTTTGTAGTTCCTTCCGGGATGCGAACTTCGTGCTCGGCTGGTGCGGAATTCATCTCCGACTTGATGTTAGTGCGGAATTCCTTTCCGTCTTGGTGCGGAATTTATTTCCGACTTGCTGTTGGGCAAAATTCATTTCCGCCTTAATGCTGATTATGGAATTCATTTTCGATTTGATTTCTTCACGGGATTTCTTCCCGGCTTGATGTCTTTGCGGGATTCCTTCCCGATCAGATGTCTTTGCGGGATTCCTTCCCGACTTGATGTTGATGCAGAATTCATTTCTGACTTGATTTCTTCGCGGGATTTCTTCCCGGCTTGATGTCTTTACGGGATTCATTCCCGATTTGATGTTGATGCAGAATTCATTTCTGACCTGATTTCTTCGCGGGATTTCTTCCCGGCTTGATGTCTTTGCGGGATTCCTTCCCGACTTTGATGATGTTGAATCAACTTATTGACTCGAGCTCGTATGATAGAGATGACCCTAGGCGAATCTGACTTTGTTGTTGTAGTGGTTTTACCACTAGTTGACTGAAATATGACTTGTATTCATCACAAAGAGTTTTGAATACCCACATTGTGGTGGTAACTTGAGTGGCTTGAGTGTTGAAGAAGCTTTTATGCTTTGAGTTTGTGGCTTCGCCATGTTTGAATTCTTGAGGTTAATTCGATTCCTTTTCTTGAACTTTATCTTCTTCTGAATTTGAAACTTATTTCCTCAATGGTTCTCCTCTCCATAAGGAATTTTGAGGAGACTCTTCCTTTTCCTTGTTTTGAGAAATGATCCTTGTTTATAAGGACACTTGTACTTGTGCCATGCTTGGCACTTGATTTTCAAGGTGTTTGTTGTCATCCAATTTGTGGACATGACTGCTTCTTTTAACTTGCTTTTTTTAAAATGTGAGCAGCCGCTTGGTCTTTGTCCTTACGGCTGAAATGATTTGTCCTCTACCCCTGATGGGCTTGAATTTGACGGAGAGCTTGCAGTTGACCCATTTTTGACAACTTGATTTCCTACAGCTTTGTCCTTGATTTCTTTCTTTTGTGGAGAAGTTCCTTTTGAACCATTTTTTCTTTTGCTTGTTTGCTTCCTTTTGACCAGGGGTTCCTTTTGTCCCGTTTTTCCTTTTGCTTGCTTAGAAGCAGCCTCTCCATAAAGAATTTCGAGGCAACTTGATTCTGAGATGACTTGAGTAGTGTATGGATAGCATTGCGACTTCGTGCAGACCCAACCCAATTCCAAACATAATTCTTTATTCTGTCGCTTTTAAGCTCAAAATTCAGACACCTCTCTGTCGGAGCATCTTCCATTCCTGGGTTTCGGAGAAACCATTCTAGCCCTAACCCCTTCAATCGGCTTTGCCTCGGTATTGTTTGAAGTCTTGCGTACCCTTTGCTGGATCCTTTCCATAACTACCCTTCAAAACTTCCCCTTTGATGGTGCTTCTTAGGATGCCCCAGCTTTGATTAATGCAGAGCAAATGAATGCATTTTTCTTTGCTAATTTTTTATTATCTTTTTTTTATCATCATTTTTTTTAATTTTTCATTATTTTTTCGATTTTTTTTTTGCTTTCACAGGAAAGGATAGGGAAAGAGTATAAACATGATTGTAAACTGATCCCTTTTTATTGATAAGACAAAATTTGTGTACAAAAGACACTTAGATTTACAAATTTGAATTGAATGAAAACTTGAATGGAAATGAAAATGAAAAGAAAAAACTAGACCCTAAAAGATAGACTCTAGGTGGACTGTGATGGACTAGGATTGGATTGACTGTAGTGACTTTGTTCTTCTCGATGCTTCAATCGATCAGACATGTTGTTGTTGGTCTTGAACAATTCCTTTATTCTTTTGGAGGCTTCATCTCAACCTTCTCAGACACAAACTTCATTAATTTCTAAGAAAAGTTCGAAAGGATCGAACGATTCTTGTTCAGCAATTTTTTTTGCATTAATCCCATGGTTAGGCAAGGGATTGGTTGATGTTCAGCTTGCTCTTGGGGATGATGGACCCATTGTCGACCAGTTCTTGTAGACGGTTTTTCAAAGTCCAGCATGATTCGGCTTCTTGTATGAGTCTTCTTTGAGTTGACCCAACTGGATTAAGTCTTCCACCTTAGTTGCAGTCGCAATGAGTGATTGGAACGTAGGCAAGTACTGTGTTTGAAGCTGTGACTGGTAGACAGGCAGTAAATTCTTGATTATTATGTCGATTTGTTCCTGTTCAGAGGGCCGGTTGATCATTTGAGCAGCTTTGGCTCTCCACCTCGAAAGGAACGAGGAGAAAGGCTCATTGTTCTTTTGTTTAGTAATTTCTAGCTCCCTCCGGGTAACATCCACTTCGATATTATAATGGTACTGCGTGTTGAAAGCATTGCATATGTCCTCCCAATTCTTCATTTTGGAACGATCCAAGCTTACAAACCATCTTAATGCAGCACCAGTCAAAGATTGCTGAAATAACTGAGCAAGGAGCTCGCTGTTCAGGCCAAACGGGTTGAGGGCACCCACATACATTTTCAGGTGCGTTTTGGGACAAGTGGTTCCGTCAAACTTATCCATGTTGGGCATTTTGAATTTTGTTGGCAGTCTCGCTTCAGGGAACAAGGACAAGGAGTCCATGTCCACCACTTCCTTGTGTGTCTTGAGGGCAGTAATAGACCTTTCCAACAATTCCAGCCTCTCTCTCATTTTCTGAGCTTCCAGCTCAGAAGCAGTTCCAGAGGGCATGTCATCCAAGTTAAGGGCAGGGTTTGTCGGTTCAGCAGCAGGACCCTGATTGGAGGTAGTAGGTCCACTTCCCCCAGCGGAAGTCTCATTTCCATTACCACTGCCTAGCTCAGCTATTAGTGCAGTCCTTTGGGCAGCTAATGCCTCATTCATTCTAGCCTCCATTCTGGCTTCCAGTTGTTCAATGAGGTTTTGGATGTCAGTAAGTGATGCCATTGGTGCAGTCGGGGTTGCTGGACTTGTGGGTGAGAGCTCAGTTGGTGTTTCGGGTACAGGTGGTCTTTGGAGGGGTACCTGTGAAAGGACATAGTCAAAACGATTAGACTATCCTATATAAGGTGTTTTCATAGGGTATGTGAGATAGTGTGAGGTAGGGTAATGATGGTATGCTAGGACACCTAGGGTAGGACCCAATGGGATGTGATATGTAAGGTAGGGCTGGACACCTCGACTTTTCGAAAGGCCCTAAGTTCTCAAAGAAAAAATTTTGTGGGCCTTAGGGGCCAAAATGTGAATTTTTGGGCCTTTATGGCCAAATTGGGCATTTCTGGGCCTTTGGGGCCAAATCGAGAAATTTTGGGCCTTCGGGGCCAAATTGAGAATTTTTTGGGTCTTAGGGGCCAAAATGTGAACTTCTGAGCCTCTGTGGCCAAATTGCGAATTTTTGGGCCTTTGGGGCCAAATTGGGAATTTTAGGGCCTTTGGGGCCAAATTGGGAATTTTTGGGCCTTTGGGGCCAAATTGAGAATTTTTGGGCCTTCGTGGCCAAATGTGAATTTTTGGGCCTTAGGGGCCAAAATGCAATTTTTCAGGTCTCAGGGACCAAAATGTGATTTTCCAGCTTTTGAAATGGAATGTTCTTTTTAATGAGATGATATGTCATGAATGCGCACAACATCACGTCATACTTCATTTAATGATATGATTCGTATCATTGGGCGCATACAGTCTTAAAGGATAAGTTCTATAGGTTATGACACAAATAGAGAATTGGCTTATAAGGGACCCTTGAACCTTGAGTATGGATATACCTAACCACATGTGAAACAAAGAGTTTCACGTGGTTCCAACAGTACGCATACTCATGGGCCACCCCCAAAAGGATTAGGGATGGTTTGCGGTAACAGGGAGGACGCTTTGGCTGTCCGTCGACATAATCAAAGAGACCTGCCGATCAGTGCTACTTGCTATCCAGACTCAGAAGTTTGAACAGAGAGAGAAGAAATTCATTTGAAATTCATTTTTTTATGCAATGGAGAAAAAGATTCTCAATCGTGCAAATAAATCAACAAATTTAAATGATTTAAAGTGAATTTCAATTAGGTCCAAACTTTCCTTATTAAGCATTCTTAAAGAAAGAATACTTAATCCTTGCTAGGGTACCCTGCAAAACAAAGCATAGTAAAATAATACCCTAAAGAAGGGCAGGTTAGTTTACACAACAATTGCAGTCCACTTTATGTAAAACGATTACATAATCCCCAGCAGAGTCGCCAAACTGTGAACCCCTCCCCAAATATCAAAGGCATACGATAAATGTGACTAAGGAAGAAATGCACGTGAATGTATGAGTCGCCACCTTGTTTAATTATTTTCGGGTAAACTAGGAAAAAACCCTAAGTGACTCCGATTCTAATTAACCTAATTACTAGGCTAATTATCCCAATGTTTAAGGCATGGTCTTCGAACCCGACGTGGATCCCGAGACTATGTCATGCTGATAAACTAACCAATGAATGAATGAATGAAATGCTTTGCAGGGTGAAAGGTGTAATTGTACCAATGAGAATGCTTAAGTGATTTCGACTTGCCGCTCGGGGTGAAATCCCGAACGTGCCTATGTACTTCCGTTTGAATGGAAGATCAAAGTCAACGTAGTTCGATAGGCCTTCTTTGAAGGGCTTTGAATGGATATGCTTAATGCATGTGTGTGTGTATGCTTCGTGCATTTTTGTTTAGTCATTTTGCCAAAGAATTGATTGATTTTTAGGCATTTGATGCCAAAAATGTTGATTTTAATGGCTTTTAGCCAAAAAGATTGATTCAGGCAATTGTTGCCAAAATTGATGCGATTTAGGCGATTGTTGCCAAAATTGATTATTTTAAGGCTTTTAGCCAAAATAAGTTGATTTAGGCAATTTATTGCCAAAAGTTGATGATGGGGCGATTATCGCCAAAATTGATTGCTTTAAGGCAATTTATTTGCCAAAAGCAATCGTTTGAAGGCTTTTAGCCAAAAATTGTGATTTAGGCAATTTGATTGCCAAAATGATTGATTTTAGGCGATTGTCGCCAAAATGATTGATTTTAAGGCTTTTTGCCAAAAAGAGTGATTTAGGCAATTTGATTGCCAAAATGATTGATTTTAGGCGATTGTCGCCAAAATGATTGATTTTAAGGCTTTTTGCCAAAATTTTAATTTAAGCGATTTGTCGCTAAAAAGTGGTTAATCTAATTTATAGGCAATTTATTTGCCAAAAATTGATTGAACCGTGGGCAATTTGTTGCCATAAATGTGATTGATTTAATTGTAGGCAATTTGTTGCCAAAACGTGATTGATTAAGGCTTTTTAGCCACAATTATTGATTAATTGGACTTAACCCGGACTGTTCGAAATAAAGGCAATTAACCGTAGTTATTAATTAACTAGGTCTTTTTAGCCGATATTGTCGGATTTAGGCTTTAATACCACGATTATTAATTAACCGGGCATTTAAGCGTAAAATCTTTAATTGAGGCAGTTTATTTGCCTGATGATGACATGAAATGCATTTATGCAGTTGTAGAGTTATTAGGAGTAGGAGAGAAGCATGCATGAAGTGCTAAAATTAAATAGGCAGAGTTTAGTTCATGTAACTGATTTAATCGACGGCCACTTCTTAACTCCAGGTTAAGCTCCTCGTTAAGGGAATTTTAATTAATTTTAATTTTAGTGACCAAATATCACAACAAGAAGCAATAAAAGCTAAATAAAAAATGCAGAAAAGCAGTAAAGAATCGCAAGGAGCGTAAGGGAGAAGGAGCGTCCGTCAACACAGACTGAGTGAGGAAAACGGAAAGCCCGGGGCCACTATTTATAGGCAAAATTGGACTGTTTCGGCTGCCGGCGGCTGGGCCGCCGTGCCCGGTGGTTTCGTGATCTGAACACTCCGGAGGCTTTTCCGGGAGCTCCAGACCTCGAAAAAAAATTTCGAGACCAGTTCCGCGATCCTCGCGGCGTCCCGGACGTTCAAGTACCATATTGGCATACTTCCGGTAAATTTCTAAAATGGCCTCCGGTCCGGCCGGACTATTTGCAGTCCGGGAAAACTGGCTTTTCGAGCCTCAAAATTTGAGTATTCACACTTTTAAATCTTTCTTAAAGTCATAATGAAATTTATCATAAGAAACTTCTTATCATATAAAATCATACTTTCCTTATTCAAAATTCAAAGCACATACACCTTAAATACCCATTTTTTTAAAACTCTAAACATATGAAAATCATCAAAATAATCATACTTATGTCATATATATATAGATAACATACCATACAAAAAAAAAAAAATTAAGTAAGCCTTACCATCCTAGGGTGGTTTGGCCTCTTAATGAAAACCAAGGGGAGGAAATTTCCTTCTCCAACCAAGCATACTAACATAAACTCTTATACACCAAGGTATCCATTTCTATCCTCATCATGCATTATCTAAACTAATTCCACACTTTATCCCAAAATTTCCAACAATTTTGCCCATTTATATCCATTTAAACATATCTACAATAACACTTTTCAAACTTATATCTTATTTTGGACAAATCAATCCTCAAACGTACAAATAATCAAGAGAACCTCATCACACATAATTCATACATACATTTATCCAAATAAACGTATGATTCAAGGCATAGGAAATTTCCAGCATTAAAATAACCTTGACCTTTGCTGGGTTTTTAAGACATAACTTGAGTTATAGATTTCCAAATTGAATGAAATTAGATTCATAGAAAGCTAAGACAAAATGATACAAATAATATGAAGGAACCATAGCCCAGATCAATCTATAAGATAGCAAACAAAAGCTAGGAACACAGACCAGCAGACCAGACCTGATTCAGCAGAACCAAGTCCAATGTTTATTGCATTCCTACTAAACCAAACACTCAAATAAAACCAATCCAGAACGAGAGAAGTCTCAAGCACAGGGAAAAAATGTTTATGAAGAATTCAGAACCTAATCTTGTCATTATAGTGGTCAAAATGGGCACTCAATTCAGTGATGCATGTGGCCCGACACAACAGAGTCCGTTTGGGTGTTTCAGCCATAAGTTGAGCTATGTATCTCCAAATTGGACACAAGAGGATGGGTTGGAAAGCTAAGAAGTAGACCTACAACTTTTATGAAGGACTCAGACACAAATAGAGACTAGAAAGGATCGAAAAATTGTCCTAAATCTCACCCTAGAACACATTTTCCCAAATTCAGCTTACTTGCACCATGAAAAGAACATGAAAGACAAAGATACAAGGTTGAGATTTCTACCACATACTAAATACTCATCAAACATCATCCTAAGAGCATAAACCAACAAAGAAGAACAAGAAAACTTAAGGCCTTATTCCTCAATAGATTCTGCCACTCTTGGAAGATGAAGAAGAAAATGTTTTCCTCATCAATTCAACATACATGCATGCTTAGAAATCTCCCAAGAACACATTTATACCACCAAAGTTCAATAATCAAATCATTTCATATAAAATTCCAAATTTTCATAAAATATTATACACTTCACAAAATCAAAAATTTTAACAAAGGAATTGTGTTTATGAACACTAACCTTAAAAACAAGCTCTAACAAGCTTCACTAAAACTCTTTAAGCTTTAGCTTGCCCTTCTCTTTGGTAGAAGATTCTCTACCCTTTGACCCAAGTAGGAAAATCTCCAAATTTCTTGAAATTAGTCACCAAAAATCACTTATCTAGCTTGACTCTCAAAGATTAATTACTTAAATCAAGTTGATGAGGTGAATTTGGTGGATTGAGCAAGTAGAAGTTGAAGAAAAACAAAGAGAAGAAGGTGAGGAAGTTCGCGTTGAAGAGAAGAAGAAGAAGAGAAAAAGTGGTTGCTCAATTACTGGAGTTGATCTTTATAAAGCAACTAAGGGTGTTTTGATCTTTCCCCACAATTGGATGGCTAAGATTAAGTCAAAAGTAATCTCATCTAATGGCTAAAAATATTCTCCAATTCAATTCCTTCAAAATATTATTTATCTCCAAAAATTTCTCAAATTACTCCATAAAAATAATTCCTCAAATTTCCTGAATTAATAAAGCATCATAATTCACTATTCACTAATTATCTAAATTCTCCAAAAATATTCGTTACTTACTTTCTACCCATAAAAATCATGCATACATACTCCAAAAATATTAAAGAAAATATAAAACATATATCATAATTTTTCCGGACCAAAATAATACCGACTCCCTGTTGACGCGTAATTTTATGCCCCCACCTGACCCGATGATGATATGAGGACAAGGGATGAGGTATCACGATCAACCAGAAGTGTTTGAACCCAAAATTGAACCAAACCGCCCAAAGGAGCCTGACCCTCGTTAGGGCTACGTCACGCAGCCACTACCTGCGTGACGGCACTCTCAGTCGCGTCACGCAGCTCTAACGCGGCTGACACCTCTGGCGCGCGCCCGTGTAACGGCCTGCACTGTTTGTATGGATACGCGGCAACTGTACGAAAAGTAAGTCGCGTCACGCAGCTTACGGGTGTGTCACGCAGCTACTACCTGCGTGACGCGACTATGCTCTGTTGCCCTAGCCATATAAATACAACATTTTACACCAAAAACGGGACTTTTGGCACTTTCTCTCATTTTTCTCTAAAAATCCTAAAGCTTTAAACTAAGTTTTCGACTAAAACGGCTAGGTTTTCTTCCCCAAAAACTCAAGTGAGTAAACTTGAGGAAGATCAAACCATTAACCATTTAGTTTTGAAATCAAGAAGCATAAAATATAAGAAAAGAAAAAGAGAGAAAGAGAGAAACACTTGGTTCTGTGAAAAGTTTGACAATCACATTTCTGGAATCGTGAAACAACGTCTCTAAACTAATCTCAGTGAATGCAATCCTCAAATCTGAGGGCTAGGTAACTGTTCTAACTTTTCTTTTTCATTTCTAGTCTTTATTTCTCAAAAATCTCATTTTCATAAGTATTTAGTTGGTTTGTGATTGGTAAAACGTAATTTTGCCCACTGTTGGACTTTTCTGAGTTGTGTTTAATCACTATTGACAAAAAGAACAAGTAAAAAGAGTAGTTTGAAAGGTAGTTACGGACCAAAGTAGCCGCGTCACGCAGCTACTACCTGCGTGACGTGGCTGTTCATGTCCAAAAGCCCTTGATCTGGACTGGACCACCTGCGTGACGCAGCTCTTCGTGTACTCAGTTTGTATTTTGTCTTCATATTTATATTTAACGTTATGCCTTGAATAAATAATCAATATGCCTGAGGATTTTAAATAATGTAACGGACAGTGTCGTCACGTAGCTAGGAGTTTCGTCACGCGACTGTTCTTCGTAGAACAGCTGCGTGACGCAACTGTTCTAATTTTCAGTACAATAACCAGAGTTCCGTCACGCGACTGTTCTTCATAGAACAGCTGCGTGACGCAACTATTATAAGTTCCAGAATAAAAGATAAGAGTTGCGCCACGCGACTGTTCTTCCATAGAACAGCTGCGTGACGCGACTGTCTTCCAGTCCCAGATTATTTTTATTATTTTGTCTTGATTTCATTTCATTAAGTAGATTTCTAATCTTAATCCGGAAAATGATCAATAATGGGCAAATTGAGTTTTGATCAAACCAAGTCAATTAATTTGTTGTGATTATGGGATTTTGAGATTTAATATTCATTATTTCCTTTTAATTGTATTATTAAACTCGGTTTGTGGCCCGCCTTTAACCATAAGGCAAGAGCGGGTCTTTTAATTATTTTATTTGATATATATTGTGGATGAATGATGGATGGGATGATTAATTTATGGATGAATGCAATGAATTTATTTGGGACGATTAATTAATTTTCCACATAGGAACTCGGTTCGATTTATTCGGGTTGGGTTTAAATAATTCGGCTTTTTCCAAAATAAAATCAATTAGAAATCGTAGGTTAAAAGAGGCCGGTTTTCCGGGCGTCAGCTTCCAACGGGCCGACGTACCTAATTCCCTTACCCAGAATCGTACTTGGTACGCCTGACCAGTTTTCTTCTAAATAATTTGGCCTTAAATAAAAATGGGTTAAATGGAGTCACTTTTGTAAAATAAAATTGGAAACGGTCCCATTGCCGAAATAATGGGTGGCGACTAAAATAATTTATAAGACCGATTTATCGGCACTGCATATCAAAAAAAAAAAAGGGTTTTATCACCTCTTTTTCCAAAACAAAATAATCCAAATAATAAACAAAAAAAAAGACAATAATTTTTCGTGTTTTGTTCCGGGGTGAAAATAGTTTGGCGACTTCACTGGGGATTTTGCACCCACTAATCCCTGGTTGTTTTTAATAAACAATTTAGTGGTTGCAATTAGGAATTGACTCTAAAAACCCTACTTTTCTAAATAAAATTGATTAGAAAAAGCCGATGGAAAATTTTTAATCGTCCGTATGTGTTTAATTGCTTTCCTTTTCCTTTCATAGGATTTTTTGCATTCACTTGCATTTCTCTCTTCTCACCTCATTCTACCCCTACTACCCTTCCGTACTGGTGTTAAGTTTGACGGTGGATCTAGCCTAAACCATGCGATTTAGGTGCATCCATCCGAGAATTAACATTACTACCAACCGCAAGCCTAGTACCTTAAAGGTGCGTCAAAAGGAGTAGGCCCAACAAAGCCCAAATCCTGTCTGCGGAACCCAGACTTTGTTAAGCCCAATAAGACTAAAGCCAATGCATATAGTTAAAAGCCGTAGTTACTTCCCCTAAGGAAATACCCGGTTCTATTTGCTGCTGTTGTGCCGCATTCATTTCCGAGAGTTGAAATCGTCAATCTCAAAACCCCCTGTTGGTTGTCGAGATTAGACCAATTCCTAGGAAATAGATGTCGGAATTTATACCAATGGAATCCGTGTGTGGGAGAAATAAGGTGGGAGAAAATAGCCGATCGTAAATCCAAAAGGAACGATCGACGACAGATAATGCTCGAAATGTTCAAATACAAAATAAGTTATTGTCATATTATTCACACCGAATTTTTGGTCCAGTCGTTGAAACCGAGATCTTATTTCCATGCTGATCTTAGCACATTAGAAATGCATTTCTCATCCTATGTGCTTTTCATTTTCGCATGCATACATGCAGGACCCTCTTTAACTCAGAAATTTTTTGTCAGAATTGATCCTTCACGGGAAACTGCTTCGAGAGCTTGGAACCGACACCCTGGTCAGCGTTTAGTCAGAACTGTGAATACTCAAATTTTGAGGCTCAAAGAGCCAGTTTTCCCGGACTGCAAACAGTCCGGCCGGACAAAAGGCCGTTTTGGAAGTTCACCAGAACTATGCCAATATGGTACTTGAAATGTCCGAAAAATTATGAGGATCGCAGAACTGGTCCCGGAATATTTTTTGGAGGTCCGGAACTCCCGAAAAAGCTTCCGGAACAAGAAAAAAAGCACACGGGACAATGTGCCCGCGGCGGGTACGGCCGCCCCACTAGGGCGGGCACGCTGCCCTGGAGGGCGGGCACGCCCGCCCTCAAGGGGCAGCGCGCCCGCCCCCTCTGGGGCAGGCCCGCTCGCCCTAGAGGGCGGGCATGCCCGCCCTCATGGGGCGGGCACGCCCGCCCCCCTGAGGCGAGCACGCCCGCCCTCGAGGGCAGGCACGCCCGGCCCCCTTGCTCGCCCTCGAGGGCGGGCAGGACCGCCCTCGGGTCTCCTTTTTCCTATAAAATTGGCCCCGGAGCCTCCCTTTTGACACACTTAGTCTGTGTTGACGGACGCTCCTTCTCCCTTACGCTCTTTGCGATTCTTTACTGCTTTTCTGCATTTTTTAGTTTTAGTCTTATTGCTTTCTTGTCTTGTTAAGTGGTCACTAAAACTAAATTTAATTAATATTCCCTTAACGAGGAGCATAACCTGGAGTTAAGAAGTGGCCGTCGATTAAATCAGGTATGTAAATTAAGTTTTACCTATTTAATTTTTTTAGCACTTCATGCATGTTTCTCTTCTACTCCTCCTAATTCTACAACTGCATAAACGCATTCACGTCATCTTTAGGCAAGCAAAATTGCCTCAATTAAATAAACTTAGGCTAATGCCCGGTTAATCAATAATCGTGGTATCAAAGCCTAAATCCGATAATAATGGCTTAAAATACCTAGTTAATTAATAACTATGGTTATTCGCCTTCATTTCAAACAAATCTGGCTTAAGTCCAATTAATCAATAATTGTGGCTAAAGAAGCTTTAATTCAAACACGTTTTTCCCGGCAATAAATTGCCTACATTACCATTCGGTTAATCGACTTTCGGCAAATACATTGCCTATAAATTAGATTAACTACTTTCAGCGACAAATTGCTTAAATCAATCTTTTGGCAAAATGCCTTAAAATTAATCAACTTATTTTGGCTAAAAACCTTAAATCAATCATTTTTGGCGACAATAGCCTAAAAAAATCATCTTTTGGCAAACTAATTGCCTAAATCAACCTTTTTGGCTAAAAGTCTTAAAATCAAGCATTTTGGCGACAATCGCCTAAATCACAATATTTTTGGCAACAATTGCCTAAATCAATCTTTTTGGCTAAAAGCCATTAAAATCAACACTTTTGGCAACAAATGCCTAAGAATCAATCAATTTTTCAGGCAAAATGCCTAAACAAAAATGCACAAAGCATACACACACTCATGCATAAAGCATCCCCTTCAAAGCCCTTCAAAGAAGGCCTATCGAACTACGTTGACTTTGATCTTCCATTCAAACGGAAGTACGTAGGCACGTTTGGGATTTAACCCCGAGCGGCAAGTCGAAATCACATAAACATTCCATTGGTCCAATTACCTTGCAAAGCATTCATTCATGGTTAGTTCATCAGCATGACATAGTCTCGGGATCCATCTCGGGTTTGCACACCATGCCTTAAACATTGGGATAATTAATCTAGTAATTAGGTTAATTAAAATTGGAGTCACTTAGGGTTTTTTCCTAGTTTACCCTAAAATAATTAAACAAGGTGGCAACTCATACATTCACGTGCATTTCTATCCTTTATCATATGCATTCATATGCCTATGTGTTTTGGGGGAGGGGTTCACAAGAACATCCCCAATCCCCGAATTTGTTCCAGTTAGTTCAGTGAGCTATTCAAGTTCATCAGATTTAGAGCCCGACTCAGATTCAATAGAAATGGCAGATGATATAGGGGGTGAGCCCGGGTTTTCGCAAGCTCAGATGAGGACCATCGCTTAGATTGTAGCCACTGCTCTCGCCCAAGATAGGGCCCAAAACCAAACTACTCCCCCTTCTAGCAGCCAACCTGTGGTTGAAGAGAGGCAAATTCCAGATCCTGTGTCAGATAATCAGACCTCTGTAGGAAACACTACCCCCGCCGAGAATGATGTGCTCAAGCAACTGGCCGAGCTGAAAGAACGATTTGACAAAATGGCTGCAGTAAAGGAAAAAGACCCGGTCACCAACTTTCATATAACCGAGTATGTTTTGCACCCAACCAGTTCTGCCTCATTTAAGACTTTCAAGCATACCATATTTGAAGGAGACAATGATCCTCGTTCTCACTTGTCTGAATTTCTCCGAGTCTCTCAGATGAACCGGTAGAATGAGGAAGATGTTTTGCGAGCATTCCCGCAAACATTACACAAAGACTATCGGAGGTGGTATGATGGTCTAGATGAGGAGGTTCAGAAGAATTGGATCAAACTACAGACTGCTTTTCTCAAGCATTGCAAGACCGATGAGAGTGACGAGTTCGGTTTGCGCGACCTGGAGGGTTTGAGACAAGGGAAGGATGAAAGCTTTTCTGATTACTATAGGAGGTGGAGAACAAAGCTGTATAGAGTTCAGACAAGGCCAAAAGACAAAGAATTGATCTGTATCTTCAGTAGGAGCCTGTTGCTCTTCTTTAAGGAAAGAATGTTGACCCAACCTCTCACTGATTTTGCTCTAGTTCAAAGTGCTGGTCTGAACATAGAAGAGTTGTACAAGGAAGAAAAGAAGAAGAATAGAGGGTTTGGCAACTATCGAACTTCTTATGGTGACAGAAGTGCCGGAAGTAGTAATCAGAACCAGTCGGGGAGCAGTAACACAGTGGGGGCAGTTAATGAAAGAACCAGAAGAGAGATTACCGATTTAGGAAGACCCTTGAGCACAGTGCTAAGATCATGCATCAAGAATGGAGTGTTGTCGAAGCTGCCAGTCGACCCGACTAGACCCGTGCAAGGGAGGTATATGGACCGAAACTGCGATTACCATCAGTGCAAAGGGCATTCAACTGATGAATGTTTCAAATTAAGGCATGATATCCAAGACTTGATTGACAGTGGGAAGATTACCAAACCGTCTGAGAGGAACAAGCCTAGCACTAAGAACAACCCGCTTCCCCAATATCAGTACAACTATCCGTCTCGAAAGACTCAGTCGGGTGGATCGGTCAATGCGATTGGGAGCGGATTACCAGAAGAAGTGGTATTGGCGGAAGCTGAATGGGAAGAGCGGATGTGCGCCATGTTGAACATATGGGATGACTACAGTAGCGATGAGGAAGGAAAGGTGCCAGTAAAGATTGAAATTGAGAAAAGCATCACGATGAAGGTAGGCGATGTGCCAGAAGATGAGGATGAGCAACTCCAGCTTGCCATTCAAAAGAGCTTAGCCGATCAAGAGGAGCAGTGGAACTACAGCAGTGAAGAGGATGTGAATGAAGTAGGTGTTCAGAGCTTGACCCGGAGTGGGCGAGTATACAATCCCGAGAGCAGTATGCAGGCTAAGGGGAAAGAGATTATTGTTGATGGAACAAAGAAGAAAGTGACAGAGAAAGGCGGAGAGGAGCCAAAAGAAAAGAAGAAAGAGGAAGAGGTAGTGAAAGGGCAGAAGAAGACTGTCGAGGTTGGAGAAAGCAGTCAGAATAAGGTACTTAATGGGGTGACCGCCAGTTTAGTGCTGAATCAGTTACAAAGAACAAGAGCAGATATTTCAATATGGGACTTGCTGATAGCATCTAAGGAGCATAGAGAAGCTTTACTTGAAGCTATGCTTTTGTTAGAGTGCCAGCTCGAATTCAAAGTGTGGATATGATCAACGTGCTACAGCGAAGGATAGGTGAAGTCACTTTCTTTGACTCAGTCCTCCCACCAGAAGGAAGAAACCACTGTAAGCCGTTGTACATTCAGATCGCCGTCAGTGGACGAGATACCCAGAATGTGATGGTGGATAACGGATCAGCACTGTGCGTGTGTCCGCTGAAAATGCTGTCTAAATTTAAAATCGAAGAGTCAGAGCTTGAGCCATCAAATATGGTGGTCAAAGCCTATGACAACACCATGAGGAATGCAAAAGGAACTTTTAAAGCAAAGATATCCACAGGAGCCGTGGAAAGCTGGATAGACGTGGTTGTGCTTGACATCTTAGCCAACTATGCTCTTTTGTTGGGAAGACCCTGGCTCCATCCTTTGGGTGCAGTTCCGTCCACTCTGCACAGAAAAGTAAAAATTTTGTGGGGTACAGATGTGGTGACAGTCAACGCGCAAGAGGATCTGAGTGTGGCAACAGTGGAAGGCTTAGAGCTGGCAGTTCCGTTATCGGGTTTTCAGGTGGCAATAATTGATGCGCCCACCACCAAAAGCAAGAGTGCAGTGAATAGAATGAGTCCTTTCTCAAGGAAGATGATGAAGAAGATGAATTGGCAGTACAGCAAAGGTCTGGGCCGGGAGTTGCAAGGAATGTTTGAACCTCTCTCATCGGCATTGGGACAGCAAGACAAGCGCGGATTGGGATACTCTGAAAATAGAAAGAAGGAACGGTATGAGATTCGATCTCCAGTCAGAGGGTCAAATTTGAATCATATCTTCTTTGTTCCACAAGCCGAGGGAGAATTTCAGAGTAGGGGGAAGACCTACCCCGGCTTGGAGATATTCATGACCGATTATGAGGAGAAGCTGATCAAGTTGCCCGAACCTTCCTTGGAACAGCTGGTGGATGGGACTGAATTTATGATGTGTATGACAGAAGCGAGCACTGAATCTGAGTGGTTGAAGAAAATATCCAAGGTTGAAGACTTCTTGGGGATTGGGGATGAAACTTCCAAGCTAGTGCAAGAGCAGAAGGCCAAGGCGTGCATCCTCCAGTCGGTTCTAGCTGCTGAAGACGCCGAAGAGGCAGAGAGGAAGGTATTGAAGGTGAAGCCGGTGGAAGAGAAAGTGGAGACTACCCAAGAGGAAGAAGAAGGTGCAGATGCTGATGAAGTAATCCAGGCAATAAAAGATACTTGTAATGAATGTATTGAATAGGCAATTAATCCTGTATTTTGTTTTTTTTATGCTTGTTTCGAGAACACTTTGGATGGTTTTCCTCTTTTATTTCAATCAATGGAAGTGAACTTTGACTACTTGTTTTCTTGTTTTCCTGATTGTCATGCTCATGGCATTGATTACACCACACGCATATTTGACATAAATGCATTGCATCATTTTGCATTTAATTTAAGCACCACTGAAGATCCTAAAATAATCGAAATCGGATCAAACTTTAAACCTGAGCTTAGACAGGATCTCCAAGAATGTATTAAAAGAAATTCAGAGGTATTTGCCTGGAGCTATGCGGACATGCCAGGGATCGACAGATCAATAGCAGAGCACTTCATTCCTACTGATCCGAGTGTTAAGCCAGTAAAGCAGAAAAGGAGAAGGGTCAGACCAGAGTGGCAAGATAAGATCAAAGCTGAAGTCCAGAAGCAGTTGGATGCAGGATTCTTGGAAGTAGTTCACTATCCGGAATGGTTGGCGAATATAGTCCCGGTACTAAAGAAAGATAGGAGGATAAGGGTCTGTGTTGACTACAGGGACCTGAATAAAGTCTCGCCTAAAGATGACTTTCCACTTTCGCACATAGATGTTTTGATCAACAGTGCTGCCGGAATGGGATGTTATTCTATTATGGACGGATTCTCCGGATACAACCAAATATTGATGGCTTTAGTGGGCAAGCACAAGACTGCCTTCACCACGGATTTCGGAACATTTTGCTATAGGGTAATGCCATTTGGATTGAAGAACGCCGGGGCAACATACCAGAGAATGGCGACAACATTTTTTCATGATATGATCCATAAAGGGCTAGAAGTATATGTGGATGACATGGTGATCATGACAAAAACACAGGAAGAACATGCAGAGGTGTTGGAAAAGTTCTTCGCACGGGTCAAGCAGTATAACTTGAGACTCAATCCTAAGAAGTCCGTATTCAGAGTAACGAAGGGGAAGTTGTTAGGTTTCATTGTAGGACCTAACGGGATTGAGGTTGACCCCGACAAAATAAAAGCCATTCAGGACATGGAACCGCCTAGAACAGAACGTCAGGTGAGGAGCTTCCTAGGTAAAATTCAGTACATCAGCAGGTTCATTTCGAGGTTATCCATCACCTGTGCTCCAATTTTCAAGCTACTGAAGAAGAATCAGCCAGTCAAGTGGAACGAGGATTGCCAAAAAGCCTTTGACCACATAAAGAAATACTTGATGAATCCACCGGTGCTTAGTTCACCAAGACCCGGAGAACCTCTAATCTTTTATTTATCCGTAGAAGATGCAGGAGTCGGAGCAATGTTGGTACAGCCGGACGCCGCTGGAGTAGAAAAGGCCATTTACTATATTAGCAAGAAACTACTGCTTACAGAGGAGAAGTATAACTTGGTGGAGAAAACATGCATGGCAGTAGTGCGGTCGATAAAGAAGTTGCGGCCTTACTTTGATTCCTTCAAGGTCACTTTTGTCTCCAAAATTGATCCTCTGAAGTATTTACAGAGGATGCCTACTCTAGAGGGACGGTTATCTAAATGGCTAATTCAGATGTCTAGCGTGGATGCAGAATTTGTAACGAAGAAAACGGTCAAAGGTCGGGCTGTAGTAGAATTCCTGGCAGAAAATCCAATTACAAGTGATGAACCTTGGGAATTAGAGTTTCCAGATGAGCACTTACTATATATTGAAATAGGGGCTTGGAAATTGTACTTTGATGGATCAGCCAACAGAAATGGAGCCGGAGCTGGCATTGTAATTGAAGCACCTAATGGCGAGGTTACCATAATGTGCAAGAGACTGTTGTTCCCGGTCACTAACAACATGGCGGAATATGAAGCATGCATCATGGGAATGGAAGCTCTCCTTGCATCCGGTGCTAAGGAGGTCGAGGTAATAGGAGATTCATTATTGGTTATTGAACATGCTAATGAGAGATGGAAGGTAGAAGAAGAAAGATTGAAGCCCTATGTCGAGTACTTGTTGAAAAAGGCAGCGCTATTCGACAAGATCACTTTCATTCACATAGGAAGAACCTATAACAGAATTCCAGACGCCTTGGCAAACTTGGCATCGGCTTGGCAAGATTTGAGTAAAGTTCCGAAGAAGCAGTTTATCATTACCACAGCCAATATCCCGTGCTATAAAGAACATTTTGTGAACCAGGTAGAGTCAGAAGAAGAACCATGGTTCACGGATATTCTGAGGTATATGAAAGAAGGTACTTTTTCTGATGATGCGACGAAAGAAGACCGCGCAGTTCTCAGAAAAATGGCTTTGAGTTATGTTCTAGCCGATGGTGAACTCTATAGAAGAGCTTGGGATGGAATGTTGCTGAGATGCGTGAGCAAGAAAGAAGGAGAAGACATAATGAGGAAGGTGCATGAAGGAGTTTGCGGTACTCATCTAAGCGGCATGAGCCTAGCAAGAAAAATCATGAGGCAAGGATATTTCTGGATGCAAATGGAAGGTGACTGTGTTCAGTATGTGCATCATTGCAAAGCTTGCCAATATCATGGCAATAAAAGCCATTTACCTGCTGTTGAACTCCATCCGACAACTCCTTCTTGGCCTTTTTCTGCATGGGGTATAGACGTCATTGGCAAAATCTCGCCAGCAGCATCAAACGGCCATCAGTATATATTGGTTGCAGTTGACTACTTCTCTAGATGGATTGAGGCTCAATCTTACAAAACTTTAACTGCCAAACATGTGGCTAGGTTCATTGAACAGAACATTTTCTGTCGCTATGGTGTTCCTCATCATATAGTTACAAGATAATGGTTCTCATTTTCAAGCAGATGTTGGCCAATTACTTTATAGATACAAGGTTGAGCATCACCATTCTTCTCCTTATCGCCCTCAGACTAATGGCGCAGTAGAAGCTGCGAATAAGGAGATCAAAAGAATCATGTCGAAGATGTGTGAAAGGTACAGAAGCTGGGCTGAGAAACTTCCTTTTGCGCTCTGGGGGCATCTCACTACATTCAAATCAGAAAGTGGAGCCTCTCCTTTCGAGCTTGTATATGGAATGGAGGCAGTGTTACCGATAGACCTCGAAAAGAAGTCTCTTAGGGTTTTGGTAGAAGCTGGTCTGACCGAAGAAGAATGGGTCAAGAAGAGATCTGAAGATTTGGCGCTCTTAGATGGAAAAAGATTGAATGCTCGATTCTAGGATCAGATGAGAAAAAAAAGAATTGCTCGTTTCTACAATAAACGGGTACATCCAAGGGGTTTAAAGAATGGAGATTTGGTTTTGATCAGATTATTGGATCATGAAGCCCAGAATCATCCTGGTGGGAAATTTAAGCCCAACTGGCATGGCCCGTTCAGAGTTCACAAGCTATTAGCAAAAGGCGCCGCTGAATTAGTCACCATGGAAGGAGAGCCTGTCAACCGAATTGTCAATCAGGATCAGATGACGAGATTTTATGCCTGAAATGATGATTTCGATTAAAAAAAAAATTTAGCTAAGTTGAAAACCCAAAAGGGCGGCTTAGGCAAAATTAAGCTCGCTAGGTTGAAAACCCGAAAGGGCGGCCTAGGCAAAAGTTAGAGCGTGAATAAAATAAAAAAATAATAATAATAAAATAATAAAAAAAATAAATAAAAATTTGAGGGATCAACGTGTGGTGCTTAGTTTAAATGCAGAATCCATGTCATGCGTTCGTGATAAATGTGTGATTTGTTGCTCAATGCCATCAACCCGACTTGAAGAAGAATAGGAGGTCGAGTAGTTAGAGGAAATGACCATTGTATTAGAATAAACTTTCTTTACTTCTGTATAATGTTGAAAAGAAGTAAGATTAATAAAGGATTTGAATTTCAAAATGTTTCTTTTGGGGTTATGGTCAAAGAATGCAAGACCTTCCTCTCTGCTTATTTGATCAAAGATCGACTCCTTTGGTCTAAAATGTTCCGGCTGTTGGTCCTGCCTAAACAATGAACTCTTTTAAGACGTTGATCAGAGGGACGAGCACCATTTTCTCAGTGATTTCCCTGGAAAGATCAATATAAAACCATGCATAAACCTTAGCACTTGCATAGGTTCATGCATACATAAAAGAAGTTACATTTGTTATTTTTGTCTGATTTGTACAGGTGATAAAACAGTCACTCCATTCTTTGTTGTTTCCAAGCGTAAGCTTTTGTTTTTGCAGAATAATTTCTTTCTTACGAGCTTTCATTTATTAACCCAAGGGCAGGAGGCCCAAATAACTAACACAACAAATAATTTCGAGGGAAAAAGTTTATTGTCTGTTATTGATTCATGTCTGTAGAAAACAGGAATTAATAAAGCCAGTATCATTGAGATCATTTATTCTAGTGGGGCCTATCAGCAGAGGCCAACCTTCACAGAGCATGACATCATTGTGGGGTAAAGAACCAGTTGGCATATGCGGGTGTCACAGTGTACTGCATCGTTCCTTCATCTAAATACACGGTGTTTCGATTTCGCCAACGGTTAGCCAAATTGGTTAACATATGTGGTGTTATCAGACCGCTCTCGAAGTTATGGACTCTGGGAACACGCTGTATCATCCCATACTGACGGCTGATCCTATCAGGGAAATAGGCCATGGAATGATCTAGACTGGCATACAACACATAGTTGAGATTCATACTTCCGGTCGTGACCAGTCTAATCCTCCACCAAAGACAAGTCCACCGAATAGTAGGGTTACCACCAAAATCGAAGCGTCTCCGAGACCGAGATTGAAAAATGGCAGCCTCGTAGGTTGGAATTAAGCGAGCTGGAACCGGAGGAACAGACTTAATTTGTCCAGAGCCCAGGCTTGTAATAGCAGTGGACAACCGCGATGATGGACATTGAAGTCGATGATGTGAAGGGCAATATCCCTGACCCAACACATTGTTTCTCCCATGATCATCATGAAGACAGTATGATGGTACAATTGCATGTCCCGAACAATGGTCAGAAGTCGAAAATCTCCAATTCTGGGTTGATGATTCTTCATGGCATACACATTCAACAGTAAGAAGCAGCAAGCTCAAATCCAAGAGGGATCTAGATCAATGGACAAAACCCCGTTCAAGAAAGGTTCCAAAGGAAGGCCTTGATCCGCATTTATGCCGTCAGGAAGGTAAACCGGACACAAGGCCATAATCTCAACTAGATCATACCTAGGACCTGGGGGTAAGGCCGGAGTTTTGTCTTGATCAGGATGATGATCTATCACGGCGCACATCTCCTCGTAGGTCGGAGTTACCTCAGAGTCTTCAAACCGGAAAATCGTGGTGTTAGGATTGAAAGGAGCAACAAGCCAAGACAAGAAACCATAGTCAGGTTTTAAGTCTTTGAAATATTTTAGCCAAACGAGTTGGTTCATTGGAGGGATTTGCCATAGATCGCCCCGGATGGATTGGACGAAAGATGAGACTTGATTTCTGAAAGCCATGAAAAAGGATTATCTAAGAAACTGATTCGCTTTGAATGCTGGATGTGAAGGAAAGGTAAAGTAAAACCCCCATTTATAGAAGGATGAAGGGACCAATGAGCGAAGCATTGTCATTGTCCGACATAATGTCCACTGTCAAGGGTAGTTGGAAAGATATCCATGTATGGACTGTTTGGGTTGGTGAGCACTTAAACCCGCATTGATCAATAAGAAGGACGGTTTGTACAATGAGGAGGTTGAATCTTTATGACCGCATTAATCACCCTGTCAGGTAAGTACTACGATCCACTGTTATTTAGCAATTTATTTTTGTCGTATTTTATTTTAAGCCCATTATTTTATTCTTTCTTTATTTCATTTTATTTCATTTATTTCATTTATAACAAATCGGTCCATGGACCACTAACAAGGTGGACCGCTTTTGTAAATAAATGAGACACCGTTGTTTCGTGTTTTTGTATTTGTGTTTTATTTTTCCAGGAATAAGACTTCACAGTTGTAAAATATAAACACACACGACAATATAATAAAAACAAAATATTATAAAAATTTAAATAATATCATAAAAAATAATATAAATGTACAATTATCCTAAAAATAATAAAATAATATAAAACTACTAAATGTTCAAAAAATGTCAAAAAGTGGATGAGACGCGGAGCAGGACTACCGCCGCCTACGGCTCGGACCAGCAGCAGCCGGAGGGGGTGGAGACAGTGGTGCATCAGCGGAAGAAGAGCCGTCCTCATCCTCCTCGGAAGAGTCGAGCGGGATGCCCTCAACCTCCAGCCTTGTCCGAAGCCGCTCTACCTCCGCCTGGAGTCGGCTCACAGCGCTGGACTGACGAGACTGATGCCTCCGCAGCCTACCGATCTCTAGGTTCTGAAAAACAAAGATGTGTAAGAAAAAAAATAATAATAATAAGAAGGAAGAAGGACAAGACGCAGAAAGACTGTACTCACCTGCTCATGTACATCAGAGTAGAGCCGACCAATGTAGGATCGGGCAAACTCGAACCACTAGTAGATCTCCTGATACCTCTGGACCGGCACCTGCAAACAAGAAACATCCATTAAAGAGCTATTCAGGTAAAGTGCTTTTAAACTTTGTAAATTCAGTTTATAACTTACATGTGTAGTATGCTCAGGGTCCAGCTGCACCGGAGGAGGAGCCTGCCGAAGATCAGCAGGAATGATGATGCTCGATCCGAGGCCTAGACCAGGGTCCAGCACCACCTCCATGCCCGGCGGGAATGGCACGTCACCCAATACTACACCGGCCGGTCTAGCCGGAGCAGCCACACCACCCGCCTCAACCGCTGCCTCTGCCCTATAGTGAGCTGCAGTCTTATGCATCTTCCGCTCCTGCATTAAATTACAGAGGAAGTGATGGTATCAGTGATCTGAAACAGTGAAAATAATAATGAAAGTAAATGAGACCGAAGATCAGAAAAGTCACCTGAGTGTACTCGAGAATCTCGGGAAGCCGCGCCTGCATCCGAGAGGCGAAGTAAGAGGGGAAATCACCGACGGACAGAAAATCGTTCGCCGAGAAGCCCCTGTACTCCACCTCCAAGTCCTCCCGGGTCAAGCCCTCCAGGAGACACATGTGCCGAGGAGGGGCATGAGGCACCCTCCGCTGTGCTGGAGCTGCCGGAGTGTCAAAAACTCTCTCTCCGAGGAAGTATTGGTTAGCCCAGTATCCTCGCATCAGCAGCCTCGACCGGGTGTGCAACTCAGCCACCTCCCAACCCGGGTAAGTCCTCCAGGCCTCGCAATCCCACGGAGTCAGGAACAGCTACAAAAGAAGAAGAAATCAGTGATCGGTGTGCATTCAAAAAAAAAAAAGAGAAAAAGATAAGCTAAGTGTTCAGAGGTTCTGTTTGTACTTACATCGGACAGCTCCCGGTCGTTAAGGAAGCTCCGCCAGTACTCAAGATCCTCGCCACTGGCATAAGTGTGATGGCAATGGGCCAAATAACAAGGAATCCTCCTAGACTCGACAGGAGAATCGCCACTCGGACCACCCGAATAGATACAGTACTCGTAGGACCATACCTGCAGTAGAGAAAGAAATGATGTCAGTTGGTTGAACAGTCGAGAATGATAAAGAAGAAACTGAAAAGTGAAGGAATGTTACCTCCAGAGGCCGGATAAACAGCCAGTTTGACTCACCGCTACCACGAGTCCAGACATCCAGACCGTGATAGAGATGAGCCAAACCGAGTGTGGCCCAGTCGAAGGACCTGACCTGGCTCAAATCCCTCAGACATGCCAGCACCGCCGGGTCTCCCTTATTCTAGGAGGTGCATAGCAGCTGGGATGAGATGATGTAAAACAAGAAGGACCGAGCAGCCCGGTCCCTCTCCTCCTGAGTGTACGCGGGAGCAGCAGGTCGGGCCTCCACCGGCAACTCCCTCCAAGCAGCCAGTCTGGTCCTGATCCTCTCGGCCCAGAATCGGAAGACCATCTCATAAGACATACATCCCTGCACGGTGTACCGGGTCTGTGTGGTGACACCGAGCAGAGAACGGACTAGCTGGGCTCCGAGAGTAGTAGTCTGGTATCGAGCATCCAGTGGGGGAGCCGGGCCAGTGAAGCGAAGGCCAGTGATGGCAGCATAGTCTACGAGCGTGAGGGTCATCTCGTCGAACCCGAAGATGAAAGTGTGCGTGCAATCGTTCCACCGCTCCATCAATGCATATCGCACAGCGGGCGGGAAACGAGGCTGTGTGCGGCACAATCCTACAGTGTAATCCCTGAAGCCTGCAGCAACAACCCGAGCTCACATGGGCGGGTCCAGCAAATCCCAGAAGGTGGAGGCATCAGTGGCTGATCCACCCGAACGGGCCTTGCCCAGATTAACCTGTAAGAAAATTTTCCAATTTCAATAAATATAATACTAACAATTGTTCATTTTCTTCTATGGCAGGAAAAATAAAAAAACTAAATTTCGGTTTGAACCGTAGCTGCGTCATGCAACTACAAATCCGCGTCACGCGTCTACACAGTTGCGTCACGCAACTTTGCCCAAGTTGTGCACCTTGAAACACAGCTGCGTCGCGCACCTCAGCACCCGCGCCACGCCACTCCATAGTTGCGTCACGCAACTGTTTGAAGTTTATTACCCTAAGAACAGATGTGCCACGCAACCACGAAGCTGTGCCACGCATCTCGGCAGCTACGTCACGCAACTGTTCCAGACTCTTCCTCGTTGACGAACAGTCGCGTCACGCAACTGTTCTTCTGAAGAACAGCTGCGTGACGCAACTGTCGAAGGTACGCAGAATGTAATTTATGCCTAATTTCACTATGTTTGTGTTATTCTCATGCAATTTTCAGGATAAAATGAAGTCGCCTAGAGATACCGACAAGCAAGCATCAATAAATCAATCTCCAACAAAATGAAAAGAGGTCAATTCTAAAGTTCAAGGCAAGCTAGGGTTTCTGGCGCCTCGAACAGTTGCGTCACGCAACTGTTCACACAAGAACAGCTGCGTCACGCAACTGTTCATTGTTGACGCATAATTTTATGCCCCCACCTGAACCGATGATGACATGAGGACAAGGGATAAGATATCACGATCAACCAGAAGTGTTTGAACCAAAAATTGAACCAAACCGCCCAAAGGAGCCTGACCCGCTTTAGGGCTGCGTCACGCAGCTACTACCTGCGTGACGGCACTCCTAGTTGCGTCATGCAGCTCTAACAGGGCTGACACCTCTGGCGCGCGCCCGTGCAACGACCTGCACTGTTTGTATGGATACGCGGCAATGATACGAAAAGTAAGTCACGTCACGCAGCTTACGGTTGCGCACGCAGCTTCTACCTGCGTGACGCGACTATGCTCTGTTGCCCTAGCCATATAAATACAACATTTTACAGCAAAAATGGGACTTTTGACACTTTGCTCTCATTTCCTCTAAAAGATGCAACTTTCTAAGTTTAAGTTTCTTGATTAACGACTAAAGCTCTTTCTCAAGAACTCAACTGGGTAAACTTGAGGAAGATCAAGTCATAGATATTTAGACTTAAAATCAAAAATACAAAAATATAAGAAGAGGAAAAGAGAGGAAAAAAAAAAGAAAACGATTTATTTTGTGAAAAATTTGGTGACCACGCTTCTGGGATCGTGAATCGTTGTCTCTAAACTAATCTCAGTGCATGCAATCCTCAAATCTGAGGGCTAGGTAATGGTTCTAACTTTTCTTTTTCATTTCTAGCATTTTATCTCTTAAAAATCTCATTTTCATATTGTTTAATTGATCTGTCATTGATAGAACGTAAGTTTGCCCACTGTTGAACTCTTCTGGGTTGATTTTAATCATTTTTAACAAAAAGAATATGTAAAAAAGAGTAGTTTGAAAGGTAGTTGCGGACCAGAGCAGTCGCGTCACGCAGCTACTACCTGCGTGACTCGGCTGTTCATGTCCAAAAGCCCTTGATTTGAACTGGACCACCTGTGTGACGCAGCTGTTTGTGTACTCGGTTGGTGTTTTGTCTTCATATTTGTATTTAACATTATGTCTTGAATAAATAATCAATATGTCTGAGGATTTTAAATAAGTCACGAACAGTTCCGTCACGTAGCTAGGAGTTCCGTCACGCGACTGTTCTTTATAGAACACCTGCATGACGTGACTGTTCTAAGTTTCAGAACAAACAGTAGAGTTCCGTCACGCGACTGTTCTTCATAGAACAGCTGCGTGACGCAACTGTTATAAGTCCCAGAATAAAAGATAAGAGTTGTGCCACGCGACTGTTCTTCCGTAGAACAGCCGCGTGACGCGACTGTCTTCCAGTCCCAGTTTATTTTTATTATTTTGTCTTAATTTCATTTCATTAAATAAATTTTTAAGCTTAATCCGGGAAATAATCAATAATGGGCAAATTGAGTTTTAATCAAACCAAATCAATTAATTATTGATGATTATGAGATTTTAGGATTTATTTCTTATTGTTTATTATTGATTTTATTATTAAATTCGGTTTGTGGCCCACCTTTAACCATAAGGCAAGAGCGGGTCTTTTAATTTTTCTATTTGATATATATTGTTGATGAATGGTGGATGGGATGATTAATTTATGAATGAATACGGTGAATGAATTTATTTGGGACGATTAAATAATTTTCCACATAGGAACTCGGTTCGATTTATTCTGGAAATAATTTGGCTTTTCTAAGATAAAATCAATTAGAAATCGTAAGTTAAAAGAGGCCGATTTTCCAGACGTTGGCTTCCAACTGGCCGACGTACCTAATTCCCTTACCTAGAATCGTACTTGGTATGCCTGACCAGTTTTCTTTCAAATAATTAGGCCTTAAATAAAAATGGGATAAATGGAGTCACTTTTGTAAAATAAAATTGGAAATAAAAATGGGATAAATAGAGTCACTTTTGTAAAATAAAATTGGAAACGGTCCCATTGCCGAAATAATGGGTGGCGACTAAAATAATTCATAAGACCGATTTATCGGCATCGTATATCCAAAAAGATTTTTATCACCTTTTCTCTAAAATAATCCAATGACCAAACAATAACATAAAAAGAGATTATAAAATTCCCCTTTTTCGTGTTTTGTCACCGGGGGGGCGAAAACAGTTTGGCGACTTCACTGGGGATTTTGCACCCACTAATCCCCGGTTGTTTTTAATAAACAATTTAGTGGTTGCAATTAGGAATTGACTCTAAAAAGCCTACTTTTTAACAAAATTGATTAGAAAGCCGATGGAAAATTTTTTAATCGTCCGTATGTGTTTAAATTGCTTTCCTTTTCCTTTCATAGGATTTTTGCATTCACTCGCATTTCTCTCTTCTCACCTCATTCTACTCGTACTACCCTTCGGTACTGGTGTTAAGTTTGACGGTGGATCTAGCCTAAACCATGCCATTTAGGTGCATCCATCCGAGAATTAACATTACTACCAACCGCAAGCCTAGTACCTCAAAGGTACGTCAAAAGGAGTAGGCCCAACAAAGCCCGAATCCTGTTTGCGGAACCCAGACTTCGTTAAGCCCAATAAGACTAAAGCCAATGCATGTAGTTAAAAACCGTAGTTACTTCCCCTAAGGAAATACCCGGTTCTATTTGCTGTTGCTATGCCGCATTCATTTTCGAGAGTTGATATCGTCAATCTCAAAACCCCCTGTTGGTTGTCGAGATTAGACCAATTCCTAGGAAATAGATGTCGAAATTTTACACCAACGAAACTCGTGTGTGGGAGAAATAAGGTTGGAAGGCATGCATTTCCCAACTCCCGTTCCCCTGTTTGATATAAACTGTACATATGTTGTGACATTCATGCACCATGTAACATTTTCTTTTTCAGCCATGCATTAATAAGAGCTAATGTTCGGTATGGACATTTGACCTTGATTTTGAGACTGGATTTCTAATTCATTTTGAATAATATTATACAGTCACTTATAGTGAATCGATGCCCGAAAGAAAAGGGAGATATAAAGGGGTTGCGATTCCTTTGTATTTTTACATTTCTCACATTATCTGAAAATAAGTAAGAGATTATAAAATTTGTAACAAAATAAAATGAAAATCCTGCTTGGGACCATATGTTCCAAGGCAAAAAGTAAGGATACTAAAAATACACAATGAAATAAAAAAATAACAAAATAATAAAATCCCGCTCGAAAATTCTTTCATTCCGAGGAAAAAGTTAGGGATTTGAGAGAAAATAGTTGATCGTAAATCCAAAAGGAACGGTCGACGATAGATAATGCTCGAAATGTTTAAATACAAGATAAGTTATTGTCATATTATTCACACCGAATTTTTGGTCCAGTTGTTGAAATCGAGATCTTATTTCCATGCTGGCCTTAGCACATTAGAAATGCATTTCTCATCCTATGTGCTTTCATTTTCGCATGCATACATGCAGGACCCTCTTTAACTCAGAAATTTTTTTGTCAGAGTTGATCCTTCACAGGAAACTGCTTCGAGAGCTTGGAATCGACACCCTGGTCAGCGTCTAGTCAGAACATCCCCAATCCCCGAATTTGTTCCAGTTAGTTCAGTGAGCTATTCAAGTTCATCAGATTCAGAACCCGACTCCGATTCAGTAGAAATGGCAGATGATATAGGGGGTGAGCCCGAATTTTCGCAAGCTCAGATGAGGACCATTGCTCAGATTGTAGCCGCTGCTCTCGCCCAAGATAGGGCCCAAAACCAAACTACTCCCCCTTCTAGTAGCCAACCTGTGGTTGAAGAGAGGCAAACTCCAGATCCTGTGTCAGATAATCAGACCTCCATGGGAAATACTACCCCTGTCGAGAATGATCTGCTCAAGAAACTTGCCGAGCTGAAAGAAAGATTTGACAAAATGGCTGCAGTAAAGGAAAAAGACCCGGTCACCAACTTTCACATAACCGAGTATGTTTTGCACCCAACCAGTTCTGCCTCATTTAAGACTTTCAAGCATACCATATTTGAAGGAGACAATGATCCTCGTTCCCACCTGTCCGAATTTCTCCGAGTCTCTCAGATGAACCGGTACAACGAGGAAGATGTTTTACGAGCATTCCCACAAACACTGCACAAAGACTATCGGAGGTGGTATGATGGTCTAGATGAGGAGGTTCAGAAGAATTAGATCAAGCTGCAAACCGCTTTCCTTAAGCATTTCAAGACAGATGAGAGTGACAAGTTTGGCTTGCGTGACTTGGAAAGTTTAAGACAGGGGAAGGATGAGAGCTGTTCCGACTACTACAGGAGATGGAGAACTAAGTTGTATAGAGTTCAGACAAGGCCAAAAGACAAAGAGCTGATCAGAATCTTCAGTAGGAGCCTATTACCCTTCTTTAAGGAAAGGATGTTAACTCAGCCTCTCACGGATTTTGCTTTGGTTCAAAGTGCTGGTTTGAACATTGAGGAGTTATACAAGCAAGAAAAGAAGAAGAATAGGGGGTTTGGCAACTATCGGACTTCTTATGGTGACAGAGGTGCCGGAGGTAGTCATCAGAACCAGTCAGGGAACAGTAATACAGTAGGGGCTGTTAATGAGAGAACCAGAAGGGAGTTCACTGATTTAGGAAGACCCTTGAGCATAGTGCTAAGGTCATGCATCAAGAACGGAGTGCTGTCGAAGCTGCCAGTCGACCCGACTAGACCCGTGCGAGGGAGGTATATGGACAGAAATTGTGATTATCATCAGTGCAAAGGGCATTCAACTGATGAATGTTTCAAATTGAGGCACGATATTCAAGATTTGATTGACAGTGGGAAGATTACGAAGCCTTCAGACAAGAACAAGCCAAGTACCAAGAACAACCCGCTTCCCCAATATCAGTACAACTATCCGTCCCGAAAGACTTAGTCGGGAGGATCAGTCAATGCGATCGGGAGTGGATTACCAGAAGAAGTGGTATTGGCAGAAGCGGAATGGGAAGAGCGGATGTGCGCCATGTTGAATATATGGGACGACTGCAGTAGTGATGAGGAGGGGAATGTGCCAGTAAAGATTAAAATTGAGAAAAGCATCACGGTGAAGGTAGGTGATGTGCCGGAAGATGAGGATGAGCAACTCCAGCTTGCCATTCAAAAGAGCTTAGCCGACCAAGAGGAGTAGTGGTACTACAGCAGTGAAGAGGAAGTGAATGAGGTAGGTGTTCAGAGCTTGACCCGGAGTGGGCGAGTATACAATCCCGAGAGCAGTATGCAAGTTAAAGGGGAGGAGATTGCTGTTGATGGAATAGAGAAGAAAGTGACAGAGAAAGGTGGAGAGGAGCAGAAAGAGAAAAAGAAAGAGGAAGAGATAGTGAAAGGGCAGAAGAAGACTGTCGAGGTTGGAGAGAGCAGTCAGAGTAAGGCACCTAGTGGGGTGACCGCCACTTCAGTGCTGAGTCAGTTGCAAAGAACAAGAGCAGACATTTCGATATGGGACTTGCTAATAGCATCTAAGGAGCATAGAGAAGCTTTACTTGAAGCCATGACTTTTGTCAGAGTGCCAGCTAGGATTCAAAGTGTTGATATGATCAATGTGCTACAGCGAAGAATAGGCGAAGTCACTTTCTTTGACTCAGACCTCCCACTAGAAGGAAGAAACCACTGTAAGTCGTTGTACATTCAGATCGCCGTCAATGGATGAGATACCCGAAATGTGATGGTGGATAACGGATCAGCACTGTGCGTGTGTCTGCTGAAGATGCTGTCTAAGTTTAAAATCAAAGAGTCAGAGCTTGAGCCATCAAATATGGTGGTCAAGGCTTATGACAACACTATGCGGAATGCAAAGGGAACTTTTAAAGCAAAGATATCCATAGGAGCTGTGGAAAGCTGGGTAGATGTGGTTGTGCTTGACATCTTAGGCAACTATGCTCTTTTGTTAGGAAGACCATTGCTCCACCCTTTAGGTGCAGTTCCGTCCACTCTGCACAGAAAAGTGAAAATTTCGTGGGGTACAAATGTGGTGACAGTCAACGCGCAAGAGGATCTGAGTGTAGCAACAGTGGAAGGCTTAGAGCTGGCGGTACCGTTATCGGGTTTTCAGGTGGCAGTAATTGATGCGCCCACCACCAAGAGTAAAATTGTAGTGAATAGAATGAGTCCTTTTTCAAGGAAGATGATGAAGAAGATGAATTGGCAGTACGGCAAAGGTTTAGGCCGGGAGCTGCAAGGAAGGTTTGAGCCTCTCTCATCGGCACTTGGGTAGCAAGACAAGCGCGGATTGGGCTACTCTAAAAATAGAAAGAAGGAACGGTATGAGATTCGATCTCCGGTCAAAGGGTCAAATTTGAATCATATCTTCTTTGTTCCACAAGCCGAGGGAGAATTTCAGAGTAGGGGGAAGACCTATCCCGGCTTGGAGATATTCATGACCGATTATGAGGAGAAGCTGATCAAGTCGCCTAAACCTTCCTTGGAACAGCTGGTGGATGGGACTGAATTTATGATGTGTATGACAGAAGCGAGCAATGAATCTGAGTGGTTGAAGAAGATATCCAAGTTTGAAGACTTTTTAGGGATTGGGGATGAAACCTCCAAGCTAGTGCAAGAGCAGAAGGCCAAGGCACGGATCCTCCAGTCGGTCCTAGCTGCTGAAGACGCCGAAGAGGCAGAGAGGAAGGTATTGAAGGTGAAGCCGGCAGAAGAGAAAGTGGAGGCTACCCCGGAGAAAGAAGTAGGTGCAGATGCCGATGAAGTAATCCAGGCAATAAAAGATACTTGTAATGAATGTATTGAACAGGCAATTAATCCTGTATTTTGTTTTTCTGATGCTTGTTTCGAGAACAATATGGATGGTTTTCCTCTTTTATTTCAATCAATGGAAGTGAACTTTGACTACTTGTTTTCTTATTTTCCTGATTGTCATGCTCATGGCATTGATTACACCACACGCATATTTGACATAAATGCATTGTATCATTTTGCATTTAACTTATGCACCACTAAAGATCCTAAAATAATCGAGATCAGATCAGACTTTAAACCTGAGCTTAGACAGGATCTCCAAGAATGTATTAGAAGAAATTCAGAGGTATTCGCCTGGAGCTACGCGGACATGCCGGGAATTGACAGATCAATAGCAGAGCACTTCATTCCTACTGATCCAAGTGTTAAGCCAGTAAAGTAGAAAAGGAGAAGGGCCAGACCTGTTTTCGCCCAAAATCCCCCCGAAGGACCCGAAAACATCCTTTTTGTGGTTTTTGAATAAAATGTTTTTGTTTTGAATGCGATGCCAATAAATCGGTCTTATAAACAATTTTGAGTCGCCACCCATTGTTTAGGCAATGGGACCATTTTTACAAAAATGACTTCATTTTAAACCCAATTTTGTTTTAAGGCCAAATTATTTTTAAAAGACTGGTCAGGCGCACCAATGCGATTCTGGGTAAGGGAATTGGATACGCCGGCCCGTTGGAAGCCGACGCCCGGAAAAACCGGCCTCTATTATTAACCTATGATTTCTAATTTATTTTAGTTAGAAAAGCCAAATTATTTATTTACTTAAACCCAACCCAAATAAATCGGACGGAGTTCCTATTTAGAAAATTATTTAATCGTCCCAAACAAATCTAATTATCACATAACAATTATTCAAATTAAAGCAATTAAATCAAAGCAATCAAACCAAATAAATAAAAAGACCCGCTCTTGCCTTATGGTTCAAGGCGGGCGACAAACCGAATCAAAAATATTAAAGGGAATAAATAAATAACCCACTCTTGCCTTATGGTTAAAGGCGGGCCACAAACCGAAGAATAAATCAAATAAATAAAAGACCCGCTCTTGCCTTATGGTTCAAGGCGAGCCACAAACCGAATCCAAAAAATATATATAAATCGAATGAAAAATTAAATCTATGAGCCAATAAAAATAAAACCATACATAATTGTTATTTAATATCTAAATCACATTTTTATTTTTTTATTTTTAGATTTTTTGCATTCAATCAAAAATAATCAAATTCACACAAATAAACATATATAATCACATTTTAATATTTTAAACTCAATTAAATTATAAACTGTTCATAATTGGAAATTCTCAAATTTATTGAAGAAATTAAACTTTATTTTTGTACAAAATTTATATTTTTTTTATTATTTCTGGAAAAATTGATGAATAGTACTGTTCATAGATGAACAAACAGTTACTATTCATCGATCGATTCTGGGAAAAATAATGAATAGTGCGTGAATAGTGTGTGAATAGTATCAATTTCTGGAAAATTTAAGAACATTCACTGTTCATTGATGAACAAACAGTTACTGTACATCGATTAAATTCTGAAAAAATTAAAAAAAGTTACTGTTCATTGAACAAACAGTTACTGTTCATCGATTATTTCTGGGAATATTGATGAACAGTTACTGTTCATCGATGAACATTTACGTATTTTTGCCCAGAATCAATTCTTAAGTTTTTTTTTTTACATTATTTCTTGTTCAAATGTAATTTAAGGACACATAAAATGGCCAAATATGAACAGAATATAATTTAAAGAAGCTTAAAATATTAAAATCACAAGAATATGTAAAAACACAAAAATATGTAAAAAAAAAATACAAAAATGTTAAGAAAATTACCTGATCCTCAGATTGAGGATTATAAATGGATCAAGATTTCCAGAAGCTTTTTTCCAAGGATTGATATATTTTTTATCTTTTGATTTTTTTTCTTTTTATGATTTAAATCACCTAAAATTAATATCTAACACCAATTTCTCTTCAAATCAATTCATAAGAATTTTTTGGAGAGAAATTGTGCAACACAGTGTATTTTTTAGAGTTTTTGCCTTGTGAAAATTGTGTGTGTTGTTGTGTGAAAATTGTGAGAAAGAGATAAATTTATAGAGCTAGGTTAACACTGTAGCACACGTACACTGTAGCAAACCAAAACTGTAGCACACGGCTACTGTAACAAACCGAATACTGTAGCACGCGGCTACTGTAGCACGCGGCTACTGTAGCACGCAGCTACTTTTTCTTTTTCTTTTTTTTTTTTTTAAATTAATTAATTTTAATTTTAATTAATTAATTTAATTTAATTTTTTAATTAATTAATTAATTTTTTATTTATTTTTTTATTTTTTTATAAAAATCCTTGGATGAAAAGACTTCTAAATACCATTAATTCATTTATCCTCGTGTCCTCATCGGATCAGGCGGGGCATAAAAACACGCGTCAACAGTTTGCCCCCACACTTTAGCATTAATTGCACAAACGATTAATGTTAAAGTGGCCCACTGACGCGCCTTCAATATTGGGCTGAATGAAGTAGCTATCTTGATCATCTGGTCACGTCCAAAGCTCAGTCTGATCGGCTTTGTTAGCTCCAATCGGATCGGTAACGACCTCCAAAACTCGGTCTGATTGGTTTTGAAGATACCTTCTAAGCTCGGTCTGATTGGCTTGAAGGATTTTGATTTGAATTGATTTGATCATCTGGTCACGTCCAAAGCTCAGTCTGATCGGCTTTGTTAGCTCCATTTAGATCTGCGATCAACTTCAAAGCTCGGTCTGACTGGCCTTGAAGTTACCTCCGAAGCGCGGTCTGATTGGCTTGAAGGATCTTGATTCATCTCCAAAGCACGGTCTGATTGGCCTTGAAGTTACCTCCGAAGCGCGGTCTGATTGGCTCGAAGGATTTTGAGTTGACTTCATCATCTGGTCACCTCCTTAGCTCAGTTGGATCGGCTTTGTCGGCTCCAGTCTGATTGGTAACAATCTCCAAAACTCGGTCTGATTGGTTTTGAAGATACCTTCTAAGCTCGGTCTGGTTGGCTCGAAGGATTTTGATTTGAATTGATTTCCTCAGCTCGGTGTAGTCGGCTTCAGAGAGTTTGAAAAGAGACCAAAGCACGGCGTAGTCGGCTTGGTTGTTTACTTCCTCGGCTCGGCGTAGTCGGCCTCAGAGAGTTTGAAAAGAGACCAAAGCACGGCGTAGTCGGCTTGGTTGTTTACTTCCTCGGCTCGGCGTAGTCAACCTCAGAGAGTTTGAAAAGAGTCCCAAGCACGGTGTAGTCGGCTTGGTTGTGTCCAAAGCACAGTGTAGTCGGCTTTGTTGTTCAAAGCACGGTGTAGTCGGCTTTGTTGTTCACCTCCTCAGCTCAACGTAGTCGGCTTCAGAGAATATGAAAAGAGTCCAAAGCACGGTGTAGTCGGCCTGGTTGTTTACTTCCTCAGCTCGGCGTAGTCGGCTTCAGAGAGTTTGAAAAGAGACCAAAGCACAGCATAGTCGGCTTGGTTGTTTACTTCCTCAGCTCGGCGTAGTCGGCTTCAGAGAGTTTGAAAAGAGACCAAAGCACAGCATAGTCGGCTTGGTTGTTTACTTCCTCAGCTCGGCGTAGTCGGCTTCAGAGAGTTTGAAAAGAGACCAAAGCACAACATAGTCGGCTTGGTTGTTTACTTCCTCAGCTCGGCGTAGTCGGCTTCAGAGAGTTTGAAAAGAGACCAAAGCACGGCATAGTCGGCTTGGTTGTTCACCTCTTCAGCTCGGTGTAGTCGGCCTTGGAGTTTTTTTTTTTTTTTTTTTTTTTTTTTTTTTTTTTTTTTTTTTAGAACTGCATGTTGATCATGTTTATATTTTTTTTTTTGAAAAGAACAATTTCTATGTACAAATAGATTTTGCCTTGTTAACTGTTGGAGCGTCAACGGCTTCGAGAAACCATCACCGGCTTCGAGAAACCATCACCAGTTAACCTGAAAACATTTTCAAAGGAAAAGAGCAATTTCTGTGTCCAAACAGATCTTGCCTTTATTAAATGTTGGAGCATCACATGCCCCCATGCATTAATAATCGTAAACTCTGAAATTTGAAATTTTGCATCAGGACAAAAGATTTTATTTTTGCCCCCAGTCTGGAATTCCATCCCGAGACCAAAAATATTATCTTTTAAGCAAACCTCGAAAATTTTATTTTTCTTTTCTTTTTTTTTTTTTTTTTTTTTGGAATTTTAGCAAATTTTCAGGTACACTCTTCCTGACGCGGTGTTGAGAGAAAACTTACCTGAGGGTAATCTGGTAGATTTGATGATTTTGCCCCCTGTGTGACGAGTCGCACACCGACTCCAAATCGATTGATTTTTTTGGATTTTACTTTATTCCTGCACAAAGGAAACAAAGCCAAAGAGACAAAAAAGAGAGGCATCTCGCCTACTTACAAGAGTGGTCTACCTTGCTAATGTGGGCCAAAATGCCCATCAATTTTATTCCAAAGTTAATAAAAGACAATGAAATAGGAGCTAAGCAAAAGCACATAAACAAAAAGGATTTACACTCTTGAAAAAGAAGGGATGACCCTTTTATCACCTGCAACGCGCAAAAAAAAAAAAAAAAAAAAAAAAAAGATAAAATATGCAACTTCTTTATGTATGCATGAACCTATTTAAAGGCTAAGAATTTTTATTGATGGTTTTTCTTTATTGATCCTTCCAAGGAAATTCACTGAGAAAATGGTATTCGTCCTCCTGATCGCTGTCTGAGAGAATCCAATACCCGGGCAAAACCAATAGTGGAAAATCTTCAGCGCAAATGAGCGAATGCTGACCATATAGGTAGAGAGGGAGGTCTTATAATCAACAATCATGCCTCCGAAACAAGAGGAAAGATGAATTTGAGGATCAAGCTTTTTATTGCTCTTACTTCTTTCAACATCATACTGAAGTAAAGAGAAACTACTTTAATACAACGATCATTTATTCTGACTACTCATTCGCCTATTCCCCTTTTAGTCAAGTTGATGACATTGAGCAACCAGTAACATGTATGTCACAAATGCATGGCATAGATTTCACATTTAAACTAAGCACCATGCGTTAATCTCAAAAATTTTATTTATTTATTATTTATTTTTTTCATTCTTTTTTTTTTTTTAACTCTAACTTTTGCCTAGGTCGCCCTTTACGGGTTTTCAACCTAGCGAGTGCATCTCTTGCCTAGGTCGCCCTTTCGATTTTTCAACCTAGCCCTTTTTTTTTTTTTTAATCGAAACCATCATTTCAGACATAAAAACCTTTTCATTTGGTCTTGATTAACGATCCGATGCAGTAGCACCTTTGTCCAACAGTTTCTGGATTCTGAACAATCCATGCCAGTTGGGTCTGAATTTTCCTTCAGGAAGACGCCTGCTTTGAAGTGAAGGCCATTGCCTGTAATTATGTGATGAGGAGCACTATAGCGACAGAAAACAGAACATGTTCTGTTCCATAAATCTAGCCACCTATTTGGCATTCAATGAATAAGACAGACTTTTGAAAGACTCACTTTCGGCTCCCCTTTTCTTTTTATTTTTTTTTGTTTTTTTTTTGTTTTTGTTTTTTTGTTTTTTGTTTTTTTTTTTTTTTTTTTTATGGAATAACATCCCATTCTTGCAGCACTGTCGAACAGAACATTTATAGAGGGAAGCTATCTTTAGGCGAGGCTTTGTTTAAACTTCTGTAGTCGACATAGGCTCTTAATTTTCCATCCTTCTTAAGCACAGAGGCTATGTTTGCTAACCACTCAGGGCAGTGCACTACCTTCAAGAAACCTGCATTTAGTTGCTTCGGAATCTTAGCCTTGATCTTATCTTGCCACTTTGTTCTGACCCGTCTACTTTACTAGCCTGATATTCGGCTCGATGGGGATGAAATGCTCTGCAATTGGCTTGTTGATCTCTGGCGCATCAGCATAATTCCAGGCAAAGACTTCTGGATTCTTCTCGAGACATTCTTGGAGATCTTTTTTGAGCTTAAATTCTGATCCGATTTTGATTATTTTGAGATCTTCGGTGGTGCTTAGGTTAAATGCAAAATGATGCAATACATTTATGCCAAATATGCGTGTGGTATAATCAACGCCATGAACATAACAATCAGGAGAAGTAAGAAAACAAGTAATCAAAATTCACTCCCATTGATTAAAATAGTAAATGAAATCCATCCAGATTGTCCCCAAAGCAATATTCAAAAAAAAATAAAATAAAAACAAAACAGGGTTAAGAGCTTGTTCAATATAGCTACTTCGTCAGCACCGGGAGCATCCTCGGTCTTTGGAGCAGCTTTTTTTCTTTCACCTTTGTGTGCTTTGACATTTTCAGCATCTTCCTCAGCTTCCTCTGCATCTTTCGTTGCAGTCATCCCGAATGTTTAGCACACATCCTCTCTTCCAATCCTGCCTCTACCAATATAAGCTCTTTAGGCAAACTGCTTCCAACTGCATTAATTGATCCACCTGTTGGGGACCCATGAGGTGGATAGTTATACTGATACTGTGGCAGAGGATTATCCCATGTGCTCGGCTTATTACGCTCATTAGGCTTAGTGATCTTCCCACTATCTATCAAATCTTGTATAGCGTCCCTGAGCTGGAAGCAATTATCAGTAGAATGGCCTTTGCACTGATGGTATTCGCAGTTTTGATCAATAAACCTACCCCGAATAGGTTTAGACGGATTAATTGGTAGCTTAGACAATACGCCATTCCTGATGCAGGATCTCATGACTGTGCTTAAGGGCTTGCCCAAATCAGTGAATTCCCTTCTCACTTTCTCATTAACAGCTCCAATTGTATTGCTACTCCCCGGCTGGTTTATAGCTACATTTCCAGCATTTCTATTATGATCACTGTAGGAAGACCGGTAATTGCCAAATCCTCGGTTTTTCTTCTTCTCTTCATTATACAATTCTTCAATGTTCAATCCAGCCCTCTGCACTAGAGCAAAATCAGTGAGAGGTTGGGCTAACATCCTGTCTCTGAAAAAGGGTAACAAACTCCTACAGAATATTATGATCAATTCCTGGTCCTTCGGCCTCGTCTGGACCCTGTATAGCTTGGTTCTCCACCTCCTGTAATAGTCGGAAAAACTTTCATCTTTCCCCTGTCTTAGGCTCTCCAAATCACGCAAACCAAAATCATCACTCTCATCAGTCTTGAAATGCTTAAGAAAAGCAGTCTGTAGTTTGATCCAATTCTTCTGAATCTCCTCATTTAGACCATCATACCACCTCCGATAATCTTTATGTAATGTTTGCGGGAATGCTCGCAAAACATCTTCTTCATTGTACCGGTTCATCTGAGAAACCCGGAGGAATTCAGATAGATGAGAACGGGGATCGTTGTCTCCTTCAAATGTGGTATGTTTGAATGTTTTAAATGAAGTGGAGCTAGTTGGATGCAAAACATACTCAGTTATATGAAAATTGGTGACCGGATCTTTTTCTTTTATTACAGACATTTTCTCAACCTTGTCTTTTAATTCTGCAAGTTGCTTAATTACATCATTTTCAATAGGGACAGTGTTTCCTACAGTAGCCTGATTGTCTGACCCAGGTTCTGGAATTTGTCTTTCTTCAACCACTGGTTGACTGCTTGAACCGGGAGGAGTTTGATTTTGGATCCTATCTTGGGCGAGAGCAGCGGCTACAATCTGAGCAATAGTTCTCATCTGGGCTTCAGAGAACCCAGTCTCATTGTTGTCACCCATTTCTGCTAGATCTAGACTTGAATAATTGACTAGAGTAGGCTCGGGGATTGGGGATACTCTGACCAAACGTTGACCAGGGCGCCGATGCCAAGTTCTCGAAGCAATTTCCCGGGAAGGATCAATTCTGACTGATAGATAAAAATACCTGAGTTAAAGTATGTCTGCATGTATGCATGAGAAAATGAAAACACATAGGATGAGAAATGCAATTCTAATGTGCTAATGATCAGTATGGAAATAAGATCTTGATTTCGACGACTGGACCCAAAATTTGGTGTGAATAATATGATAATAACTTATTTTGTATTCAAACATTTATGGCATTATCTGTCGTCAACCATTCCTTTTGGATTTTACGGTCAACTATTTTCTCTCAAGTCCCTAACTTTTGCCTTGGAATGAAAGAATTTTCAAGCGGGATTTTTTTCTTCATATCCTTACTTTTTGCCTTGGAACATATGGTCCCAAGCAGGATATCATTTTGTTTTGTTACAAATTTTATAGTCTCTCCCTTATTTTCAGACAATGCGAGAAATGTAAAGATACAAAGGAATCGCAACCCCCTTATATCTCCCTTTTCTTTTGGGGTATTAATTCGCTATAAGTAATTGTATAATATTATTCAAAACGAATTTGATGTCCAGTCTCGATACCAAGGTCAGATGTCCATACCGAATCATTAGCTTAGCTCTTATTAATGTATGGCTGAAAAGAAAATTGTTACATGATGCATGAAAGTCACAACATATGTACAATTGATAGCATACAGGGGAACGGGAGTTGGGAAATGCATGCCTTCCAACCTTATTTCTCCCACACACGAATTCCACTGGTGTAAATTCCGACATCTGTTTCCTAGGATTTGGTCTAATCTCGACAACCAACAGGGGGTTTTGAGATTGACGATATAAACTCTCGAAAATGAATGTGGCATAACAACAGCAAATAGAATCGGGTACACCTTAGGGGAAGTAACTAAGGTTTTTTCAACTATATGCATTGGCTTTAGTCTTATTGGGCTTAACAAAGTCTAGGTTCCACAAACAGGATTCGAGCTTTGTTGGGCCTACTCCTTTTGACGCACCTTTAAGGTACTAGGCTTGCAGTTGGTACTAATGTTAATTCTCGGATGGATGCACCTAAATCGTATAGTTTAGGCTAGATCCACCGTCAAATTTAACACCAGTACCGAAGGGTAGCATGGGTAGAATGAGGTGAGAAGAGAGAAATGCAATATGAATGCAAAAATCCTAGAAAGAAAAGGAAAGCAATTAAACATATACGGACGATTAAATAATTTTCCAACGGCTTTCTAACCAATTATTTTTTTTAGAAAACATAGGTTTTTAGAGTTAATTCCTAATCACAACCATCTAATTATTAAAAATAATCGGGGATCAGTGGTTGATCCCCAGTGAAGTCGCCAATCTGTTTTCGCCCAAAATCCCCCCGAAGGACCCGAAAACATCCTTTTTGTGGTTTTTGAATAAAATGTTTTTGTTTTGAATGCGATGCCGATAAATCGGTCTTATAAACAATTTTGAGTCGCCACCCATTGTTTAGGCAATGGGACCATTTTTACAAAAATGACTTCATTTTAAACCCAATTTTGTTTTAAGGCCAAATTATTTTTAAAAGACTGGTCAGGCGCACCAATGCGATTCTGGGTAAGGGAATTGGATACGCCGGCCCGTTGGAAGCCGACGCCCGGAAAAACCGGCCTCTATTATTAACCTATGATTTCTAATTTATTTTAGTTAGAAAAGCCAAATTATTTATTTACTTAAACCCAACCCAAATAAATCGGACCGAGTTCCTATTTAGAAAATTATTTAATCGTCCCAAACAAATCTAATTATCACATAACAATTATTCAAATTAAAGCAATTAAATCAAAGCAATCAAACCAAATAAATAAAAAGACCCGCTCTTGCCTTATGGTTCAAGGCGGGCGACAAACCGAATCAAAAATATTAAAGGGAATAAATAAATAACCCACTCTTGCCTTATGGTTAAAGGCGGGCCACAAACCGAAGAATAAATCAAATAAATAAAAGACCCGCTCTTGCCTTATGGTTCAAGGCGGGCCACAAACCGAATCCAAAAAATATATATAAATCGAATGAAAAATTAAATCTATGAGCCAATAAAAATAAAACCATACATAATTGTTATTTAATATCTAAATCACATTTTTATTTTTTTATTTTTAGATTTTTTGCATTCAATCAAAAATAATCAAATTCACACAAATAAACATATATAATCACATTTTAATATTTTAAACTCAATTAAATTATAAACTGTTCATAATTGGAAATTCTCAAATTTATTGAAGAAATTAAACTTTATTTTTGTACAAAATTTATATTTTTTTTATTATTTCTGGAAAAATTGATGAATAGTACTGTTCATAGATGAACAAACAGTTACTATTCATCGATCGATTCTGGGAAAAATAATGAATAGTGCGTGAATAGTGTGTGAATAGTATCAATTTCTGGAAAATTTAAGAACATTCACTGTTCATTGATGAACAAACAGTTACTGTACATCGATTAAATTCTGAAAAAATTAAAAAAAGTTACTGTTCATTGAACAAACAGTTACTGTTCATCGATTATTTCTGGGAATATTGATGAACAGTTACTGTTCATCGATGAACATTTACGTATTTTTGCCCAGAATCAATTCTTAAGTTTTTTTTTTTACATTATTTCTTGTTCAAATGTAATTTAAGGACACATAAAATGGCCAAATATGAACAGAATATAATTTAAAGAAGCTTAAAATATTAAAATCACAAGAATATGTAAAAACACAAAAATATGTAAAAAAAAAATACAAAAATGTTAAGAAAATTACCTGATCCTCAGATTGAGGATTATAAATGGATCAAGATTTCCAGAAGCTTTTTTCCAAGGATTGATATATTTTTTATCTTTTGATTTTTTTTCTTTTTATGATTTAAATCACCTAAAATTAATATCTAACACCAATTTCTCTTCAAATCAATTCATAAGAATTTTTTGGAGAGAAATTGTGCAACACAGTGTATTTTTTAGAGTTTTTGCCTTGTGAAAATTGTGTGTGTTGTTGTGTGAAAATTGTGAGAAAGAGATAAATTTATAGAGCTAGGTTAACACTGTAGCACACGTACACTGTAGCAAACCAAAACTGTAGCACACGGCTACTGTAACAAACCGAATACTGTAGCACGCGGCTACTGTAGCACGCAGCTACTTTTTCTTTTTCTTTTTTTTTTTTAAATTAATTAATTTTAATTTTAATTAATTAATTTAATTTAATTTTTTAATTAATTAATTAATTTTTTATTTATTTTTTTATTTTTTTATAAAAATCCTTGGATGAAAAGACTTCTAAATACCATTAATTCATTTATCCTCGTGTCCTCATCGGATCAGGCGGGGCATAAAAACACGCGTCAACAAGACCAGAATGGCAAGATAAGATCAAAGCTGAAGTCCAGAAGCAGTTAGATGCAGGATTCTTAGAGGTAGTTCACTATCCGGAATGGTTGGCGAATATAGTCCTGGTACTGAAGAAAGACGGGAGGATAAGGGTCTGTGTTGATTACAGGGACTTGAATAAAGCCTCACCTAAAGATGACTTTCCACTTCCACACATAGATGTTTTAATCGACAGCGCTGCCGGAATGGGATGTTATTCTATCATGGACGGATTGTCCGGGTACAACCAAATACTGATGGCTTTAGTGGACAAGCACAAGACGGCCTTCACCATGGATTTCGGAACATTTTGCTATAAGGTAATGCCATTTGGATTGAAGAACGCCGGGGCAACATACTAGAGAATGGCTACAACGTTGTTTCATGATATGATCCATAAAGGGTTAGAAGTATACATAGATGACATGGTGATCATGACAAAAACACAGGAAGAACATGCAGAGATGTTGGAAAAGTTCTTCGCACGGGTCAAGCAGTATAACTTGAGACTCAATCCCAAGAAGTGCGTATTCGGAGTAACGAAGGGGAAGTTGTTAGGTTTCATTGTAGGACCTAACGGGATTGAGGTTGACCCCGACAAAATAAAAGTCATTCAGGACATGGAGTCGCCTAGAACAGAACGTCAGGTGAGAAGCTTCCTGGGTAAAATTCAGTACATCAGCAGGTTCATTTCGAGGTTATCCATCACCTGTGCTCCAATTTTCAAGCTACTGAAGAAGAATCAGCCAGTCAAGTAGAACGAGGACTGCCAGAAGGCCTTTGATCACATAAAGAAATACTTGATGAATCCACCGGTGCTCAGTTCACCAAGACCAGGAGAACCTCTAATCTTGTATCTATCTGTAGAAGATGCAGGAGTTGGAGCAATATTGGTACAGCCGGACGCCGCTGGAGTAGAAAAGGCCATTTATTACATTAGCAAGAAACTACTGCCCATAGAGGAGAAGTACAACTTGGTGGAGAAAACATGCATGGCAGTAGTGTGGTCGATAAAGAAGTTGCGGCCTTACTTCGATTCCTTCAAGGTCACTTTTGTCTCCAAAATTGATCCTCTGAAGTATTTGCAGAGAACGCCTACTCTAGAGGGACGTTTGTCTAAATGGTTAATTCAGATGTCTAGCGTGGATGCAGAATTTGTAACGAAGAAAACGGTCAAAGGTCGGGCTGTAGCAGAATTCCTGGCAGAGAATCCAATTACAAGTGATGAACCTTGGGAATTGGAGTTTCCAGATGAGCACTTACTATGTATCAAAACAGGGGCTTGGAAATTGTACTTTGATGGATTAGCCAACAGAAATGGAGCCGGAGCTGGTATTGTAATTGAAGCACCTAATGGCGAGGTTACCACGATGTGCAAGAGACTGTTGTTCCCGGTCACTAATAACATGGCAGAGTATGAAGCATGCATTATGGGGATGGAAGCTCTCCTTGCATCCGGTGCTAAGGAGGTCGAGGTAATAGGAGATTCGTTATTGGTTATTGAACATGTTAACGAGAGATGGAAGGTAGAGGAAGAAAGACTGAAGCCCTATGTTGAGTACTTGTTGAAAAAGGCAGCACTATTCGACAAGATCACTTTCACTCACATAGGAAGAACCTATAACAGAATTCCAGACGCCTTGGCAAACTTAGCATCGGCCTGGCAAGATTTGAGTAAAGTTCCGAAAAAGCCATTTATCATTACCACAGCCAATATCCCATGCTATAAAGAACATTTTGTGAACCAGGTAGAGTTGGAGGAAGAACCATGGTTCACGGATATTCTGAGGTATATGAAAGACGGTACTTTTTCTGATGATGCTACAAAAGAAGACCGTGCAGTTCTCAGAAAAATGGCTTTCAATTATGTTCTAGCTGATGGTGAACTTTACAGAAGAGATTGGGATGGAATGTTGCTGAGATGCGTGAGTAAGAAAGAGGGAGAAGACGTAATGAGGAAGGTGCACGAAGGAGTCTGTGGTACTCACCTAAGCGGCATGAGCCTAGCAAGAAAAATCATGAGGCAAGGATATTTTTGGATGCAGATAGAAGGTGACTGTGTTCAGTATGTGCATCATTGCAAAGCTTGCCAATATCATGACAATAAAAGCCACTTACCTGCTGTTGAACTCCATCCGACAACTCCTTCTTGGCCTTTTTCTGCATGGGGTATAGACGTCATCGGCAAAATCTCGCCAGCAGCATCCAACGGCCATCAGTATATATTGGCTGCAGTTGACTACTTCTCTAGATGGATTGAGGCTCAATCTTACAAAACCTTAACCGCCAAACATGTAGCTAGATTAATTGAACAGAACATTTTCTGTCGCTATGGTGTTCCCCATCACATAGCTACAGATAATGGTTCTTATTTTCAAGCAGATGTTGGTCAATTGCTTTATAGATACAAGGTTGAGCATCACCATTCTTCTCCTTATCGCCCTCAGGCTAATGGCGCAGTAGAAGCTGCGAATAAGGAGATCAAAAGAATCCTATCGAAGATGTGTGAAAGGTACAGAAGCTGGGCTGAGAAACTTCCTTTCGCGCTCTGGGGGCATCGCACTACATTCAAATCAGTAAACGGAGCTTCCCCTTTTGAACTTGTATACGGAATGGAGGCAGTGTTACCGATAGAGCTCGAAAAGAAGTCTCTCAGGGTTTTGGTAGAAGCTAGTATGACCGAAGAGGAATGGGTCAAGAAGAGATATGAAGATTTGGCGCTCTTAGACGGGAAAAGACTGAATGCTCGATTCCAGGATCAGATGAGGAAAAGAAGAATTGCTCGTTTCTACTAAGTACGATTCTAGGTAATTCCCTTACCTAGAATCGTACTTAGTACGCCTGACCAGTTTTCTTTCAAATAATTAGGCCTTAAATAAAAATGGGATAAATGGAGTCACTTTTGTAAAATAAAATTGGAAACGGTCCCATTGCCGAAATAATGGGTGGCGACTAAAATAATTTATAAGACCGATTTCTCGGCATCGTATATCTAAAAAGATTTTTATCACCTTTTCTCTAAAATAATCCAATGACCAAACAATAACATAAAAAGAGATTATAAAATTCCCCTTTTTCGTGTTTTGTCACCGGGGGGGCGAAAACATTCATGGAAGAACAGCCGCGCCACGCAAATCCTACCTGCATGACGCGACTGTTGACACAGGCAGAAACTCTAAAAAACAGTCATATGCTACAAATTATGGATCAAAAGCGGTAAAAATGAGAAATTTTTTTACTTACCTCGGATTGAAAACCGCGCATACGGCTCGTCTCGTATCTAACCGGGAACTCTGTGCCCGGCAACGGAAGAAGCTGCAGCGGCCGTGTCTCGGGGGTCAATGGATTCCGGCTCACCGGCATCGGCTCGCCGTCAAAGGTAGGAATATCCGGTAGGGCCCCGAGGGTCTCCATCTCCGGAGTGTAAGCAGAAGCGGGGATTTCTGAGATCTGAGACATCGTTTTCGGTTGAACAGTTCAGAGAATTTTCAATCGCTTAGGGTTTGTGAATAAGTGAAACTGAATTGGTTATGAAGGAAGTTACTTATAGTAAGTATCTGGGCCCAAGCCCATTTTCCAAGCAACGGGCCCAAGCCCACTCTTCCGAGCCCAAAAAGAGCTACGGGCCCATTATCTCCTTTCAAAGCCCAATAGATCCGTGCGGCCCATTCAAAAGCCCACAACGGTACACTTCGGCAATTTGACGTCGATGTGCGGCTTGTACACTTCAGCAATTTTTGCCTACTCACCGCACAGGGGGCAGAAACACCAAATTACCCAGACTACCTTTAGGCCAACCGGTGAAGGTTTTTCGAAGTCGATAGTTCTTACTGATTAGTGATGGTGCATTGCGAAGCTAGTCAGAACAATTTCAAAACAGTGATGGTGTATTGCGAAGCTGTTTTAAATCTCTCCCCCAGTCAATGATGATGAATTGCGAAGTTGACATGGGTAAAACCAACATCTTTCGGGCCGATCAAACCAAGCCTCGAGGATGCCTTTTCTAAATCGACTGGAGCCGACAAAGCCGATCAAACCGAGCTGAGTAGGTGGCTAGATCAAAGTCCTTCAAGTCGATCAAACCGAGCTTTGAAGACTTTGTCATCAAATCAACGTCTTTCGAGCTGATCAAATCGAGCCTCGAGGATGTCTCTTTAGATTCCACGGGAGCCGACAAAGCCGATCAAACCGAGCTGAGAAGGTGACCAGACATTTAAAGTCCTTCAGGTGGATCAAACCGAGCCTCGGAGGTGTCTTCCAAGCCGATCAAACCGAGCTTTGAAGTCATTCACATGCTGTATGGAAATCGACAAAGCCGATCAAACCGAGCTTAGGAGGTGACCAGATGATTAATTCAGCATCTTTCCAAGCCGATCAAACCGAGCTTCGGAGATGATTGCCTGATAGAAGGCGCGTCAATGGACCACTTTAACATTAATTGTTTATACAATTAATGATAAAGTGGGGGGGCAAACCAGACCGGTAGTACTATTCACAGACCTGTCGTACTATTCACAGACCGGTAAATCACTATCCATTCATAGTTAATTATACTCAATATCTTCCTCAGATCGAAATAAAATATTATCCCCCTCTCTGTAGCACCATTCATGATCCGATAAAATCATATCATTTTAAGATTCGAAAATTTTGGGGCGTTACAGGAAGGCCTAACCACTTCCGATACTGATATAAGAATCTAATCTAAATAAATAGTAGTTACAACAGGTTATTGATACAAAAAAAAAAGTGTTTTTAGAAACTTAACAGTTTAACTACCATAAAGCTAATAATTGGGTCAGCTTATGATTTAGCAAATAATCTTATATGAATATTAATGTGGATTATTTGTTAGTAGAAGTCGAGGTATGTAGAATATAACTAGATAATTATATAAAAATTGATGAATTGAGGTTAAAGGTAGTTGTGAAAATATCAAGCCAGGAATAGCGAGTATTTATGATGTAAATTGTATATTTAAAATGATGTTAGAAATAGTATGACTAATATTATCATTGGAACATGATTGGAGGAAGATGGGATTTAGAATCGAATGCTTGCCCGACTGATGGGCCGTGTGATTTGAGTAAATGGTTAGATGAATGATTATGGTTATGGCGGATGGGATGAGTTGATGTGAATTGCCCGATGGAGGGGCTTTAAAAATTTATTATTAACTTATGGTTTGATCAAATTCTAGCGGAGATTCTGCCGAAATTTCGATAGAACCTAGACTAGTCTTAATTAATAACATAATTAATAAGTTTATTTAGATTAATTCTATAACTTGATACATAATAAATAACGTGCTCTAATTATTTTATTATTATCATTATTATTCATTTAATTATTCAATTATTTATTTATTTTCATTATTATTATTTATTATTATTATTTATTTTATCATTGTTGTTTATTACTACAGCTATTTATTTATTTATTTGCATTTGAGTATGGATGTCTAATTGTGCATTGCATTACGATGTTTAATTAATCAATATGTTTGCATGTAATTGCAATGCTTGATTAGTTGTGATGTGACAATGTTTTGTCATGTTTGTGTGGAGTTGCAATGAAGTGGGTCACCATGGGTTTGTGAGGGCGGTCTACGAGTTCGTTGGCCGTATGGGAGATTGGCACCCCGTGTGCACCTGATGATATGATATGGATAATATGGATAAACTACAGGGTGGCCTCCAGTTGGTATGGAAAAGAAAAGAGAGAATGGAAAAACAATGAGAGGGCTGGTCAAGTGAGGATTAGACCAGTTGGCCGTATGGGGGATCGGCTCCCTGGCCCACACGTTATGAGAGGGTGGGCCATGTGTGAGGACGGCTCATTGGGGGTTTTCAGTGACGCCACAGACCAATTTCCACGTGATGTGATTATGTGAAGTTGTTAATAAGTGTGAGTGCTATTGTTATGCCATTTGTGTGACTGTCTGCGTGAGCATATACTAGTCGGACAACTAGATTGATATATTTACACATTTATGTGAATGCAAGTGTTTTGCAAAAATTATTACTCCTTAGAAAACTCACATGTCTTGTTTAATTTTTTAGAAAGTAAGTTTCTCTTTAATTCGATTTAAGCTATGTTTCTTCGCCGCATGGCTAGAAAGAAATTTTCCTAGTTCCATAATTATTTTGCTATGTAACTATATGTATAAGAAGCTATGTATATCAAACAGTTAGTAACTTCGCAGTTGTAGAATTTACATACATTTAGTCGTGTATTAACATAGATGTAATAATTCTATGAGCCCATATTAGAAATGTGGTGTATTGTAAATTGGGCTTGAACTGTGAAATGTTGAAGATAATAAATTTGGACCGAGGTATAATAAAATCTTGAGGTTTATTTTTCCTAGAATATGGGCTGAATGTTTAAAATTTATATTGAGATAGTAGATTTTAGTGTTTCAGGCTTACTACGGTCCTCGGGGGCCTTAAGCTTACCTGGCCCTACGGTCCAGTCCATGGAAACGGGTCATGACAAAGTTGGTATCAGAGCTTAGGTTAGGGTTCTAGGACACAACTGCAAAGTATAGGAAATTTCTTTATATTGGGATCGGCCATAACCAACATAAGGAAAGAAACTTTGTGATTTCCTCCCTAGGGATGGTGGACGCACTAGACCTTAAGAGGTGGGAAAACCCACATCTATTATGTAGATCAATAGACTATAGAATAAGTAATTCAAGGTTTGAAGTGAAAGTAGTGAATAATAAGATAAGTCTATCACAATACCTATAGGGGCTATAACTAGTATCAATCTTTAGGCTTGGGAATAGAGTAATACCTAGACGATAGTGGATTGGCCTGATCACCCTGTACACTACTTTTCATGTGACCTCTGTTCCTATCGGTAGGTAGGATTGTGTAGAATATAATAGGATTTTCATTGGTGGGACAGATTCATAAACATAAGAAGTAATTTTAAGGTGAGTAGGAATATGTAATCAAATATTCAGCTCAGCTACTGAAATTCTTTAAAGATTATCCAAAATATAAAATTTTATATCACGTTATTTACTTGTTATTTCAAATTAAAATCTCCTTTTGAATTTGAATTTAAATTGTATTATCATAAATAATTTGAAATTGATTATATATATATATATATATATTTTTGTTTTCGAAAGTTGTCTACTTATATCACGGGGCCAATTGGATGAGATAACAAAGTAAAAATGATCATGAGTGTAGTTGGAACTTGAAAGAAAGTTTTGAGAAGAATAAGATAAAGGGTGGTAATGATAAATGGTGATAAATAAGTAGACAATTAGTAGTCAAGTTACGAACATAAATGTTGAGAAAGTTTGAGGAGACAATTTTAGTTTAGAAGCTAGGTTGCAAGTAGATTTAGAGTGTAGGACTGTTCAATGTAATAAATGGAAGAAATAACATTAGGAATGGACTTGAATGGTTTAAGGGTATAGAAATGGTATATATAACAAGTGGTAATATATGTTAGGAGCAAGTAGTAGACAAATCAGAGTAATTTATAAATATCTTACTAAACTTAAATAAGAAAATATTGATTGATTAAAGGCAAATGAGATAGGTAAGTTAAATATAAATTTGACTCAAGTTAGCGATAAGTAGACGTATGGTTAATTAAAATTTTTAATTAAAATGTTAAGACTATAGTTTGGAAAATTCTAGTCCATGATATGGACAGAAAAGTGAGAAATTATTAGTATATATAAATTAGGCGATAAGAAGTTAACGAGATTGATTTAATGTGATATTTGGGTGTTAAGATAGCATTAGGTCAGGACTTAAGAAATTTTTTTTTTTTAAAGACCTTAGTATTGATGTGTATTAGATGAAAGTGTGTAACACCCACCGGCCAATCCCGAAGAACCAGACGGCGGATGCCACAATCGGTGCCGGAGCACCGTCTTATGTCACTTATTAAAGCTAGATCACAAATTAGAAGTGGTTAAATTTTCATAAGGAGGCAAGTAATTAACATTTTGTTTTGTTTTTTTTTTTTTTACAAAAATAATATTTGAGGAAATTCCTACGAAAATTTTGCAAGAGTTTCCCCTAAAAATTAACTTGCCACACTATGAAAATATACACACTTCCAATTTTCTCCAAACCCCCAAAACTCCAATTCAACACAACATACTACAAGCACTTCTAAATATCCATCAACATACGCATAAAATTCAAAACACATTCTTTTCAAGGAATCTATAATCATCATACACCAAAAATATAATAAGATGTTATTTCCTTAAATAATCATAACTCTTAATACATTATAAACTTCTTATGTCCATCCTTCACAACACAATATTTATATACATGCCAAAAATCACCATTTACAAAATATCCTACCCAAAATGTGATATCTACTCTGATGCTCGTCCTCTGGTCTTGAAGAACACCCTCCGCTCCTAACCTGCGCGTGATAAAAATCAACGCGCTGAGTGGAAGACTCAGTGGTGCTAAATAACCAACAATTAATTAACAATAATAGCCAAGGCAAAACTTAAATTACTCAACTATATAAATACTGAAATCGCATGCATTTAATTCAAATACTTTTATAAATACAAATATGTCTTCATTCTTTTATAGCAATAATAAAATTTTATTTTTCGTTAAGGCTCGTACTCATGCAGAATGAACATAAGCAGATTTGATCGTGGCCTATATTAGCGCCACCCCCATCACATACTCGTGGCCTATGAAAGCACCACCGTGGCCTATGAAAGCACCACCCCCATCACACAATCGTGGCCTATGAAAGCACCACCGTGGCCTATGAAAGCACCACCCCATCACACAAATAAGCGCGTCCGCCTATTTAGAAGGGCTGATAACCCTAGCATATGATCATAGCTTCACAATAAGAAAATCCATCTCATCATACCACGTTTCAATCATGCATAGTAGAGCCCAAATCAAAATCATTCTTTCACAAAAGCAATAATTATAAATCAAAACCTCTTCATTTCTTAATACTCATTACTCAAAACATTATAGATATATATAAACTTAAGATAGTATAAAAGTACATAAATCAAGAACTTTTCAGCATTTTCATAATCTTGACCTTTGCTGGGTTTTTAACACATAATTTGAGTTATGGGTCTCCAAATTGAATGAAATCAGATTCATTAGAAAGCTAAGACAAAATACTACAAATGTTCAGAAGGGACCACAGCCTAGATCAAAGAGTAAGATAGCAAACAAAAGCTCAGAACACAGACCAACAGATCAGACCTGGTTCAGCAGAACCAAGTCCAATGTTTCTTGAATTCCTACTTCACCAAACACTCAAATGAAACCAATTCAGAACGAGAGAAGTCTGAAGACACAGGGAAACAACTTTTATGAAGAACTCAGAACCTAATCTTGTCATTATAGTGGTCAAAATGGGCACTCAATTTAGTAATGCATGTGGCCCGACACAACAGAGTCAGTTTGGGTGTTTCAGCCATAAGTTGAGCTATGTATCTCCAATTTGGACAAAAGAGGATGGTTTGGAAAGATAAGAAGTGAATCTATAACTTTTATGAAGAACATAAGACATTATTTTGCCATTTGAGTGGTCAAAATGGACAATCATTTCGGATAGACAGGTAAGACAGCATAACAGAACCAGTTTTGGTATTTCAATCATAAGTTGAGCTACAAGTATTGGAATTAGACATAAGAATATGTTCTGGAAAGCTGAGAAATAGAGCTACAACTTTCATGAAGAAGTCAGAAACAAATGGGAAGTGTAAAGGGGTCAAAAATGAGTTCCAATCCCACGGCAGAACACATCTCACATTAAAATCAGCAATTTCAACAAAACATACAAAGTTCCCAAAATATATTCAAAACCCTAACCATGTAAAAACAACTTAAACAAGTGAAATTATGATTGCACTAACCTTATTAACAAGCTTGAATAAGCTTGGAAAGCCTTACTCCTTGGCTTTCTCTTTACCCTTTGAGGATGGTTCTCCAACCTCTTCAAAGCATGAAAAATCAACATTACAAGCAAAACTTGACAAAAGAAATAGTTGGAGCATGATTTAATGCATCAATAACATGTCTAAACCATGAATTCTACTTAACAATTCACAAAACTCAAAAACCACAACTTACTTGCTTCAATGGTAACTTCACTTCTCTTGGCTTTTAATCACCAAACTCAACTTCTACTTCTTAATTCTTAAGAATAAAGTACTAATCTATGGTTTAATTAGGTAGTTTGGTGGTAAATTTGGAGGTAAGAAAATGAAGAAATGAAAGAAAGAAGAAGAAGATGGAGATGGCGTGGATAAGGAGAAGAGAAGAAAGAAATAAGTGTTGTGGTGTTTACTTTAAGTGCCAAAGTCAAATTTGACTTCCAAATTCCATATCAATTGTGTGGCTAAGATCAAGTCCTAAGTAATCTCATCCAATGGCTCTAAATATTCCTCAAATAAATCTCTTCTACTTCTTATTTAACTCCACCAATTAATTAAATTAACTCCACTAAAATAATTCCTCATTTATTTCTTAATAGACCACACTAGAAATATTATGCATGTAATACATAAACTCTCCAAAAATATTCATTAAATATTTTCTACCCACCTAAATCATGCAAACATGCTCCAAAAATAATAAATAAAATATTAACTATGCATAGTAATTTTTTCGGACTAAAATAATACCAAGTCCCGGACCGATGGTACTATTCACAGACCGGTAAATCACTATTGCCGACACTAAAAGAAAAATCAGTCTGTTACAAAGTGTATATTTAGGGTAAGTAATAAGTGTTAGATTGAAATGTTGGTGATTAGATAGATCACGATTAACGATGATTAATAGACGAAATAATGAATAAGAATACTCTAATATCTTTAGAATGGAAGGTTATCAAATGAGATTTGGGTTATAAACTGAAATTCGAACTATTAAAAGATGTTATTATGAAAGTTAATTTTAGTGATAAGTATTAATGTGCATAAGGAATAAGCGCTGGAAAGGGTGAAAATCTTTAAAGGAGTGAGATAGTTAAGGGGTGCGGTGATTCAGGAGCTATCTAATAGCTGCACTAACATAAGGAAAGAATATTATAGGGAGGAATAGAACTTGTATATAAGAACTGAGAGAGAGTGAGTTCGAATCGCCCTGTGATACTATAGACAATGGGAGTTACAAGGGAAATTTTTCTTGAAATTTTGCCTTAAAGTAATAAGTTTTCCAATTTTTGATCGAGAAGAGTTCTAGTAATTATATGAGTTAATTCTTATTACTATAAATAAAACAATTTTCAATTGGTTTGCTTTTTATAAAATATATGTTTGGTTTTCATGAAGAAATGCCTAATAAAATTTAATATTTTCAAATTGAATTATATAATCTTGGGAAAAATATATATAAAAATTTATGTTATGCATTTTATTGTTAACCAGTTTTATTGTAAGATTTTATTCAAGAAAGATTTTCTAAAGATTTCAGTGGCTGTCTAAAGATAGTAACTAGAGATTTAGGTAATAAACTTAAGTTTCTTGTAAGCTTTAGACAGGTGGTACCAAACAGTGGAACGAAATTCCATTCTAAATATGATGATTGATGGTAGAAGTATAATCAGAATACCCCACCCCTTTCCTTTCCTCCATGTATTAGCCACTCTTGAGCTGTCTCCTTCGTATTGGAAGTAATTTCTTATGACTTTGAAATTCCCTATGTATCCATTCTTATTCTTTCCTACTATATTTCAATTTGGACGAATTGTTTTAAAGGGGGAGATTGAAACGACCCGGAAAATCCTTTTCAAAAATTTTTTCATTTAAAAATATAATCATAAAACCTAACCAATGAAATCAATGGAAAAATATTTTTGTTGCTAAATCGGACCCATAAACTAGCTTGAATTTTCTGAAAACCCAGTGAGAAACTCAAAAACCAAGCAAATCGAGCCAAACCATCGAATTAGACCAAACTAGCTCGAATCAAACCAGAATGGTCTAGAAGCTCTAGATTTTTACTTTCTTTCTTTTTCTCTTCTTCTTCTTCTTCTTTATCCTCCAGCACGCAGCAACCCCTCCTCCCCTCTCCCTCCACGTTTTTCGACACCGCACGATGAGGGTGAGTGGAGATCGATTCCTAGAGCCTCACCGATCATTCTTCCGGCCTTCTTTCACGTGAAAGGAGTCCCCAACAGTGCGAAATGGGGCTGTCACCTCCGACAGCTCCCCACCTTTGATTTTTCGATGTTTAGTTCGATTCAAGCGGCAAATGGCTTCAAAGTGAGCTCCAATCAAATCTTCCCTCTTGTGTGAACAATTTCCATCCAAGAAATGACGGTTTTGGTGGAAGGAACTGAAACCACCATGGACAGCAGCGTGGAGAGGACTGTGGCGGTCGATCCGGCCAAACAAGCCATTATCTCCTCAAAACGACACCTAATTCAACTTCTAAGAGTGATTTCGAGCATTTTGGTGTTTGTAATGCAAAAATTCTCGACTGCTTGGGATTTTTCGTCCACCGTGCACGGCGGCGGCAACGGCGGACCGGCGAGCCTCCGGCGAGGCCCCTAGAGACAGAATCTCCTTCTCCTTGCATGGATTATGGAATCGTCATCCGAATTTCAATTGATACGTTCTAAGACCCAGTTCCTAATTTTGGTATAAAATTTCTAATTTAAATCTATAAGTTGATTTTCAATTGAATAGTTAATCAAATATGAACCTAGAGAGATAAGCACACTAAATTTTGAAAATATAGAATACAAGTCATTTAGGATAATTGTTAATCGAAATGAGAAAGATAAATTGGAGTTAGTTAATTAATTAATTAGATAGTCATTAGCCTAAAACTACTTGGTTGTGTACAAATAAAGTAAGATGATTTTTAGTAGGATAACGGGGGTTAGATGCGTAATCCTGATAAACTAAGGTTTGGAAGGCCTAACCACTTCTGATATTGATATAAGAATCGAATCTAAATAAATAGTAGTTATAACAGGTTATTGATACAAAAAAAAAAATGTGTTTTTAGAAACTTAACAATTTAACTACCATAAAGCTAATAATTGGGTGAGCTTATGATTTAGCAAATAATCTTATATGAATATTTAATGTGCATTATTTGTTAGTAGAAGTCGAGGTATGTAGAATATAACTAGATAATTATATAAATATTGATGAATTGAGGTTAAAGGTAGTTGTGAAAATATCAAGCCAGGAATAGCGAGTATTTATGATGTAAATTGTAGATTTAATATGACGTGTTATAGAAATAGTATGACTGATATTATCATTGGAACATGATTGGAGGAAGATGGGATTTAGAACGGATTGCTTGCCCGACGGATGGGCCGTGTGATTTGAGTAAATGGTTAGATGAATGATTATGGTTATTGCGGATGGGATGAGTTGATTTGAATTGCCTGATGGATGGGCTTTGAGAATTTGTTATTAACTTATGGTTTGATCAAATTATAGGGGAGATTCTGCCGAAATTTCAATAGAACCTAGACTAGTCTTAATTAATAACATAATTAATAAGTTTATTTAGACTAATTCTATAACTTGATACATTATAAATAAAGTGCTCTAATTATTTTATTATTATCATTATTATTCATTTAATTATTCAATTATTTATTTATTTTCATTATTATTGTTTATTATTATTATTTATTTTAGCATTGTTGTTTATTATTAATACTATTTATTTATTTATTTATTTGCATTTGAGTATGGATGTCTAATTATGCATTGCATTATGATGTTTAATTGATCAATATGTCTGCATTTAATTGCAATGCTTGATTAGTTGTGATGTGACAATGTTTTGCCATGTTTGTGTGGAGTTGGAATGAAGTGAGTCACTATGGGTTTGTGAGGGCGGTTTACGAGGCCGTTGGCTGTATGGGAGATCGACGCCCCATGTGCGCCTGATGATATGATATGGATAATATGGATAAACCACAGGGTGGCCTCCAGTTGGTATGGCAAAGAAAAGAGAGAATGGAAAAATAATGAGAGGGCTAGTCAAGTGAGGATTAGACCGGTTGGCCGTATAGGGGATCGGCTCCCTGGTGCACACGTTATGAGAGGGTGGGCCATGTGTGAGGACGGCTCATTGGGGGTTTCGGTGATGCCACAAACCAATTTCCACATGATGTGATCATGTGAAGTTGTTAATAAGTGTGGGTGCTGTTGTTATGCCATTTGTGTGACTGTCTGCGTGAGTATATACTAGTCGGACGACTAGATTGATATATTTACACATTTGTGTGAATGCGTGTGTTGTGCAATAATTATTACTCCTTAGAAAACTCACATGTCTTGTTTAATTTTTCAAGAAGTAAGTTTCTCTTTAATTCGATTTAAGCTATGTTTCTTCGCCGCAGGGCTATAAAGAAATTTTCTTAGTTTCATAATTATTTTGCTATGTAACTATATGTATAAGAAGCTATGTATATCAAACAGTTAGTGACTTCGCAGTTGTAGAATTTACATACATTTAGTCATGTATTAACATAGATGAAATAATTCTGTGAGCCCATATTAGAAATGTGATGTATTGTAAATTGGGCTCGAATTGTGGAATGTTAAAGATGATAAATTCAGGCCGAGGTGTAATAAAATCTTGAGGTTTATTTTTCCTAGAATATGGGCCGAATGTTTGAAATTTATATTGAGATAGTAGATTTTAGTATTTCAGGCTTACTACAGGCCTCGGAGGCCTTAAGCTTACCTGGGCCCTAGTGCCGGTCCGCCCATGGAAACGGATCGTGACAATAACGATTAGGAAATTTGGCATATATAAATTTCTGATTTGAAAGTTCTAAATATTTAATCATAGATCATACCTGACATATTTTTTCAATTTCCTTTTAAGTACCCATCTTAATGCGTTGCGGTAGAGCAATTAAAACATATATCACACATTTAATGTTTGGTTTCTGATCCAAAAACCAATTACAAATGGGAGAACTTACAATAACTTGTTGACTTAATGCAAGTTAGTGTTATTAAATTTAATAGAATGTCCCTCTAAAAAGTACGGAGATTCATTCTCTTAATAATTGTCTTGCAATTAATTGCAATCATTTATAAATAATTCTATTAAATCATCTTTGAGCATAGATAAAAGCAACAACAGTTTGCCCTAAATTATTTCAATTAATACATGCCATAATCATAAAAGACCGATGTGTAAATTCATTATCATTCTCAAGATAAATTGTCTTAACAGCATAATTTGGAAATTGCATTCTTAATCAAATTATTTGAGCAAATAATCATGTAAACTTCTGATTGCATATTGATAATAATATTTGCAAACTTCAGGTTGCAAGTTAATAATAATCATATAATTATTTTTTAGATGCATCCATAATATATTCAAATAAATTGATTAATAATTTTCCATTATATATTCCAGAAAATACAAACAATACAATTTGAACTCTTAGTGATGGCTCAATAATTAATTTATTTTGAAAATAAACTAAGCATGAAAAATTCATTAGATTTGAAAAAACTTTTGATTCTTCAATAAATATTCACATAATGATTAAATTTTCCTCTTTCTCATCATTATTTATCGGAATGGTCGAACCGATCATGCCAAATAATGAAGTGTTGGGATTTGTAAACTTTTGGTTTTACAACCATATAATATCCATTTTAATGAATATTTTTGGAATAATGCATTATACATATAATTCATTCCTCTAAGTAGTAATACTTGCTCTTCCGAAGCCTTTAAATATTCTTTTACTACCAAGTCAAATTGTCTTTTAATATTTTAGTGTACAAGTACATAACCAATATTCATATATGCCATATTTCTTTGTACCACTTATGGTGGTAGATTTATTCTTAATATCTTATGTGGCTACCATAATTGTTAAGATCATTATTTCAACTATGATCTCATTAATATTCTCAAAGACAAGTATATCTTTTTCATTGTTCATATCCACCCCTAATATCATATATTATTGCATTCACTTTAGGAAACACATCAAATCTAGTTAGGTGGATTTCGATACTCCCATGTCCAGTATTATATGTCATTCCATTAAATTCAAGGAATAGAGAAAATTTAATTAGACAAGCTTCATGATATTAATTAAGAGCTCAATACTTTGCTCAATGATAAATGAATATGAAATAAATATAAAGTTTATTATAAAATTTTTTCACTCGATATTGCTACTTCAGAAGTATACTAGATATAAATATCATTGACAATTCTAGATCAAGGGCTAATATAGCTCTAAATATAATAATGACAATATCTTAATTATATTTAAAAATAAATCAATCAATTCTCAAAATTGGTAGCATATTAATAATATATGCCAATATATAATAATAATTATAATAATAAAATAATAATTTTAATGTTGCAAAATTAAAATAAGTTACATTTTTACGATTTTGAAATAATACATCCATTCATGTAAGCTTTTAGTCCTTGAGTGAAGATAATGTTTTGCCATCCTCTTCAAAGAAGAAGATCAGATTCAAATATTGTTTCATTATAGGCCAGAGAAGACAGTGAATAATAAAGAGAGACCTAAAGACTCAAGGTGAGCCATCTCTCTCTTTCTGAGTGAAAGATAGAAAGAGCAGGAAGAGGGGCAGTGACCAGTAACCCAAGATGTGTTTTTATTGTGGGTTACTAATATTATTATTATTATTATTATTTTATATTGGGACGTAATATTGTGCATATAGTCATATAGTTAAATCTATTTTTGTCATGTTTACCATCATACAAACTGTGCATTCCCGACTGCAAGTTTAGATTCTGATCTACTGTAAATTAAACTTATAGTTGTTGTCTAATAATAATTTTTCACAACTGAACTTGTAATTCTCTTATTAATTAGCCAAGGCCTTCTTGGGGATTAATACTTTATATTAATTATGCATAGAAAAAAAATTAAAACCTCTGGTTATGTTTATGAAATTTCTCATTTTCCGGCTTCTTTTTCATAATATATATAATTTTTGTCATGTTTACCATCATACAAACTGTGCATTCCCGACTGCAAGTTTAGATTCTGATCTACTGTAAATTAAACTTATAGTTGTTGTCTAATAATAATTTTTCACAACTGAACTTGTAATTCTCTTATTAATTAGCCAAGGCCTTCTTGGGGATTAATACTTTATATTAATTATGCATAGAAAAAAAATTAAAACCTCTGGTTATGTTTATGAAATTTCTCATTTTCCGGCTTCTTTTTCATAATATATATAATTTTTGTCATGTTTACCATCATACAAACTGTGCATTCCCGACTGCAAGTTTAGATTCTGATCTACTGTAAATTAAACTTATAGTTGTTGTCTAATAATAATTTTTCACAACTGAACTTGTAATTCTCTTATTAATTAGCCAAGGCCTTCTTGGGGATTAATACTTTATATTAATTATGTATAGAAAAAAAATTAAAACCTCTGGTTATGTTTATGAAATTTCTCATTTTCCGGCTTCTTTTTCATAATATATATAATTTTACAATTTTACCCAAATGGCATTCTAAAATTTAAAATGAAACGATCGTGTCTCTAAAATTATCAACTTTACACGCATTAATCACTCCAAAAACCAATGAGTTGAAGACCCGCATTGACTTGGAAAAAATATATTGTTTCCCTTCGTAAAATTCCTGACTATAAGTTTAGGAATAACACTCAATTTGCTCTACAAACTTAGCAGCAATGTACAATTTGTAGAAAAATAAATTTTTTGTACACTTTACTCCGTTGAACTTGCACCAAGAGTATAAAAAGCATATTTTCTTAAAAAAATTAATCGTTATGAAAATAAAAATTTTGATTTAAATCAAATATAATTAGAAAGTAATGAATTATTTGATTAAAATAAAATATAATTAAAAAATAATAAATATTCTTCTAACGAAAATATTCAATATAATATTATAATTTTTTTAATAATTATTTATATTTTTTATATAATTTTTTATTTTCTAATTCTAAACCTTTATAATTTTTATTAATTAAAAATTATTTTTCTTTAAGAAACGACTTTTTTGTTTTCTTACGCCAAGTTGAGGAAATAAATTGTATAAAAAATTGAACTTTGAGCAAATTGTACATTGCATCCAAGTTGAGCCTTAATCCAGAGCCCGATTTTGACTAATAAGGCCACATCTGCATGCCCAAGGATCAGTTCAAAGTAATAATCCATTTTCACTAGAGTAATAATTAATGATAGTATCTAGCTCATTAAACTGTGATGCTACAGATGAATAGAAGAATGCTACTCCATCATAAATATTTTATGCTCTAAAAGAAAAGCACCTATTATAAGTTTAAATATTTGTTTTGCATTCTCTCCATCCGGTCTAATATGGTTTGAGAAAAAGTCAAGGGGGCTTGGTACAAGATTAAGGAGTTCCATAGAGAGAAAACTAGGCAAATGCAAGCTTTAGACTACAAAAAGAGAAATCAAAATGCATAGAATGAAATATTTAGTATCTGTCAAGGAAGAATATTTTGACGAATGAATGCATATAGTCAACATAATCAGACTTCTTGTTGAAACTTTGAGTTATAGAAGATTGTGGAAAGGTGTAGGTGAACTGGCTTCAAAGGTTCCAAAAATCCAAAAGACTAGAAAAAAAAGCTCACCTTTGGTAATTAGTTGGTAAAAGTAGACCTGCTGACAACAGAAAACAAAATACAAATTCTCTCCAACGATTAACTAAAAAGCATTTAAGCAAATTCTCAATTCTTAAAAATGACAATAAAAATGAACAAGATTTCACGATGATGGCTAAAGAACCAAGAGACCGAGTACAAGTGCAAACCTATATTTCTTCAAAAAGCTCAATGCTTTCTCTTCTTATTGCAAAAGCATCAATACCAATAATTAGGGATGTTCATAAGTAGGTGATTTGGTTTGGATTATAAAATTTAAAACACCATTAAAAATAATAACAGGACCAATAGCACCATTTCCATACAAGAAGAGCTGCATCAAGTTTTCATGGAATCAACTAATCAAAGCCACCCCATTTTTAAGTTGCAGGAACTAGTGTACCCTTGAGTCTCTCAAATTCCATACATCTCTATGGCGTGCAGTTACCATATCCTTTGGCTGTACATTTCCTCACCATCACCTGATAATCAGTTTCCCAAGGTCCCGACAATGCTCTATAAAATTCCATATCTAAACACAAACACTCTCTTTATCATTTCATCTTCTTCAAAAATTCCCATGAACAGCCACTTGTAGAATAAGATCAAGCACCTTTTGGAAATCAGTGTTCATCCCCCAGATCATTCTTCTCTAAAACTATTCCTTTCTACCATTTGAAGAGTTAGATTTGCACAGAAAGTACTAAGCTTTCCCTTCCATGGCTACTTGCCTGGTTGTTAAACTCAAATGCACAATGCTATTGATCCCTCCATTATTGGGCTGTACAGAAAATTATGATTAATGAAAAAAAGATACACAAGAGGCTAGTCAAAACCAACTGCTCTTTTTAGAGAACAAATTAGATTTATAAAATATAATCAAATAATAAATAAAGTTCAAGAGTAAGAAAGAATAGAGGAGCTACCTTTTTAGAGACACATCAATTCCCCTCTTAACTAAGGGGCAGCTAGCTCCAACGTTCTCCTACTAAAGACACTACTAAACCCCTTAGAAAACCACAGATCAGTCATATAGATAACAATATGAAGTAAAAGTACATATATTGACCAAGTGAAAATAACTTACTTAACACCTTGAAAATACGTTAAAATCAGTCATGTGAATAACTTTTGACTACCAGTGTCCTATTCTACAAATAAGAGTGTATACCTCTAATTCAGGGTGAAAATAAAGAGCCAGAATTAAAAAATAAAAAAAAAGACTTCTAGGATCCTAATCTCTATCGAGCCTCAATTCACATGCCTAAGTTTGCACTTGCATATGAGATGCTGAAAAAACTAAATCAACAAGCTTGATCACATACATTGGTGGTCAGTTGGGGAATTGGCATAGGAAGTTAAAGCCAAAAAAAACATGAAAATTCTTAAACGAACTCAACTATTAAAGCTTTAAAATGTCAAGACATCTGTGAAGGCTTAGCTGCAACTTTTGCCTGATCTATATATAGCGAATAATTGCTAAAGGAAAAGTAAAATATTAGTCAGATTAAAAGTTCAAATCCATTCTCTGCCAAAAAAAAAAAAAAAATGCATATAGGCACAATAAGCTATATTGGTTAAATAACGAGTACCAATTTCAATCTTTTGACAACGTGATGAAACCAAAGCAACTCAAATCCTTCACAGAAAAGTTCAACTACAGGTAAAATTGTGTTCTTCAATTGTAGACATCATATAAGATTATTAAACCAAAAAATAAATAAATAAATAATTCAGGTGATACCCTTTCGCAACAATATCATCAAAACGATTACACAGCTTCAACAAAATTATCCTACCTACCAAGCCCATTAATTAAGGTAGGGAGGATAGATTTGATGAAGCTATGGAATCGATCTGAATAGGAGAGTACCCAACATCCGCACGATATGAGAGGAAAAAGGAATTAGGTCAAATATTTAATAGAATAAAGATTGAGTTAAACACCAAACAATTCCATCCCTTTAGATAGACAAACAAAGCACAGTCTCATGATCTATATAAATTCCACCAAAGGTGGTGACCGATTCCTACGAAGGATCAAATTAAAGGAAGCCAAAGCATCATCAATGTTACTGGATGAATCAAATTTGCTTTTAACTAATTGCTTTTGCCACCTACACAGTTTGATTTTGGGAATGGATCTGCACCAGATAGATGACGCTGTGTATTTTATAGACCAATTCATGGGGTTTTCATGAGACTTCTGCAGAGACAAACACTGACAGTTTCAAGCAATAAAACAAAAAAGAAACAAGAAACTAAAAGAGAAGAGAATAAATTGGAAGTAGGGTTTTGTCTATGGATTTGAAGACCGAAGTAGAGACCACATAAATTAAGACCTGAAATAGAGAGAGATTAGGTTTTAGAATGATATTGAAACAGAGAGACATTTTGCCGTTTTATTATTGGGGAAGAGAGAGCGGGGGCGGGTTTGAAACGATTTGTGGTCGGTAAGGAGCTCTAGGGTTTCTTAACAAAAATCTTCCAAATATGGAAAAAAAAAGTAGTGTTGTTCATCAAACCGCCTCAACTGTCCAAATTAATCTAAATCGATTCAAAATCATGATTTAAAAGATTAATGATTTAATTTGATTTTTTATGGTTTAAAAATCAAGCACTTGGTTTGATTTACTGTTTAGAGTCAAAATCGCTCAAACCGCTGTATATATGTGTGCACGTGTATGTTTAAATTCAATTCAATTTTTTAAAATAAAAATTTCTTTTATATTTATTAATTGTTAAATTACGAGATTAATTATATTAGATATAATTGAACAATAATTTTTTGATTAATTAGATAAATGATATCTTACCAAAAAAAAAAAAAAAAGAAGATAAATTATAGCTTATTTGTAAAATGTTCAAATATTAAATATTAATGTAAAATTAGATTAATGTGTAACTTTAAAGCGAAAAAATTTAGCTTTCTCTTTTCTCTCTAGTTTTTTAACCTTAGTTTTAGTTTGAAACTATTGCTGTTTATCAGCAGTTTTGCTTTTTACTATCTCTTTTCTTCCACTCTCTTTTGCTTTTAATCTTATTTTGCTTTAATAAACTCAAATCTATTTTTTTCATAACAGATCTGTCTTTTTTATTTTATTATTGTTGGTTATCTTTATGTTTGGAGTATTTTTCTTCCTCGGTGAGGGTTGTCCCTTCTTTGTGAAAGTTTATTACTAAATAAAACTGTAATATTTGATTTTATTTAGCTGAATACTTTAGAACTTGTGTGGATTTTCGATCGATGGAACCTGGTAGTTTGGTTTGTTCCTCCATCAATGCTATTGAGGCATAGCGGCAAAAACTCATCTGTATTCGTTATATGTCGCAAGTTATTGAAAAAAAATCAAGTTATAAAAGATTTAAAGGTGCTATTATTTTGGCCTCCAAATCAATTAATGGAATAATTGCTGCTATGAAGATTTATATCTTTTGTAAAGATCAACTCTAAGCGGAAAGATGTAATATTACATTTTTTTAGTCTTAGTTTCATTATTCAAAAGAATATAAATTTCATTCTGTTATTAAAAGATCAGCGAACTGTATTAGCTACTAATAATAAAGTTCTATATCTAGTCTATATGCTTGTTTGATTCTTGATATTATTATTAATGGATCCAAAGTATAGGGACCTGATGGCTTTACATTCAAATTTTTCAAAAAGTGTTGGAATGTCATTCGTTGTGATCTACTAAAGTTTTTTCAAGAATTCCACTGCAATGGAAAGTTAACAGTGGGGCTAAACTCTAATATCATTGCTCTCATGCCTAAAAAGCCCTCACCTCAAGGGCTTAAAGATTACATGCCAGTATGTTTAATAGGAAGTGTGTACAAGATTCTAACTAAGGTTTTATCTCTCAAAATGAAGAAAGCAATGAGCTCTATAATTGGCGAAATAAACTAACTTTGTCGGAGGTTGTCAGATCATAGGTGGAATTCTCATTTCAAATGAGATTATTCGTGATATTAAGTCAAAAAAAGGAGAAAGGCTTGATTTTTGAAGCAGACTTTTGAAAAGGCATATGATACAGTTGACTGAGATTTCTTACTTTTTATGCTAAAGAAATTGGGTTTCAAGGAAAAATGATACAGCTAGATTTTAGAATGCCTATGGACCTCTAGATTATCTGTGTTCATAAATAGAAGTCCTTCTGAAGAATTTTCTATGTCACGAGGGTTAAAATAAGGAGATCCTCTTTCTCCTTTCTTGTTTTTAGTTCTTGCAGAAACTTGTAATGTATTAATAAAAAATTCTGTCAATTTTGGTTTTCTTTCAGGGATTCTAGTTGGAGAATAATCAATTACAGTATCGCATTTACAGTTTACGAGTGATTCAGTGGTGTTTAACAAGGTAGATATTGAAGAGAAGAATCTTAGGAGGATTTTGATGTGTTTTCAAATGCTTTCCAGGTTGAAAATAAATTTCAGTAAAAGCAGATTGTTTGGAGTAAACTTGGATGAAGATGAGATTAGTTTTCTTGCTACAATTTTGAAGTGTTCAACTAATAAATTGCAGTCAATGTATCTGGGGATACCCATCGGTGGTAATCCAAAAAGTGTTAAAAATCAATTATTGAGAAGGTTGAATCTAAATTATCTCTGTGGAAAGCAAGACATTTATCCTTAGGTGGTAAGCTAGTTTTGATCAAATCGGTTTTATCCTCATTGCCCCCTTTATTGTATGTCAATCTTTAGAGCTCCTCAGAAAGTCATTAGTAAGATAGAATCAGCTCAAAGAAAATTATTTTGGGGCAAAGGGTAGAGAGAGAAAGGCCTATTAATTAGGTTTCTTAGTCTATGATGATTAAAAGAAAATGCCATGGTGGTTTGGGGATCACTTGTATGAAAAAGAAAAATATTGCTCTATTAGGCAAGTGGTGGTGGAGGTTTCGATCGACGAAAGATTTTTTATGAAAACATATTTTAATCTCTAAATACGTACAAAAAGCTCCTTTAACCTCTTCCATTGATTCTACACCATGGAGGAGACTCTCTCCGCTTTGGAAGGAAATAAGTCTGCTTGGAAATCCTCAATCATGTACGGCTAATATTCTCAAAAATGGTTTCAGCTAGGTTCTAGGTGATGGTAAGTCTATTAAGTTCTAGAAGGATATCTGGTTGCAAGAAATTCCTCTTCAGTTCTCCTTCCCTAGACTCGTTAGAATTTCATCCAATAAATAGGCTTTAGTTAGCGATTGTGGTTCATTTATTGAAAATGTTTGGACATGGAACATCTCTTGGTGTAGAAATCTGAGATCTTTTGAGGAAAATATGTGGAGAGAGTTATAACATTCTCTTAGCCTTGTTTCCATTCAACAAGCGTATGAAGATAAAATTGTGTGGAAATATGATAAAAGAGGAGATTTCTCGGTTAAGAGTCGTTATTCACTTTTGGATGATAGCTCCTTTGAACAATCTCCTATAGCTTTCAATGTTAAAAATCTTTGGGATTCTTTAGTACCTAAAAAAATTGCTATTTTTGTTTGGAGAGTTTACCTTGGATGTATTCCTTGTAAGTACAATTTATTTAAGAGGAACGTAATTCCTAATCTGGAAAATTGCTTATATTCCTTATATAATAGTTTGGTTGAAACCGTTGATCACTGTCTTTTGGATTGTATGTTAGCTAGCAAAATTTGGTATTCTATCTTCAATTGTGGGAGTTCAAAGCTATTTTACCAAGATCTCTCATTGATTTAGGTTAAAAGGTGCACAGAATGCTTGGATCTTAATTTTCTTTATTACTTGTTGGTCTCTTTGGATTAGGAGAAACAAGGTTGTGTTTTCTTTAGATTCTTTTTATGGTGAGCAGCTTCTGGATGAAATTAAGTTTAGATCATTTGAAATTCTGAAAGCTTCTTGCACTTCACTCCCTTAGGATCTAAAGGATTGGTTATATAATACTTTCTTGGTTTCTTATTATAAATCCGAATCAGCTTGTACTGTTGCTTCATCTTTTATGCTTTGAGAATCTCCTCTAGTTTGGGTTTTTAAGTTCAACATCGATAGATCTTCTAAAGGCAAATCGGGACCTTCTGGAGCTGAAGGAGTGCTCAAAAACGAAAAAGGGGAGGTTAGGTGTTTGGTTTTTTTATTACTCAGGTATCTTAGACTCTAATGAAGTAGAGTTGTTATTTTTAAAGCAATTAATTTATTTGCTCAATCACAACCCAAAGATTGTCCATTGATGGTTGAATCTAATTCTTATAATGTGATTTGTTGGGTTAATTTTAAGGATAGAGGACCATGAAAATGGTGGCGTTTCTTCAATAAATTTTGTGTTCATTTTGTTTATATTCTAAGATTTGCCAATTCTTTTGCAAATATGTTAGCTAAGAAGGGAATTGATTTTCCATCAATTTTGGGTTGGAATTAGTTTTATTAGGGTCTGAGTTCCTCACTTGTTTTAGCTTTTATAACTTGAGCTATTTTGGCATCTATGGAGCAAGGAAAGAAACTTGGAAGTAGTATTGATAAATTGTCTTGGTTCATGGTTTGTTGCTGTCATTCTCCTTATTGTTTGTTTTACTTTGGCATTATCTTGTGGTTTGTAACAGTTGGTAAATTTTGGTTTTTTGTTGTTTGATAAATATCTTATCTTAAGAACAAGCTCGCTATTGTTTTGTTTTTTATTTTGGATGTACTGCATATCATGTTTACTTAACATTCTCTGGCTATGTTTAGATATTTGGGGAAATCTATTGACGTGGGTGTAGTGCTAGAGTTTGTTAAATTTTTCCTAATTAAGTAATTAATAAAATAATTCTCTTTGCTAATAAAAAAATATATGTACAAACTAAACTATACTATTTTTATAATTTTTTGTAATAAATATAATTAAATCAAAATTTCAATTTTATATTTCTAATTCGCTTAATTATTATCTTATTGAATATATAATAGTTTTTATACTATACTAAGAATATACATATAATTTCGTTTTTAAAGGGACATAAAAACATAAATTTAAAATCATGTGTATTTTATGGCATAATTTTGATTAATTCATTTTAATATTTAGTATAATATTAATTTTTTTCTTTCATGTGTGTGTATATATATATATATATGAAACGAATCTAAAATTTAATTTCATAGAATTTTTATTTAAAAAAAATAATAAAATAAAATAAAAATAAATTTTAAATCGACCAATGAGATTATACAATAAAATATTTTATTATTGCTAAACCAGACCCGTAAACCAATTTGAGTTTTCTGAAAACCAAGTGAATCAAATCAAATCAAATCACTGTTTTGGACCAAATCGATTCGAATCGAACCGAAATGGTCTAGAAATTCCTATGTCTTCTTTCCTTCTTCCTTTTCCTCTTCTTCTTATTCCTTCTTTTCTCTCCGGCACCGCTCACCGCTCACCTCCCTCCTTCTCTGTCATGGTTACCGGTCGCCTGCGACAGGCCCGACGATTGCGCCGCTACCCTTCACTATCGTGCCTTAGCTCCTCTCTCTCTCTGCTTTCGTTCGACTGGACTCAGCAGCAGCGCCACAGCTCAGGCGCCCTCGATCCCAGCCGTTGATCACGCTCGACGTCACGCCTCTCTTCGTTCGCGACTCCAATGGTTGCTACAGCACAGTTTAGATGCAGTTCTTCTCCCTTGGATCAACGGCGACGATTGCAGTGGCTGTCAAGCCCGATTCCAGCTAGTTGGCTCACCAATCTCATAAACAGACAGTGAATTTTAGCTCCTTGTAACATTTCGAGAATTTTGGTATAAATGTTGCTTAATTTTGGCCATGGTCGATTTTCTGACCACCGTGTACGGCGGCGGGCCGGTGATACTCCGGCAAGGCATCAAGAGACAGAATCTTCCTCTCCTTGCGAGGATCCTGGAATCATCACCGGAATTTTGATCGGTACGCCCTAAGTTCTATTTCCTGATTTGTGTTATAAATTTCAAATTTAGAACTATCAATTGATTAAATTGAATTCGAATAAATAATCGATCAAATATAATTCTTGCTAGAAATTAGTTAATTGGTATAGTGTAGTTACAAATTAATTTTTAACATTGTTAAATAAAATACATGAATTAATATTATGATGAGGTGAATTGAGGAGGAGATAAATTAGAATTAATTAATTAGTTAATTAGATGATCATTAGTCTAAAACTAGTTGGTTGTGCATAATGAAAAGTAAGATGAGTTTTAGTCGGTTAACGGTTAGATGCGAAATTTTAATAAATTAAGGTTCGGGAGGTCTAACCACTTTCGATATTGAAGTAATAATCGAATTTAAATAGGTAGTAGATATAATTAGTTATTGCTAAAGTAAGTTTTAACAGCTTAACAAATTAGTTACCATAAGGCTATTAATTTATTTAACTTATGATTTATTAAATAATATTATGTGGATATTATTGGAATTGGCTTGTAAATTTATGGTTGAAGTTTAAGGAGGATTGGTATTTAAATTGATTGATTACTCGACAGATGGGCAGTGTGAATAGAGTGAATAAGTAGATGAATGAATACTAGTTATGGCGGACAAGGTTAGTTATTTTGGATTTGCCGGCTTTGAAAACGTACTGTTGAATTGAGGTTTAGTCAAATTCTAGGGAAGGTGCTGCCGAAATTTCGATAGAACCTAGACTAGTCTTAATTCATAACATAATTAATAAGTTTATTTAGATTAATTCTATAACTTGATACATAATAAATAAAGTGCTCTAATTATGTTATTGTTATCATTATTATTCATTTAATTATTCAATTATTTATTTATTTTCATTATTATTGTTTATTATTATTATTTATTTATTTTATCATTATTGTTTATTGTTAATACTATTTATTTATCTATTTGCATTTGAGTATGAATGTCTAATTCTGCATTGCATTACGATGTTTAATTGATCAATATGTTTGCATTTAATTGCAATGCTTGATTAGTTGTGATGTGACAATGTTTTGCCATGTTTGTGTGGAGTTGGAATGAAGTGAGTCACCATGAGTTTATGAGGGCGATCTACGAGACCGTTGGCTGTATGGGAGATCGGCGCCCCGTATGCACCTGATGATATGATATGGATAATATGGATAAACCACAGGGTGGCCTCCTGTTGGTATGGAAAAGAAAAGGGGGAATGGAAAAACAATGAGAAGGCTGGTCAAGTGAGAATTAGACCGGTCGGCCATGTATGGGGGATCGGCTCCTTGGTGCACACATTATGAGAGGAAGGGTCATGTGTGAGGACGGCTCATTGGAGGTTTCGGTGACACCACAAACCAATTTCCACGTGATGTGATTATGTGAAGATGTTAATAATTTCGAGCGCTGTTGTTGTGCCATTTGTGTGACTGCCCACGTGATCATATAACTAGTCGGATGACTAGATTTAATTATTTATCAATATCTTTGACAATATCTTTGAAAAAATTATATAAAATTTTTGAGTTTTATAAACTTATATAAAATTATATCTTTGACAATATCTTTGAAAAATTATATAAACTTGATTAATATATTTAATGATGCCTTATTTCATCTTATTCATCGATGAATGAGGCATTAACCATCATAAATAAGACTTATGGTAATTTTATTAATAGTATTAGACACCAATATTGTGCATGTCTTCAAAACATTGTAGAGCTTTTTAAAGAAGTTTTTAAAAAACTATATATCAATATAATTTAAAAATAATACCTATACAAATAATTTATTAATATTCGCGCACGAAGTTTAGAATTACGACAAGTTTATTATACTGTTAATCTTTTTTTTTTTCTTATTTACTAGATGAATAAAGAAGTTTAATTTCTCTTATTTCAAACTGCACAAACCGTCAAACCGCCACCAAAGGTTTGGTTTGGTTTGAAATTTTTTATAATTTAATTTGGATTTAATTTTTTTCAAACCGCCACTTTAGGTTTGATTTGATTATTATATTCCAATCGACCCAAATCAACTCACAAACAGCCCTAGAAAAAACTACAATGCAAAAAGAATATATTATATTATTATATTATTATGAAAAAAATGATAACTTTAGCGGAGAATATATTATATTAGTTAAAAATCGAGCTTCGCACGTGGGTATTTAAATATTTATTTTAATAATTATTATAATTGATTATATTATTATTTTTTATAAATTATTATAAATTATCAAATCTATAAAAAAATTGAAAATATTCACTTTGCTCTCTCTCTCTATATATATATATAACTTCAATAGTACATAGATTTAATGTTTGATGTAAATGGGAAAAAAATAATAATAAATATAGATTATACTTATATTTTTCTTTCCAATTTATTAGTTCAGTTTTAGTTTCGAAACTCAAATCAAACCAAATCACATGAAATGCTTGAATTTTACGCAATATACTAACTCAACAATTGGACGACAAAAATATATATTATAATAATAATAATAATAATACATGAATTAAAATAATTGTAAATAATTAAAAATTTACATAAACATGTATGAATATGAATCAATGAATGAAAAAATTTAAAATGAACAGTTTTATACAATTTGATAAAAAAATAACAAATTTAAAAAAAAAAAAAACACAAATGGATTTATATTTAGCTTTTTCTTTCATCTTCTTCCCCATCAATATGATATTTCTCATACCTGCATTTATACACATACGACACATATGATTGATAATATAACAAAGAAGTTATTATTAAAGAAATAAGATTAAATAGGAGAAAAGTCACGGATACACACAAAAAAAAGGACCATAAAAGATCGCAAAAAAAGGTTAAAAAAATTTTGAAAAAGAAAAGAAAAAGGAAAAAAGATATCAAAGAGTTAACATTATCTCAATCGAAAACGAAGGCAATAGTATTTCTTAATTGAGCATACATATATATAAAGGAATAAAGAAAAAAAGCAATAATCAAAACTTAAAGAATTGAAAAGCAATAAAAGAAGAAAACTACTCTTGAAAGAAAATCACTAGAACTGAGGTATATATAGAGAAGTATAGGTACATGTAGACAGATATAAATAAGAAAAAATTCAAAAACTTTTGAAAGTTTTAATTTCAAAATTGAAAAAATTTAAAGTATTAATTATTTGAAATTTTGTTATTGTATATATTAGATTAAATATGGAAAAAGAAATGAATAAAATTATTTGGGGTGAGAGAGAGAGAGAGAGAGAGAGAGAGAGAGAGGCATTGAGATGGGTAACTGAGAAGATTAAGGGTCTTTTAGGGGTAAATAGGTCATTTACAGTTTTAATCTACGTGGCAGCCCACGTGGCATCTTATTTGGCGCCTAATCAACAATTAAAAAATAAAAAAGTGGGTCTAGCCATCCTACAGTGAATTCCGGCGATCCACGTAGAGAAATTTCACTTAATTGCAAAATTATTGGGAGTTCAAATACTCAATGGTAAACTTTTTCCGTTTATACACCAAAATAAAAAAATTGCAAAGTTCATACACCAAAATTGCAATTATCCTAAAATAAATTTAGAAACTTTATGTTTATAAATTTTTGAATTCTTATCATTGATTATTTATAATAATATAAAATTATTTTCATTTTGTAAAATTCTTTAAAAATAAAGGATATAATAAATTTTTCATAATAAATTAAATGTTTATTAGAGCATAATATAATTTTTTATGTTATTTTTTATTCTTTGAATAAAAATATTTTATAGAAAAAATTATTTATAGATATTATAATTACAATTATATAAATATTATTTTGTAAAAATAGAAAATAGTTAGAAACATATTTTTTGTTATAAAGAAAAACTGTTGTTTTCGTACCGCCCCGAGCGACCCGAAAAACGTAGTGGTGACAAAACATTTTATTGAATACGATGCCGATAAATCGGTCTTATAAAACATTTTGAGTCGCCGCCCATTATTTCGGTAATGGGACTGTTTTCAATTTTATTTTATAAAAGTGACTCCATTTTAAATCTAATTTTATTTAAGGCCAAATTATTAAAAAGACTGGTTAGGCGCACTAATGCGATTCTAGGTAAGGGAATTGGGTACGCTGGCCCATTGGAAGCCGACGCCTCGAAAAATCGGCCTCTTTTAACCTTACAATTTCTAATTTATTTTAATTAGAAAAGCCAAATTACTTATTTATTTAAACCCAATTCGAATGAATCGAACCGAGTTCTTATATGGAAAATTAATTAATCGTCCCAATCAAATTCAATCATTGCATCCATAATCATCCCAATCATCCAAACTAAAGCAGCTAAATCAAATAAATAAATAAAAGACCCGCTCTTGCCTTATGGTTCAAGGCGGGCCACAAACCGAACCTAAAAATACATTCTACCTGATTCAAAATTTAAACCGAAAACCAAAAACCCAAAATCATGCATAATGACATTTTAATATTCTAAACTTAATTAAATTGCAATCTATTCATAATTCGTCATTTTCGGATTTATTGGGAAAATTAAATTTTATTTTGTACAAAATTTATTATTTTTGAAAGAACAAAAATTGTTTCTGGAACCCTAGAATTGTCGTGTTACGCAGCTGTTCTTTGGAAGAACAGTCGCGTTACGGAGCCGGTAGCTGCGTGACGCAGCTGTTCATAATTCGGAAAACAGAGTACTGGGCATGAAAAACAACATTTTTGGATATGAACATCTCCGTCACGCATCTGCCAGATCCGTTACGGATCCATTAGTTGTGTGACGCGGCCGTTCTAGGTAAAGAAACGAAATTTTGGACATGAACAGTTCCGTCACGCATCTGCCAGCTCCGTTACGGATCTACTGGCTGCGTGACGCAACTGCTCTGGTCCGAGCTCTGTTTTAAATTATTTGTTTAGAGCGTTTTTTTATTCAAACATATTTTAAGAGAACCTAGAATGACCAACAATGAATAGAATACAGTTCAATTAAGATTAAACTACTAAAACAATAATAAAATAAATAATCAATGAAAAAAAAACACAAAAAGTGTAAGGGAATTACCTAATCCTCAGATTGAGGATTGTATATGGCTTTGATGCCTTAACGAACGACGGTTAAGATGCTCCAGAAGCTCCGTCAACAAGGATTTAAATGTTCACTCTTTTCTCTCTTGATTTTCTCTCTTTTTCGATCTTTGTTTTCAATCTAATTGATATCTAATGGCTGTTTTTCTTCAAAGGAACTCAAAGGAGTCTCTAGAGAAAAACCTAGCCGCAAGTGTATTTTTTTATGCGCCTTTTTTTTTAATCCCCCTTTCGCAGCTGCCAAAAAGACAAATTTATAGAGGTAGGGCAACAGAGCATAGCTGTTAGCTGCGTGATGCAGCTTTCTTTTCGGACCACAGCCACTTGTGGCATGTCATCATATTGATGACGTCATACAAATAGGAGCTGCGTGACGCAGCTGACGGTGTCGTCTTGCAACTGATAGCTGCGTGACGCAGCTCTTACGCAACCAGACTCTCAAAATCAATTTAATTTAAATCTTTGGCTTAAAAGACTTCTAGATAGCATTAATCTTCCATTCCACATCCTCATATCATCATTGGATCAGGCGGGGGCATAGAAACACGCGTCAATAGTTTTCCTCCCCTCCACTTTATCATTAATTGTGTAAACGATTAATGTTAAAGTGGCCCATTGACGCGTCTTCAACATTGGATTGAATGAAGTAGCTGTCTTGATCATCTGGTCATGTCCAAAGCCCAGTCTAATCGGCTTTGTTGGCTCCAGTCGGATCGGTGACGATCTCCAAAACTCGGTCTAATTGGTTTTGAAGATGCCTCCTCAGCTCAGTTTAATCGACTTTAGAGGGTTTGGCTATGTCCAAAGCTCAATGTAATCGGCTTTGTTGCTCACCTCCTCAGCTCAGTTTAATCGGCTTTAGAGGGTTTGGTTGTGTCCAAAGCTCAGTGTAATCGGCTTTGTTGTTCACCTCCTCAGCTCAGTTTAATCGGCTTCGGAGGGTTTGGCTGTGTCCAAAGCTCAGTGTAATCGGCTTTATTTTTCACCTCCTCAGCTCAGTTTAATCGGCTTCGGAGGGTTTAGCTTGAAAAATTTTCAAGAAAAGAGAGCAATTTCTGTGTACAAACAGATCTTGCTTTTGTTAGATGTTGGAGCATCACATGCCCCCATGCATTATTAACCATAAACTTTGAAATTTGAAATCTTGCATTAGGGCAAAAGAGTATATTTTTGCCCCTAGTCTGGAATTCCATCCCGAGACCAAAAAATATTATCTTTTCAGCAAACCTTGAAAACTTTATCCATTGCTAAAAAAATTTTGAAACTTTAGCAAAGAAAAAATTTTGTTAAATTTTTCTAGTCCTAAATTTTCAAGTATACTTTTCCTAATGCGGTGTTTGAAAGAAAAACTTACCTGAGGGTATTTGATGATTTTGATGATTTTGCCCCCTGTGTGGCGAGTAGATGAAATTATTGAAGTATACGAGCCACACACCCACTCTAAAGTGCCTAAATAAGCCGACTTGGGCTTTGATGGGTTCTTGGTGGGCTTGGGCCCATTAACCCTTTTCCTTTATAAATAACCCTTTGCTTTTCATTCTTTTTACATTCGGTACGCGGCCTCTTCAATTTCTTCTGGCACCAGGCTCCGATTTCCTGATTCGACACAATACCAACGCGATGCGCGGTTTCCAGAGTGAGGTAAGTAATTTACGTTTGAATTTCTTGCTTTTTGTGTTGCTCTGGGTGTTTTGTGAATGAATTGTTCCAATTTTTACTCTGTCTGCTCGTCGACAGTGGCGTCACGCAGGAGAGAGTTGCGTGATGCAGCTGTTCTTATGTGAACAGTTGCGTGACGCAGCTGTTCAAAGCTGCGCGACCCTGTTGTCTCTGAACTTTGATTTTGACTCTTTTGCGCATCTTGATACCTTATTTGCTGCCTTGGAATGTGATGCCATGTTGAATCCGGCTCATTTAGACCCTGTAAGCTCATAGAAAAACACAGGAAATAGGGTAGATTAATGTTAGGGTTTGTTTTCTTACCTTTCGGCAGGTGCGTCACGCAACTGTTCTATGGACGAACAGTTCTGTGACGCAGCTGTGAGACAAGGGACGCAGCTCCTTGACAAGCTGCGTGGCGCAGCACTGTGGTTGCGTGACGCGACTACAGTTGCGTGACGCGACTGTGTCTGATCAGAAACTTGAATGCTTTATTTCTTGCAATTAAAAACAAATAAATGTTAGCCTGACCTTTTATTTAAATAAATCTCTTACCTAGGTCGATCTGGGCAAGGCCCGAGTTGGCGGATCTTCTACTGATGCCTCTGCCTTCTGGGATTTATTGGACCCCCCAATGCGGTCGAGAGTTATCTCTGCTGGATTCGGTGATTATGCATCGGGCCTTCGCTAGACTCAGCCCCGGTTCCCACTTGCCATGCGCTACGCATTGATGGAGCGGTGGAATGACTGTACACATTCTTTTATTTTCGGCTTCGGAGAGCTGACGTTGACACCAGCCGATTTCACTGCGATTACCAGGCTTGGATTTGATGGTGACACTATTCCTTTAGACGACCGGTACCAAACGGCTGCTTTGGGAGCCGAGCTTGTAGCTACCCTGCTTGGTGTTACTACACGCACCAAGTACACCTCGCAGGGCTATGTCTCCTATGAGGTTATGTATAAATTTTGGGCTGAGCGGATCCGAGTGAGATTAGCAGCTTGGAGGGAGCTACCTGTGGATGTTAGGCCTGCGGCCCCAGCTTACACTAGAGAGGAGAGGGACCAGGCAGCGAGGTCCTTCATCTTTTACATTATCTCTTCCCAGCTTCTCTGCACCTCCCAGAATAAGGGAGATCCTGCTGTTTTGGCTTGCCTGCGGGACTTGAGCCTTGTCAGTACCTTTGACTGGGCTTCCCTTGCGTTGGCTCATCTCTACCATGGTCTGGATGTATGGACCGAGGTAGTGGTGAGTCTAACTGGCAGTTCCTCCGCCCACTCGAGGTAAGACACCTATCCTTCTGAATTCTCTTCCTTTATTTTCCAATCACTCAAATTTACACTCAACTGTTTGAATCTTGTCACAGGTATGGGCATATGAGTATTAGATCTATCCTGGGGGTCCTGAGAGTGATACTCCTGCTGAGACTCGACGGATTCCCCGATATTTGGTTCACCGCTATCATACTAACACCATTTTGGAGGATTCGTACCACTGGCGGTGCTACCTTAATGACAGGGTGTTGGCTGATGTAAGTACAGAGAATCTTCTGAGTAGCATCTCCTCTCTTTTTTTTTTACTACTTATTCTGCTGACTTTTCTGTTTTGCAGCTCTTGTTGACTCCATGGGAGGGAGATGCTTGGACAGCCTATGCCCCTCGAGTCCGAGCGGAGGCCCTTACCCGGTCCAGAGTCTTACTTCAGGGCTAATGGGTGAACCGGTATTATTTGGGAGAGAGGGTCCTCGAGATCCGTACTGCCACAGCCCAGAGGCGAGTGCCTATTGCTCCCCCTCGCCACATGTGTACCTTAGATGGGATGACACCGGAGGACAGGTTCCTGGAGTATGGTGGCTTCCCAGCTGATGATTACCTGGTGCCTGGCGATTATGCCTCCTATCTCTCCACTCAGCTGAGGACCAGACTTCCAGATGTCTGAGAGTACTCTCAGGTAACTCTTTTATCCTCACCATTTTTTTTCCAACACTTTGACCGAGTAATTAACTGGATTTCTCTGACTTATTACAGGATAGGACGAGGCATCGGACTCCTACTTTCTATGAGGTGCAGGCTGAGGTTGGTGCTCCTACCGAGCCTACAGGTGTTGTGCTAGGTGATATCCCTTTCCCTCCGAGCATGGAGGTTACCTTGGATCCTTCTCTAGGGCTTAGACCGACCCTTGCTATTCCTATTGATCTCAGACAGGCTCCGCCACAACTACAGCTGGATCTTGAGCATGCCACACATGTAAGTATAACAATGAATTTACTAAGTCAGAAATTTTTACCTGGAGGATTCTTTATCGAGTGCCTTCCTTCACTTGCATGTGCCTGCTCAGAGGTATCAGGAGCTATACCAGAGGTTCTGCTTCGCTCGAACCTACATCGCCAGATTGTATCCGGAGCGCCACGAGATGGTATGATCCCTTTACTCTTGGCCTTTTGCTTTGTGTACTTCTCTCACCCTTTTCCTTTTTTTATTTCACAGGAGTTAGAGATTGGCAGGCTACGGAGACATCAGGCTCGTCAGGTCGCTGCTGTTTCCCGTCTCCAGATGGAGAATGACAGGCTTCGCACTAGACTGGAGGTTGAGGGGATTCCTTTAGATCCCTCAAATGAAGGGGAGGATGATGATGATGATTCTTCGTCTGACGATGCTCCACCACTTCCACCATCTTCTGTCAGGCAGGCGGCAGTTGGTCCTAGCCGGAGATGACGTTAGGCTTCTCTCAATTTTTGATTGCATTTTTTTTTATATTTTGTAGCTCCCTTGAGCACGTTACAGTATTTTGTACATTTCTTTTACATTATTATTTACATTTCTTTTGAGACTTTACTTTATTCCTGCATAAAGAAAACAAAACCACAGAAACGAAAAAGGAGGCATCCCACTCACTTATGAGAGTGGTCCACCTTGTTAATGCGGGCATAAATGCCCATCTACATTGTTCCAAAATTGACAAAAGACAATAAAACGAGAGTTAAGCAAAACCACATAAATAAAAAGGATTTACACTTTTGAAAAAGATGGGGTGACCATTTTATCACCTGCAACATTCAGAAAGAGACAAAATATGCAACTCCCTCATGTATGCATTGTTTTCCATCCAAATCCCCCGAAAGGACACGAAAACATCCTTTTTGTGATTTTTAATAAAATATTTTTATTTTGGATGCGGTGCCGATAAATCGGTCTTATAAACAATTTTGAGTCGCCACCCATTATTTAGGCAATGGGACCATTTGTATAAAAATGACTTCATTTTAAACCTAATTTTGTTTTAAGGCCAAATTATTTCAAAAAGATTGATCAGGTGCACCAATGTGATTCTAGGCAAGGGAATTAGGTACGCCGGCCCGTTGGAAGCCGACGCCCGGAAAATCGGCCTCTATTAACCTATGATTTTTAATTTATTTTAGTTAGAAAAGCTAAATTATTTATTTATTTAAATCCAACCCAAATGAATCGGACCGAGTTCTTATATGGAAAATTATTTAATCATCCTAATCAAATCTGATTATCACATAACAATTATTCAAGTCAAAGTAATTAAAACAAAGCAATTAAACCAAATAAATAAAAGACCCGCTCTTGCCTTATGGTTCAAGGCGGGCGACAAACCGAGTCAAAAATATTAAATAAAATAAATAAATGACCCGCTCTTGCCTTATGGTTCAAGGCGGGTAACAAATCGGATCCAAAAATATATAAATTGATTCAGAATTAAATCCATAAACCAATAAAAATAAAATCATGCATAATTATTATTTAATACCAAAAATATTATTAATGAATATGCAAATTAATCTTAAATATAAATAAATCAACAAATTTACTCCCAAACATTTAATTATTATTTTTTGTCTGAATATGCAAATTGTTAATAAATCTACAAATTTAATTTCATTTTTTTATTTGAATATAAATTGTAAAATTCATATAAATAAACACATAAAATTACATTTTAGTATTTTAAGTTTAATTAAACTGTGATATGTTCATATTTGGGCATCCTCAGATTTATTGAAGAAATCAGGTTTTATTTTGTGCAAAATTTATATTTTTTTTATTATTTCTGGAAAAATTTGGATGAACAGATATTGTTCATCGATGAACAGCTGCGTGATTTTTGCCCAGAATTCATTTTTAAGTGATTTTTTTACATTATTTCTTATTTAAATGTGATTTAAGGACATATAAAATGGCCAAATATGAACAGAATACAATTTAAAGAAGCTTAAATTACTAAAACCACAAAAATATAAAAAAAATACAAAAAATATGTAAAAAAAAACAAAAAATTTTAAAGAAATTACCTAATCCTCAGATTAAGGATTGTAAATAGATCAAATGTCTTAACAAATGATAGTTAAGATCTCCAGAAGCTTTGTTTCCATGGATTGAAGTGTTCTTTTTTATCTTTTGATTTTTTTTTCTCTCTTTTTATGGTTTGATTCACCTAAAATTGATATCTAATGCCAATTTCTCTTCAAATCAACTCATAAGAATTTTTTGGAGAGAAATGTGGCAGCACAGTATATTTTTTAGGGTTTTTGCCGTTTGTGGAGTTGTGAAGTTGTGTGAAAATTGTAAGAAAAAGATGTATTTATAGAGCTAGATCAGGACACTGTAGTACAGCTACTGTAGCACGGACACTGTAGCACGCAACTCTCTCTCTCTCTCTCTCTCTCTTTTTTAATCCTTGGATTGAAAGGTTTCTAGATAGCATTAACCCATTCATCCTTGTGTCCTCATCGGCTCAGGCGGGGCATAAAAAACACGCATCAACATGCATGAACCTATTTAAATGCTTGGGATTTTATTCATAGTTTTTCTTTATCGATCCTTCCAAGGAAACCATCGAGAAAATAGCATTTGACCTTCTTATCGCCGTCTAAACGAATCCAACACTCAGGCAGGACCATCAGCCAAACATCTTCAAAACAAATGAGCAAATGCTGACCATATAGGCAGAGAGGAAGGTCTTGATTATCATACCCCAGAAACAAAAGGAAAGAAAATTTTGAAAATCAAGCTCTTTATTGATCTTACTTCTTTCAACATCATACAGAAGTAAAGAGAAACTACTTTAATACAATAGTCGTTCATTCTAACTACTCATTCGCCTATTCTCCTTCTAGTCAGGTTGATGGCATTGAGCAACCGGTCGCAACTATGTCACGAATGCATGGCATATATTTCGCATTTAAACTAAGCACCATGCGTTAATCTCAAAAAATTTTCTTCTTTTTTTTTTTTTAACTCTAACTTTTGCCTAGGCCACCCTTTACGGGTTTTCAACCTTGCGAGCTCATTTCTTACCTAGGTCGCCCTTTCGGGTTTTCAACCTAGCCCATTTTCCCTTTTTTCTTTTTTCTTTTTTTTTATAATCGAAATCATCCTCTCAGACATAGAACCTTTTCATCTGGTCTTGATTAACGATCCGATTAAAAGGCTTCCCTTCCGTAGTGACCAACTCAGCGGCATCCTTGGCCAATAGCTTCTGGATTCTGAATGGTCCATGCTAGTTGGGTCTGAATTTCCCTCCAGGATGACGCCTGCTTGGAAGTGAAAACCATTGTCTGTAACTATGTGATGAGGAGCACCATAGCGACAGAAAATGTTCCGCTCGATAAATCTAGCCACCTGTTTGGCAGTCAATGAATAAAACAGACTTTTGAAAAACTCACTTTCGGCTTTTTCTCTTTATCATTTTTTCCTTTTTTTTCTTTTTTTTTTTCAATATCATATTATTTTTTTATTTCATCATCATTTTTTCCTTTTTTTTTGTCCGTAAAGGAATAACATCCCATTCTTGCAGCACTGTCGATCAGAATATCTATATGTGGAAGAGGGAAGTCATCTTTGGGCGAGGCTTTGTTTAAATCTCTGTAGTCGACACAGACTCTTAGTCTCCCATCCTTCTTGAGCACAGGGACTATGTAACGCCCCATTTTTTGGTGTCTGAAATAGTAAGTTATCGGTCTGTAAATAGTGCCATCGGTCCGGGAATAAGTATTATTTTGGTCCGGAAAAATTACTATCTATGTGTTATATTTTATTTAATATTTTTGGAGTATGTATATATTATTTTTATGGGTAGAAAGTAAGTAATGAATATTTTTTGGAGAAATTAGATAATTAGTGAATAGTGAATTATGTTGTTATATTAATTAAAGAAATTAGAGAAATTATTTTTATGGAGTAAATTTGAGATGGTGTTATATTAATTAAGGAAATTAGAGGAATTATTTTTAAGGATTAAATTTAAGAATTTTTATGGAGATAAATAATATTTTGAAGGAATTTAATTTGGAGAATATTTGTAGCCATTAGATTGAATTACATTGCTCAATCCTAGCCATCCAATTTTGGTGAAAGGACCAAATTACCCTTTAGTCAACTCCATTATTTGAGCAACATGTTTTCTTCCTCTTCCTATCCATCTAACGTGAACTTCTTTCTTCTTCTCCTCCATTTTAACTTGAGCCTCTCTTTCTCTTCTCTTTGTTTTCTTCACTTATACTCGCTAAATCCACCAATTTGACACCATTCAACTTGATCTAATTAATCAATCTTTGAGATTAAAGCTTGAGAAATGATATTTGGTGAATAATTTCAAGTAATTTGGAGGACAAAGGGTGGAGAACTTCCTACCAAAGACAAGGGAAAACTAAGGCATCAAGAGTCTTATTTAAGCTTGTTAGAGCTTATGTTTAAGGTTAGTGTTCATAAACACTCTTACCTTGTTTCAATTTTTGATTTTGTGAAGTTTATACTATTTTGTGAAAATTGGGAATTTGATATGAAATGATTTGATTATTGAACTTTGGTGGTATAAATGTGTTCTTAGGAGATTTCTAAGCATGCCTATATGTTGAATTTATGAGGAAAACATTTTCTTCTTCATCCTCCAAGAGTGGCAGAACCTATTGATTAATAAGGCCTTAAGTTTTCTTGTTATTATTTGTGGATTTATGATCTTAAGATGATATTTGATGAGTATTTACTATGTGGTAGAAATCTCTACCTTGTATATGATTTAAGTAAGCTGAAATTAGGAAAAAGTGTTATTGGGTGTGATTAAGGACTGTTTTTCGATCCCTTGCATTTCCCATTAGTGTCTGAGTCCTTCATGAAAGTTGTAGGTCTGCTCCTTAGCTTTCCAACCCATCCTCTTGTGTCCAATTTGGATATATATAGCTCAACTTATGGCTGAAACACCCAAACTGACTCTGTCATGACGGGCTATATGCAGCACTGAATTGAGTGCCCCTTTTGACCACTATAATGATAAGATTATGTTCTGAGTTCTTCATGAGAGTTGTTGCCCTGTGTCTTGAGACTTCTCTGGTTTTGGATTGGTTTGATTTGAGAGTCTGGATAAGTAGGAATTTGATAAACATTGGAATTAGTTCTGCTGAATCAGGTCTGGACTGTTGGTCTGTGTTCCTAGCTTTTGTTTCCTACCTTCAGATTGATCTGGGTTGTTGTCCCTCCATAATGTTTGTAGCATTTTGTCTTAGCTTTCTAATGAATCTAATTTCATTGAATTTGGAGATCTATAACTCAAAGTATGTCTTAAAAACCCAGCAAAGGTCAAGGTTATATTAATGCTGAAAATTTTCTATGTCATGAATCATAGGTTTATTTGGATAAATGAAGGTATGAATTATGTGTGATGAAGTTCTTTCATTCTTTGTATCCTTTAAGATTTATTTGACAAAAATAAGACATAAGTTTGAAAAGTGTTGTTGTGGATATGTTTAAATGGATATAAATTGGAAAGGTGTGAAATTGATTTAGATAATGCATGATGAGGGTTGAAATTGATACTTTTGTGCATAAGAGTTGTGTTAGCATGCTTGATTGGAGAAGGAAATTCCTCCCCTTGGTACCACCTTGGTGTAGTAAAGCTTACTTAATTATTTTATATATATGATATAAATATGATTATTTGATAACTTTTATATGTTTAGAGTTTTAACAAAGAAATGGGTATTTAAGGTGTATGTGCTTTGAATTTTGAATAAGGAAAATATGATTTTACATGATAAGAAATTTCTTATGATAAATTTCATTATGACTTTAAGAAAGTTTTAAAAGAAAAGGGATTTATGATAAATTTCCTATATTAAGTAATTATGTTTAAGTATATGAGTTACTTAAGTTCTAAAGTAAGCTTACATGTATGATTTCATATGATAAGAAATTGTCTATGTTAAATAATTATGTTTAAGTATGATTCTAAAGTAAGCTTACATTATGAATTTAGGAAGACTAACGAAGAAGACAAGTTTTCTGATAAGTGATATGAAGTAAGAATTAAAATAAGGATTTTGGGCTCTAATATACTTAGTGTGAATTTGATGCGTGATTTGATTTTTATTCTGTCTGATGAGCATGCTCGGCATTTGATGCCATTCTGATAAGAAGCTATGATCATATGCTAGACACGTGGGTGTCTTCTATTCCGTTAGGGCGGACGCGCTCTATATGTTCTGAATCTGTTGGCAACCTAAGGCCATTCTGAATCAGTTCTGAAAACCTATCTGCTTCTCTTTCTCCTAAGTGTATGCGAGCCCCATGGAAAATATCTGTAATACAATTAAACGAATGAGATCATGTAACATCCCTTCCCGGTCCACCCGTTAACCCGAATGAACCGAGCCGAGACGCTACAATCTGGTTGAACTTATATCCTGTCATGCTGATATCATCCTGTATGCTAAATATGAATACAAAACACTCCCAATTAAAATTTCAGACTTCCAATATCTCCAACTAATCATCACAACACAATAACACTTTATATATCTTTTCATAACTATATAAATCCTCAATAGCATTTAATATCCAGCAATGAATTGCATTCATTATATATCTCAAGTCTTCATGACCTAATCATACCAACTATAGTAAAGTATGTCATATTCAATCATTTCCTCCAAATACTTACACAAAAATAATTACATGCTTCAATTATATTTCCAATCACATAAGCTCTAACAAATGTAATAACTATACATGCCATAAATCTTAATACATGCCATAATTCTTAATTATACAACTCTCAATCTACTACTCCCAAATTAGTCACTTCTGCTTTGATAGTACTCTTCAAGTCTTCAAGTAGCAACCACGATCTTCAACCTACGCGTGATAAAAATCGACGCGCTGAGTATAGAACTCAGTGGTGCTCATAATTCACATACTTAACAAAGTGTGATGGCAACTAACTTAAAATACAAATTTCATAAAGCATTGATAATCATAGAATCAGTAAATTTCAATATAAATGTCTCTTTATAGCAACAAATAAACTTCTAATTCATAAACATAAATAATTTAGTTCTAATTATCTCATAACTCCTTTACGTGAACCTTTAATCACACCTATCATGATCTATCATGATCTTACCTGCTGTTCATTATGTTGTATGAACGAAATCAATAAACATGGAAGAATACATAACAGTATATTTTCATTGTCTTACTTGCTATTCATTATGCTATATGACTTATGCACTTTTAGTCATATCATATAAGTTATGATTAATAATATCTTATAACTGTATGGCTCCTTAAAAAAATTAAATAAATAAACTTGTAAGCATATATAGCATTATACTTTCATGATCTTACCTGGTGTTCTTTATGCTGTATGAATGCTGCAACTTTTATTAAAACTCAGTGAATATCGCAACGAATAAAGAAACATATAAACACATACATATGTAGAAACAAACATGTACTCACATATGGAATGTAAGCACACATATCATGATACTTTCATTTTACCTTGATGATCTTTCTTGCTGTTTAGTATACTGTATGATTCATGCAATGTTATGTCAAGATATCTGTATGGCTCCATAAGATTATAGTGAAACCGAAGTGATAAGAAAAACAGTATGAAACTGGATGAAACTGTATGCTTGGCTGCTATGGCCTATATAATCATATCCACTCAACGGCGTGTAGCTGTTGACGCGTGTTTTTTATGCCCCGCCTGATCCAATGATGATACGAGGATGAATGGGTCAATGCCATCTAGAAGTCTTTTAATCCAAGGATTTAAACAAAAATAATAATAATAATAATAATAATAAATAAATAAATAAAAATGAAAGAGAGCTGCATCATAGTTACGTCGTAGCTGCATCACGCAGCTACTGTAGCTGTGATGCTGATTAAAAAAAAAGACGCGTGCTACAGTAGCCGTGCTACTGTAGCTAACGCGTGCTACTGTTGCTACAGTCCTAACCTAGCTCTATATTCTCACAACTTTTACATTTTTTACAGGGGCTTCACTCTCTACACACCACTCTTCACACACTACTACACAATCTAAAAATCCTAAAAATACTCTGCTGCCATATTTTCCTCCAAACACTCTTGTGAGTTGATTTGAAGGAAAATTGCTGTTAGATATTAATTTTAGGTGAATCAAAGTATAAAAAAAGAGAAAATAACAAAAAAATTAAAAAGATAAAAAAAAAATGCATCAATCCTTAGAAACAAAGCTTCTGGACATTCGATCCATTTACAATCCTCAATCTGAGGATCAGGTAATTTTCTTAACATTTTTGTATTTTTTGTTTTACATATTTTTGTGTTTTTTACATATTCTTGTGATTTTAATATTTTAAGCTTCCTTAAATTATATTCTGTTCATATTTGGCCATTTTATGTGTCTTTAAATTACATTTAAACAAGAAATAATGTAAACAAATACTTAAAAATGGATTCTGGACAAAAATCACGTAGATGTTCATCCATGAACAGTAACTGTTCATCAATTTTCCCAGAAATAATCGATGAACAGTAACTGTTTGTTCAATGAACAGTAGCTGTTCATCCATTTTCCCAGAATTGATTGATGAACAGTAACTGTTTTGTTCATCGATGAACAGTAGATGTTCTTAATTTTTCCAGAAATCGATACTATTCACACACTGCTCACACACTATTCAGTATACTGTTCATCACTGTTCATCACTGTTCATCCGATTTCCAGAAATAAAAAAATAATATAAAAATAAAAATAATAAATTTTACACATAAATAAAATAAAATTTAATTTCTTCAATAAATCTGAAAATGGCCAATTATGAACAGATCACAGTTTAATTAAGCTTAAAATACTAAAATGTGATTATATTTGTACGAATTTTATTATTTTTGGTTGAATGCAAAAATGAAATTAAACTAAAAATAAAAAATTAAAATGTGATTCAGATATTAAAATTATGTATGGCTTTATTTTTATTAGTTTATGGATTTAATTTTTGATTTGATTTATATATATTTTTGGATCCGGTTTGTTACCCGCCTTGAACCATAAGGCAAGAGCGGGTCTTTTATTTATTTGATTTATTCTTCGGTTTGTCGTCCGCCTTTAACCATAAGGCAAGAGCGGGTCATTTATTTATTCCATTTAATATTTTTGATTCGGTTTGTCGCCCGCCTTGAACCATAAGGCAAGAGCGGGTCTTTTATTTATTTGGTTTAATTGCTTTGATTTAATTGCTTTAATTTGAATAATTGTTCTGTGATAATTAGATTTGTTTGGGACAATTAAATAATTTTTCAAATAGGAATTCGGTCCGATTTATTTGGATTGGGTTTAAATAAATAAATAATTTGGCTTTTCTAACTAAAATAAATTAGAAATCATAGGTTAATAATAGAGGCCGGTTTTCCGGGCGTCGGCTTCCAACGGGCCGGCGTACCCAATTCCCTTACCCAGAATCGCATTGGTGCGCCTGACCAGTCTTTTAAAATAATTTGGCCTTAAAACAAAATTGGGTTTAAAATGAAGTCATTTTTATAAAAACGGTCTCATTGCCTAAACAATGGGTGGCGACTCAAAATTGTTTATAAGACCGATTTATCGGCACCGCATCAAAAATAAACACATTTCATCAAAAATCACAAAAGGATATTTTCGGGTCCTTCGGGGGGATTTTCGGCGAAAATAGATTGGCGACTTCACTAATTGGGTTTAAAATGAAGTCATTTTTATAAAAACGGTCCCATTGCCTAAACAATGGGTGGCGACTCAAAATTGTTTATAAGACCGATTTATCGGCACCGCATCAAAAATAAACACATTTCATCAAAAATCACAAAAGGATGTTTTCGGGTCCTCCGGGGGGATTTGGGCGAAAACAGATTGGTGACTTCACTGGGGATTTAGCCCGCTAATCTCCGGTTATTTTTTAAATAATTAGTTGGTTGTGATTAGGAATTAACTCTAAAAACCTATGTCTTCTAAAAATTGTAAATAAATTTGGTTAGAAAGCCGTTGGAAAATTTTTAATCGTCCGTATATGTTTAATTGCTTTCCTTTTCTTTCTAGGATTTTTTTGCATTCATACCGCATTTCTCTCTTCTCACCTCATTCTACCCATGCTACCCTTCGGTACTGGTGTTAAGTTTGACGGTGGATCTAGCCTAAACCATGCGATTTAGGTGCATCCATCCGAGAATTAACATTACTACCAACCGCAAGCCTAGTACCTTAAAGGTGCGTCAAAAGGAGTAGGCCCAACAAAGCCCGAATCCTGTTTGCGGAACCCAGACTTTGTTAAGCCCAATAAGACTAAAGCCAATGCATATAGTTAAAAAAACCTTAGTTACTTCCCCTAAGGTGTACCCGATTCTATTTGCTGTTGTTATGCCGCATTCATTTCCGAGAGTTTGTATCGTCAATCTCAAAACCCCCTGTTGGTTGTCGAGATTAGACCAAATCCTAGGAAACAGATGTCGGAATTTATACTAACAGAATTCGTGTGGGAGAAATAAGGTTGGAAGGCATGCATTTCCCAACTCCCGTTCCCCTGTATGATATAAACTGTACATATGTTGTGACATTCATGCATCATGTAATACTTTTTTTTTCAGCCATTCATTAATAAGAGCCAATTTCTGGTATGGACATTTGATCTTGATTTTGAGAGTGGACCTCTAATTCGTTTTGAATAACATAATGCAATTGTTTATAGTGAATTGATACCCTAAAGAAAAGGAAGTTATAAGGGGTTGAGATTCCTTTGAATTTTCACATTTCTGGCATTATTTGAAAATGAGTGTGAGATTGCAAAAAATAAAAAAATAAAAAAATTGATTGTAATTAGTTAAAAATAATATCCTGCTTGGGACTATTTGTTCCAAGGCAAAAATTAAGGACACAAAAACAAAAAAATATAGTAGATAATAAACAATGTTCCGCTTGGAAATTCTTTCACTCCACGGCAAAAATTAGGGACTTGAGAGAAAATAGCCGACTGTAAAATCCAAAAGGGACAGTCGACGACAGATAATTCCAGAAATGTGCAAGTACAAAATAAGTTATTGCCATATTATTCATGCCAAATTTTGGGTCCAGTCGTTGAAATCAAGATCTTATTTCCATACTGATCATTAGCACATTAGAATTGCATCCCTCATCCTATGTGCTTTTATTTTTCATGCATACATACAGAACCCCCTTTTAACTCAGGTCCTTTTTCAGTCAGAATTGATCCACCCCGAGAAATTGCTTTGAGAGTTTGGCACCGACGCCCTGGTCAACGTTTGGTCAGAATAACCCTAATCCCCGAACCTACTCCAGTCAACTCTGTGAATTATTCAAGTTCAGATCTAGCAGAAATGAGTGACAATACTCTGAATGAGACTGGGTTTTCTGAAGCCCAGATAAGAACTATTGCTCAGATTGTAGCCGCTGCTCTCGCCCAAGATAGGGCCCAAAATCAAACTCCTCCCGCTTCAAGCAGTCAACCAGCGGTTGAAGAAAGACAAATTCCAGAACCTGTGTCAGACAATCAGGCTACGGTGGGAAACACTGCCCTTATTGAGAATGATGTGCTCAAGCAACTTGCCGATTTGAAAGAAAGGTTTGACAAAATGGCAGCAGTAAAGGAAAAAGACCCAGTCACCAATTTCCACATAACCGAGTATGTTTTGCACCCAACCAGTTCGGCCTCATTTAAAACATTCAAGCATACCATATTCGAAGGAGACAATGATCCTCGTTCTCACCTGTCTGAATTTCTCCGAGTCTCTCAGATGAACCGGTACAATGAGGAAGATGTTTTGCGAGCATTCCCGCAAACATTACACAAGGACTATAAGAGGTGGTATGATGGTTTAGATGAGGAGGTTCAGAAGAATTGGATCAAACTGCAGACAACTTTTCTCAAGCATTTCAAGACTGATGAGAGTGATGAATTCAGTTTGCGCGATTTGGAAAGTTTAAGACAAGGGAATGATGAAAGCTTTTCTGATTACTATAGGAGATGGAGAACAAAGCTATACAGGGTTCAGACAAGGCCGAAGGATAAAGAATTGATCAGAATCTTCAGTAGGAGCTTGTTACCCTTCTTTAAGGAGAGGATGTTAACCCAACCTCTCACTGACTTTGCTCTAGTTCAAAGCGCTGGATTGAACATTGAAGAACTGTACAATGAAGAGAAGAAGAAAAACCGAGGATTTGGCAATTACCGGTCTTCCTACAGTGATCATAACAGAAATGCTGGTCATGCAGCTACAAACCAGTCGGGGAGTAGCGATATAGTTGGAGCTGTGAAGGAGAAAGCGCAAAGGGAGTTCACTGATTTGGGCAGACCTTTGAGCAAGGTTATACGGTCCTGTATCAAGAATGGTATACTGTCAAAGTTACCCATTAATCCATCCAAGCCAATTCTGGGCAAGTTTATTGACCAAAACTGTGAATACCATCAGTGCAAAGGACACTCTACTGATAATTGCTCCAGGCTCAAGTATGACATTCAAAACTTGATAGATAGTGGGAAGATCACCAAGCCTCCCGTGCACAAAAGTTAGCTGTGATGGGTGAATTGAACAATCCTTTAATCATGCTTTTTGTTTTGCTGAATGTTGTTTTAAGAACAATGTGGATGGATTTTGTTTACTATTTTAATCAATGGAATGAATTTTGATTACTTATTTTCTTATTTCTCCTGATTGTTATGTTTATGGCATTGATTATACCATACGCATATTTGGCATAAGTGCATTGCATCATTTTGCATTTCACCTAAGCACCGTCGAAAATCCAAAAAAAAAAAAAAAATAGAAATCAGATCAGACTTTAAGCTTGAATTCAGAAACGATTCCCAAAAATCATTCAGAAGCCTTCGTCTGCAGTTATGCTGATACGCCGGGGATCGATAAGTCAATTGCAAGACATGTCATCCCTACTGATTCGAATATCCGGTCAGCAAAACAGAAAAGGACGGGTCCGACCAAGAGTGGCAAAACAAGACGAAGGCTGAAGTTTAGAAATAGCTAGAAGCAGGTTTCTCAGAGGTGGTGCATCACCCTCAGTAGTTAACAAATATAGTCCCTTCGCTCAAAAAAAAAAAAAAAAAAAAAAAAAAAAAAGGATGGGAGACTACCAGCCTATATCGACTGTAGCCTCGCCCAAAGATGGCTTCCTTCTTCCACATACAGGTGTTCTGATCAACAGTGCTGCAAGAACGGGGTGAATTCTATTACAAAAAAAAAAGAGAGAGAAGGGACGAGCTGAAAGTGAATCTTCCGACCACAAAAACAAGAGAAGGGAAGAGCTGAAAGTGAGTCTTCCAACCAAAAAAAAAAAAAAAAAAAAAAAAAAAAAAAAAAAAAAAGAGAAAAGTTCGTTTTATTTGTTGACTGCCAAACAGATGGCTAGGTTCATTAAGCAAAGCATTTTCTGTCGCTATGATGCTTCTCATCACATAGTCACAGACAATGGTTTTCACTTCCAAGCAGATGTCATCCTGAAGGGAAATTCAGACCCAACTGGCACGGATTGTTCAGAATCCAGAAACTGTTAGACAAAGATACTACTGAACCGGATCGTTAATCGAGACTAGATAAAAAGGCTTTTATGTCTGAAATGATGATTTCGATTAATAAAAAAGAAAGGGCTAGATTGAAAATCTGAAAGGGCGACCTGGGCAAGAAATGCACTCGCTAGGTTGAAAACCCGCAAAGGGCGGCCTAGGCAAAAGTTGGAGTTAAAAAAAAATGAATGAAATGACAATGAAAATAAAGAATAAATATAAACAAAAAAATTTTGAGATTAACGCACGGTGCTTAGTTTAAATGCGAAATCTGTGCTATGCATTCGTGACATATTTGCGACCAGTTGCTCAATGCCATCAACCTGACAAGAAGGAGAATAGGCGAATGAGTAGTCAGAATAAATGACCATTGTATTAAAGTAGTTTCTCTTTACTTCAGTATGATGTTGAAGGAAGTAAGAGCAATAAAGAGTTTGACAGCAATAAAGAGCTTGATGGCAATAAAGAGCTTGATTCTCAAATTCATCTTCCCTCTTGTTTCTAGGGCATGGTTGTTGATTATAAGACCTCCCTCCCTGCCTATATGGTCAGCATTCGCTCATTTACGCTGAAGATTTTCCACTATTGGTTTTGCCCGGGTATTAGATTCTCCCAGACAGCGATCAGGAGGACGAATACCATCTTCTCAGTGATTTCCTTGGAAGAATCAATAAAAAAAAAACCATCAATAAAAATTCCTAACCCTTAAATAGGATCATGCATACATAAAGAAGTTGCATATTTTTATCTTTTTCTGCGTGTTGCAGGTGATAAAAAGGATCATCCCTTCTTTTTTTCAAGAGTGTAAATCCTTTTTGTTTACGTGCTTTTGCTTAACTTTTGTTTCATTGTCTTTTGTTAACTTTGGAATAAAATTAATGGGTATTTATCCCTGCATTAACAAGGCGGACCACTCTCCCAAGTGAGTGGGATGCCTCCCTTTTTTGTCTCTGTGGCTTTGTTTTCTTTGTGCAGGAACAAAGCAAAGTTCAAAAGAAAAAAAAAAGAAGAAAGAGAAAAGTTCAAAAAAAAAAAGAAGAATGGAAAAAAATAAATATTTCGGAGTCAGTGTGCGGCTCGTATACTTCAACAAATCCATTTACTCACCACATAGGGGGCCAAGATCACCAGACATCCCCAGGTAAGTCCTCTCTCCACACCGCATCAGGGAAAGTATACTTGAAAATTTGGGACTAGAAAAATTTGGCAATTTTTGCTAAAATTCAAAATTCTTTGCAATGGATAAAAATAAAGTTTTCAAGGTTATCTTAAAAGATAATATTTTTGGTCTCAGGACGACATTCCGGACTGGGGGCAAAAATAAAATCTTTTGCCCTGATGCAAAATTTCAAATTTCAAAATTCATGATTATCAATGTATGGGGGCATGTGACGTCCCAACATTTAACAAAGGCAAGGTCTGTTTGTACACAGAAGTTGCTCTTTCTTTTCTTTTGAAAATATTTTCAGGTCAGCCAGTGATGATTTCTCAAAGCCGTTTAATCCTGCCAAGCAGTGATGGTATATTACGAAGCTGACCAAGGTAATCTCTAAACCAAACACTTCGAAGCCGATTAAACCGAGCTAAGGAGGTGGACAAAGCCGATTAAACCGTGCTTTGGACCAAGTAAGATCTGTATGTCTACAGAAATTGCATTATGCAAAATCTGTTTTTACACAGAAATTGCTCGTTGACCTCACAAAGCGAAATCTGTTTTTACACAGAAATTGCTATTTGGTCTCATCTGTTTTTATACAGAAGTCAAGCAAAATCTGTTTTTACATAGAAATTGCTCTTTGACCTTGCAAAGCGAAATCTGTTTTTACACAGAAATTGCTATTTGGTCTCATCTGTTTTTATACAGAAATCAAGCAAAATCTGTTTTTACACAGAAATTGCTCTTTGACCTCACAAAGCGAAATCTATTTTTACACAGAAATTGCTATTTGGTCTCATCTGTTTTTATACAGAAATCAAGCAAAATCTGTTTTTACACAGAAATTGCTCTTTGACCTTACAAAGCAACATTTGTTTTTACACATAAATTGCTAGTTGGTCTCATATGTTTTTATACAGAAATCAAGCAAAATCTGTTTTTACACAGAAATTGCTCTTTAACCTTGCAAAGCGAAATCTGTTTTTACACAGAAATTGCTATTTGGTCCCATCTGTTTTTATACTGAAATCAAGCAAAATCCGTTTATATACAGAAATTGCCCTTTAGTCCCACCAAGTGAAATCTGTTTGTATACAGAAATCGTCCTTTGGTCACACCAACAATGATGGTGCATTTTAAAGCTATTTGGATTTTAATTCTACTAATGTATTGCAAAGTTGATCTGTTTCTACACAGGAATTGCTTTTCTCAACAGAACCTTGGACGTGGCCAGATGACCGTTGACGCTCAAATCTATTTCTACACAGAATGCTGATATAGTTCGACTGGAGCCTTCAGGTCAATTCAATCAAAATCCTTCGAGCCAGTCAAACCGAGCCTCGGAGGTGTCTTCAAAGCCAATCAAACCGAGCTTTAAAGAAGATTACCAGATTGAAGGCGCGTCAGTGGACCACTTTAACATTGATTGTCTATACAATTAATGATAAAGTGTGGGGGCAAACTGTTGACGCGTGTTTTTTATGCCCCGCCTGATCCAATGATGATACGAGGATGAATGGGTCAATGCCATCTAGAAGTCTTTTAATCCAAGGATTTAAACAAAAATAATAATAATAATAATAAATAAATAAATAAATAAAAATGAAAGAGAGCTGCATCATAGTTACGTCGTAGCTGCATCACGCAGCTACTGTAGCTGTGATGCTGATTAAAAAAAAAAAAAAAAAAAAAGACGCGTGCTACAGTAGCCGTGCTACTGTTGCTACAGTCCTAACCTAGCTCTATATTCTCACAACTTTTACATTTTTTACAGGGGCTTCACTCTCTACACACCACTCTTCACACACTACTACACAATCTAAAAATCCTAAAAATACTCTGCTGCCATATTTTCCTCCAAACACTCTTGTGAGTTGATTTGAAGGAAAATTGCTATTAGATATTAATTTTAGGTGAATCAAAGTATAAAAAAAGAGAAAATAACAAAAAAAATTAAAAAGATAAAAAAAAAAAACGCATCAATCCTTAGAAACAAAGCCTCTGGACATTCGATCCATTTACAATCCTCAATCTGAGGATCAGGTAATTTTCTTAACATTTTTGTATTTTTTGTTTTACATATTTTTGTGTTTTACATATTTTTGTGTTTTTTACATATTCTTGTGATTTTAATATTTTAAGCTTCCTTAAATTATATTCTGTTCATATTTGACCATTTTATGTGTCCTTAAATTACATTTAAACAAAAAATAATGTAAACAAATACTTAAAAATGGATTCTGGACAAAAATCACGTAACTGTTCATCAATTTTCCCAGAAATAATCGATAAACAGTAACTGTTTGTTCAATGAACAGTAGCTGTTCATCCATTTTCCCAGAATTGATTGATGAACAGTAACTGTTTGTTCATAGATGAACAGTAGATGTTCTTAATTTTTCCAGAAATCGATACTATTCACACACTGCTCACACACTATTTACACACTGTTCACACACTATTCAGTATACTATTCACACACTGTTCATCACTATTCAGTATCCTCAATAGCATTTAATATCCAGCAATGAATTGCATTCATTATATATCTCAAGTCTTCATGACCTAATCATACCAACTATAGTAAAGTATGTCATATTCAATCATTTCCTCCAAATACTTACACAAAAATAATTACATGCTTCAATTATATTTCCAATCACATAAGCTCTAACAAATGTAATAACTATACATGCCATAAATCTTAATACATGCCATAATTCTTAATTATACAACTCTCAATCTACTACTCCCAAATTAGTCACTTCTGCTTTGATAGTACTCTTCAAGTCTTCAAGTAGCAACCACGATCTTCAACCTACGCGTGATAAAAATCGACGCGCTGAGTATAGAACTCAGTGGTGCTCATAATTCACATACTTAACAAAGTGTGATGGCAACTAACTTAAAATACAAATTTCATAAAGCATTGATAATCATAGAATCAGTAAATTTCAATATAAATGTCTCTTTATAGCAACAAATAAACTTCTAATTCATAAACATAAATAATTTAGTTCTAATTATCTCATAACTCCTTTACGTGAACCTTTAATCACACCTATCATGATCTTACCTGCTGTTCATTATGTTGTATGAACGAAATCAATAAACATGGAAGAATACATAACAGTATATTTTCATTGTCTTACTTGCTATTCATTATGCTGTATGACTTATGCACTTTTAGTCATATCATATAAGTTATGATTAATAATATCTTATAACTGTATGGCTCCTTAAAAAAATTAAATAAATAAACTTGTAAGCATATATAGCATTATACTTTCATGATCTTACCTGGTGTTCTTTATGCTGTATGAATGCTGCAACTTTTATTAAAACTCAGTGAATATCGCAACGAATAAAGAAACATATAAACACATACATATATAGAAATAAACATGTACTCACATATGGAATGTAAGCACACATATCATGATACTTTCATTTTACCTTGATGATCTTTCTTGCTGTTTAGTATACTGTATGATTCATGCAATGTTATGTCAAGATATCTGTATGGCTCCATAAGGTTATAGTGAAACCGAAGTGATAAGAAAAACAGTATGAAACTGGATGAAACTGTATGCTTGGCTGCTATGGCCTATATAATCATATCCACTCAACGGCGTGTAGCTGTTGACGCGTGTTTTTTATGCCCCGCCTGATCCAATGATGATACGAGGATGAATGGGTCAATGCCATCTAGAAGTCTTTTAATCCAAGGATTTAAACAAAAATAATAATAATAATAATAATAATAATAAATAAATAAATAAAAATGAAAGAGAGCTGCATCATAGTTACGTCGTAGCTGCATCACGCAGCTACTGTAGCTGTGATGCTGATTAAAAAAAAAAAAGACGCGTGCTACAGTAGCCGTGCTACTGTAGCTAACGCGTGCTACTGTTGCTACAGTCCTAACCTAGCTCTATATTCTCACAACTTTTACATTTTTTACAGGGGCTTCACTCTCTACAAACCACTCTTCACACACTACTACACAATCTAAAAATCCTAAAAATACTCTGCTGCCATATTTTCCTCCAAACACTCTTGTGAGTTGATTTGAAGGAAAATTGCTGTTAGATATTAATTTTAGGTGAATCAAAGTATAAAAAAAGAGAAAATAACAAAAAAATTAAAAAGATAAAAAAAAAATGCATCAATCCTTAGAAACAAAGCTTCTGGACATTCGATCCATTTACAATCCTCAATCTGAGGATCAGGTAATTTTCTTAACATTTTTGTATTTTTTGTTTTACATATTTTTGTGTTTTTTACATATTCTTGTGATTTTAATATTTTAAGCTTCCTTAAATTATATTCTGTTCATATTTGGCCATTTTATGTGTCTTTAAATTACATTTAAACAAGAAATAATGTAAACAAATACTTAAAAATGGATTCTGGACAAAAATCACGTAGATGTTCATCCATGAACAGTAACTGTTCATCAATTTTCCCAGAAATAATCGATGAACAGTAACTGTTTGTTCAATGAACAGTAGCTGTTCATCCATTTTCCCAGAATTGATTGATGAACAGTAACTGTTTTGTTCATCGATGAACAGTAGATGTTCTTAATTTTTCCAGAAATCGATACTGCTCACACACTATTCAGTATACTGTTCATCACTGTTCATCACTTCAGCACTGTTCATCACTGTTCATCCGATTTCCAGAAATAAAAAAATAATATAAAAATAAAAATAATAAATTTTACACATAAATAAAATAAAATTTAATTTCTTTAATAAATCTGAAAATGGCCAATTATGAACAGATCACAGTTTAATTAAGCTTAAAATACTAAAATGTGATTATATTTGTACGAATTTTATTATTTTTGGTTGAATGCAAAAATGAAATTAAACTAAAAATAAAAAATTAAAATGTGATTCAGATATTAAAATTATGTATGGCTTTATTTTTATTAGTTTATGGATTTAATTTTTGATTTGATTTATATATATTTTTGGATCCGGTTTGTTACCCGCCTTGAACCATAAGGCAAGAGCGGGTCTTTTATTTATTTGATTTATTCTTCGGTTTGTCGTCCGCCTTTAACCATAAGGCAAGAGCGGGTCATTTATTTATTCCATTTAATATTTTTGATTCGGTTTGTCGCCCGCCTTGAACCATAAGGCAAGAGCGGGTCTTTTATTTATTTGGTTTAATTGCTTTGATTTAATTGCTTTAATTTGAATAATTGTTCTGTGATAATTAGATTTGTTTGGGACAATTAAATAATTTTTCAAATAGGAATTCGTTCCGATTTATTTGGATTGGGTTTAAATAAATAAATAATTTGGCTTTTCTAACTAAAATAAATTAGAAATCATAGGTTAATAATAGAGGCCGGTTTTTTGGGCGTTGGCTTCCAACGGGCCGGCGTACCCAATTCCCTTACCCAGAATCGCATTGGTGCGCCTGACCAGTCTTTTAAAATAATTTGGCCTTAAAACAAAATTGGGTTTAAAATGAAGTCATTTTTATAAAAACGGTCCCATTGCCTAAACAATGGGTGGCGACTCAAAATTGTTTATAAGACCGATTTATCGGCACCGCATCAAAAATAAACACATTTCATCAAAAATCACAAAAGGATGTTTTCGGGTCCTTCGGGGGGATTTTCGGCGAAAATAGTAGCCGGAGTACCAAACTGTATGGGGCGCAGATCTGCTATTCTATGTCGCGACATAGCGTTATCTAAGTGGTTTCTACCTAACCTCAATGGAGCATATTAATGGTATGTCAATAGATAAAACAAAAACATAGTAACTGTGTCATAATTTGCATGCTTGTGTCATGTTATTTTCACATGCTTGTGTCATAATTTGCATGCTTGTGTCATGAAATTAACTGCTTCATAATTGAATAAACCTTACTGCTTACCTGTATGCTGATAGCCTTGCCAAGCGGCAACTTGTGTCATGTTAGTTTCACATCATTTGCATGCTTGCATTCATGTGTTCATGTTGTCTTTTTGCTTTAAAATGATTGAAGGCATACAAGTTGAGAAAAAGAATACAATTGCATAGAATTCATAACTTCATACACCATTTCACATCATTTCACAATTGCATAGAATACAATTACAAGTTGTGTTTACCTCATTTCACATCATTTGCATGCTTGCATGTTGTTTTGATGCATGTTCTAATGTTGTCTTTTTGTTTTAAAATGATTGGAGACATACAAGTTGAGCAAAGGAATACAATTGCATTGAAAATGAAGTCCAAAAGAGCATCAGAACACAATTCGCGAGCGCGCCATGCAAAGTCGCGAGCGCGAGAAGTGCAAAATGAGAGTCAGAGAGTTTCCAGACACAATTCGCGAGCACGCGTCGTGTTTTCCAGCCTGCGCAGTCTGTACTATTTTGGTCATATCTCTCAATTAACAACTCCGATTTGGGTGATTCAAAAACCCATGTAAAGCTAACACATAGAGGAACAAATAACTCTTCTATGACACTTCCTAATTCCATCATTAAATGGGGTAAAAATCAAGGTGAAGTTACTGGTAACTTTTCCAGCAAAACTTGTTTCAGCATGAACTCAATATCTACTTCATTTATTCATTTCATCTCATGCTTTTTCACCATTTTCAGTCTTCTTACTCAACATTAAGCAACATATCTTCTCATTATCAACACACCACACAAATTCTCATGCAAGGAAATTAATTAAACTAAAAGAGATAGCACACCTTCACTCCAAAAAGCTTGAACTCTTCTTTTTAGCTTCCTTCTACCTTTGAGCTCACTTCTCCTATACATAAGAATTCTTATGAATCATCTAAAAATATCACCAAATGATTCAATTATGAAATTCAAGAAGGTTTACTTACTTGGATAGAATAGAAGTTGAATTAATGCTTAACTCCCATTAAAATCTTCACTACCATTAAAAGTGATGGAGAAAGGAAGGTGGAAGAGGAAAGTAGAGGAAGAAGATGAAGATAAGGATGAAGAAATGAAAATGAAATGGAACTCACGGGTACATCTCCAAAATATCATGATTTTTATGTGAAAATTACCAAATGGTCCCTCAAGTGTCAAAATGGTACAACTCAAGACCTCAACTTTATAATTTAGTGTAAGCAAGTCCTAATCCTTATACTTTGATCTTTTTGTTTCCTTCAAGTAAGTCCACTTCTTCTCCTTATTTCATTCTAGCCCACTCTAGACTCTAATGGCTCGAACCGGGTTTTAGATCAGCCCGACTCGACTCTAAGCATCAACTCGATTCAATAGAAAATGGGACGTTACAGATCATATTATTTTAGTAAACATTACTTTGGAAATTACTGATTATATTATCAAATGAATTTTCAAAGCATAATATTTCGATACATGGTACTAAAAATAAAGAGTATATGTATTGGTATAATGTTTAAGTAATGAATTTATGATTTGAAAGAATTAAATTATTTATGTTATTAATTATAAGTTTATTTGAAGGAACCAAAGTATTTATGATGATACAATGTCTTAAGTAAAGGATTTATGGTATAAAGAATTAAATTCTTTATGTTATTAATTACTCGTATATGTGCTATTTGTTTTGCTATAAATGGAAATGTATGTTCAATTTTAATGCATTTATGATTGTAAATAATTTTATGAAATTTGTTTTTAAGTAAGTTGCCATTGCAACTTTGGTAAGTATGTGAATTATGAGCACCACTGAGTTTTATACTCAACGCGTCGATTTTTATCACGCGTAGGTTGAAGATCGTGGTTGCTACTTGAAGATTTGAAGAGTAATATCAAAGCAGAAGTGACTAATTTGGTAGTAGTCGATTGAGATTTATATAATGAAGAATGATGGCATGTATAATTGTTACATTTTCAGATATGATGTTATTTGAAATATAATTGAAGTATGTAATTATAAAGTATTTTGATGTATATATTTGGAGAGAAGAATAAGATTTATTAAATGATTGAATATGAAATATTTGAAGTCAGTTAATATGATATTAGTTCATTAAGACTTGATAGATATAATGAATGCAATTAATTGATGGATCTAAAATACTATTGAGGATTTATTCAATTATAAAAATATAAAAGTGTTGTTATGTTATAAAGATTATTTGGAGATGTTGGAAGTTTAGAGTTTAATTGGAAGTATTTTGTATTCACATGTTTGGCGAGCTCAGTTTTTAAAGGGATATTCTTACAATATTTCTGTAAGAATTTTCCCAATGTATATAAAAAAAAAAATGCAAGGAAAATGAAATGAAATTGCTATTATAAAAATAAAAAAAAATTTACTCGCTAAACTTGTGAATACTCAATTACTTCTAATTCATAATTTTAGTTTTATGATTTATATGTTAAGTTAAGACGGTGTCTCCGGCACCGAATGTGGCATCCGCCGTCGGGTCTCTCGGGACTGGGTGGCGGGTGTTACAGACTATGTTTGCTAACCACTCAGGGTAATGCACTACCTCAAAGAAACCTGCATCTAGCCACTTCTGAACCTCAGCCTTCATCTTGTCTTGCCACTCTGGTCTGACCTGTCTTCTTTCTACTTCACTGGCTTGATATTCGGATCGGTAGGGATGAAATGCTCTGCAATTGTCTTGTTGATCCCCGGCATATTAGCATAACTCCATGTAAAGACTTCTGAATTCCTCTTGAGACATTCTTGGAGATCCTTTCTGAGTTCAAGCTTAAAGTCTGATCCGATTTCGATTATTTTGGGATCTTCGGCGGTGCTTAGGTTAAATGCGAAATGATGCAATGCATTTATGTCAAATATGCGTGTGGTATAATCAATGCCATGAACATAACAATCAGGAAAACAAGAAAACAAGTAATCAAAATTCACTTCCATTGATTGAAATAGTAAAGGAAATCCATCCATATTGTTCTCAAAGCAACATTCAAAAAAACAAAAAAACAGGATTAAAAGCTTGTTCAATACACTCATCACAGCTAACTTTAATGGTTTCTGAGCGTCGGCTTACTACGCTCAGGAGGCTTAGTGATCTTCCTACTATCTATCAAATTTTGTATATCATGTCTGAGCTTGAAGCAATTATCGGTAGAATGACCTTTGCATTGATGATACTCAAAGTCTTAATCAACAAACCTACCCTGAATAGGCTTAGATGGATTAATTGGTAACTTTGACAACACACCATTTTTTATGCAAGATCTCATAACTGTGCTTAAAGGTCTACCTAAATCAGTGAATTCCCTTCTCACTTTCTCGTTAACAGCTCTAACTGTATTGTTACTCCCTGACTGGTTCGTAGCAGCATTACTAGCATTTCTATTCTGATCACTATAGGAAGACCGGTAGTTACCAAACTCCCGGCTTTTCTTCTTCTCTTCTTTGTACAACTCTTCAATATTCAACCCAGCCCTTTGTACCAGAGAAAAGTCGGTGAGAGGTTGAGCCAACATCCTCTCCTTAAAGTAAGGTAACAGACTTCGACTAAAAATCATGATCAGCTCTTGATCCTTTGGCCTTATCTGAACCATGAACAACTTTGTCCTTCATCTTCTGTAGTAATCGGAGAAGCTTTCATCCTTCCCTTGCCTTAAGCTCTCCAAATCACGAAGACCAAACTCATCACTGTCATCAGTTTTAAAATGCTTGAGAAAAGCAGTCTGAAGCTTAACCCAATCTCTCTGTATCTCCATCTCCAAACCGTCATACCATCTGCTATAGCTCTTGTGCAGCGTCTGAGGAAATGCCCGTAACACATCCTCCTCATCATACCGGTTCATTTGGGCAATACGAATGAACTCAGACAAATGGGACCTCGGGTCATTATCTCCTTCAAATAAGGAATGTTTAAAGGTCTTGGAAGAAGTAGAGCTTGTGGGCTTCAAGACATATTCAACCACATGGAAATTAGTGACTGGATCCTTTTCTTTCGAAACAGACATCTTTTCCACCTTATCCTTCAGTTCTGCTAACTGCTTAATCAGATCATTCTCAGCCGGACTAACATTATCAGCTGATGCTTGGTTACCCAAAGCGGGTTCTGGAGCCTCCCTTTCCTCAACTACAGGGGACGAAGGTCGATTACTTGAAGAAGGAGGGACCTGATTTTGTGCCCTCTCTTGAGCCAAAGCAGTGGCTATTATATCAGCTATAGCCCTTAACTGGACCGGAGAAAAACCAGTCTCATTCATGCTATTGTCAGCCATCTCAACTACAGCCGGATCTAAATCAGAAACCGATTCAGACGAGCTTGAACTGACCACAGAACTAACCGGAGCACGCTCGAGGATTGGGGACACTCTGACCAGACGTTGACCAGGCTGTCGATGCCAAACTCTCGAAGTGATTTCCCGGGAAGGATCAATTTTGGTTGACAGATAAAAGGACCTGAGTTAAAGGAGGTTCTGCATGTATGCATGAAGAATAGAGGCACATAGGATGAGGGATGCAAAATCTAATGTGTTAATAACCAGTATGGAAATAGGATCTCGTTTTTTACGACTGGACCTAAAATTCGGTATGAATAACATAGCAATAATCTACTTCGTATTCAAACATTTCCGGCATTATCTGTCGTCGACTGTTCCTTTTGGATTTTACAGTTGGCTATTTTCTCTCGAGTCCCTAATTTTTGCATTGGAATGAAAGAATTTCCAAGCGGGATATTTCTTATTCTTTTATTTTCAGTGTCCTTACTTTTTGCCTTGGAACAGATGGTCCCAAGCAGGATCTCATTGTGATTAATTGCAAAATTTCTGTAATCTCACGCTTACTTCTAGATAATGCGAGAAATGTGAAAATACAAAGGAATCGCAACCCCCTTATAGCTCCCTTTTCTTTTTGGGTATTAATTCACTATAAACGATTGCATTATGTTATTCAAAACGAATTAGAGGTCCACTCTCAAAATCAAGATCAAACGTCCATACCGAAAATTAGCTCTTATTAATGCATGGCTGAAACGAAAAGTATCACGTGATGCATGAATGTCACAGCATATGAACAGTTTATAACACGCAGGGGAACGGGAGTTGGGAAATTCATGCCTTCCAACTTTATCTCTCCCACACACGAGTTTTGTTGGTAGAAATTTCGATATCTGTTTCTTAGGATTTGGTCTAATCTCGACAACCACATGGGGGTTTTGAGATTGGCGAAACAAATTCTCGGAATGAATGCGACAGAACAACAGCAAACAGACTCAGGTTTTCCTTATGGGGAAGTGACTAAGGCTTTCAACTACATGCATGGGCTTTGGTCCATTGGGCTTACAAAGTCCGGGTTCCGCAAACAGGATTCGGGCTTTCACATGGGCCTACTCCTTTTGACGCACCTTTAAAAGTACTAGGCTTGCGGTTGGTAAAATTGCTAATTCTCGGGTGGATGTGCCTAAAACGCAAGGTTTAGGCTGGATCCACCTTCAAGGTTAACAACGATACCGAAGGATAATTTGGGTAGAAAGTGGTAAGAAGAGAGAAATGCAGTATGAATGCAAAAACTTAGAAAAAATAAAGGAAAGCAAATAAACAAACAAGGACGATTAAAGAATTTTCCAACGGCTTTCTAACCAATTTTATTTCAAATTTTAGAAAGCGTAGGTTTAGAGTTAATTCCTAATTGCAATCGACTAGTTATTTAAAAAATAACCGGGGATTAGTGGATGCATCCCAGCGGAGTCGCCAATCTTTTTTCGTACCGGCCCCGAGCGACCCGAAAAACATCTTTTTTTATTTTTAATAGAAAATGATCTTACTTTGAACAGTGGTGACAAAACATTTTATTGCATACGATGCCGATAAATTGGTCTTATAAAACATTTTGAGTCGCCACCCATTATTTCGGTAATGGGATCGTTTCCAATTTTATTTTATAAAAGTGACTCCATTTTAAACTCAATTTTATTTAAGGCCAAATTATTAAAAAGACTGGTCAGGCGCACTAATGCGATTCTGGGTAAGGGAATTGGGTACGCCGGCCCGTTGGAAGCTAACGCCGCGAAAAATTGGCCTCTTTTAACCTTACGATTTCTAATTTATTTTAGTTAGAAAAGCCAAATTATTTATTTATTTAAACCCAACCCGAATGAATCGAGCCGGGTTCTTATATGAAAAATTAATTAATTGTCCCAATCAAATTCAATCATTGCATCCATAATCATCCCAATCATCCAAACTAAAGCAGCTAAATCAAATAAATAAATAAAAGACCCGCTCTTGCCTTATGGTTCAAGGCGGGCCACAAACCGAACCTAAAAATACATTCTACCTGATTCAAAATTTAAACCCGAAAACCAAAAACCCAAAATCATTCATAATGACATTTTAATATTCTAAACTTAATTAAATTGCAATTTGTTCATAATTGGTCATTTTCGGATTTATTGGGAAAATTAAATTTTATTTTATACAAAATTTATTATTTTTGAAAGAACAAAAATTGTTTCTGAAACCCTAGAACAGTCGCGTCACACAGCTGTTCTTTGGAAGAACAGTCGCGTGATGGAGCCAGTAGCTGCGTGACGCAGCTGTTCATAATTCAGAAAACAGAGTACTGAGCATGAAAAACAACATTTTTGGATATGAACAGCTCCGTCACGCATCTACCAGATCCGTTATGGATCCATTAGTTGCGTGACGCGACCGTTCTGGTAAAGAAATGAAATTTTGGACATGAACAGTTCCGTCACGCATCGGCTAGATCCGTTACGGATCTACTTGCTGCGTGACACAACTGCTCTGGTCCGAGCTCTATTTTAAATTATTTATTTAGAGCGTTTTTTATTCAAACATATTTTAAGAGAACCTCGAATGACCAACAATGAATAGAATACAGTTTAATTAAGATTAAACTACTAAAACAATAATAAAATAAATAATCAATGAAAAAAAAACACAAAAAGTGTAAAGGAATTACCTAATCCTCAGATTGAGGATTGTATATGGCTTTGATGCCTTAACGAACGATGGTTAAGACGCTCCAGAAGCTCCGTCAACAAGGATTTAAATGTTCGCTATTTTCTCTCTTGATTTTCTCTCTTTTTCGATCTTTATTTTCAATCTAATTGATATCTAATGGCTGTTCTTCTTCAAAGGAACTGAAAGGAGTCTCTGGAGAAAAAACTAGCCGCAAGTGTATTTTTTTATGCGTCTTTTTTTTTAATCCCCCTTTCGCAGCTGCCAAAAAGACAAATTTATAGAGGTAGGGCAACAGAGCATAGCTGCGTCACGCAACTCTCGGCTGCGTGACGGACCTATTAGCTGCGTGACGCAGCTTTCTTTTCAGACCATAGCCACGTGTTGTGGTTGTGGTCATATTGGTGACGTCATACAAATAGGAGCTGTGTGACGCAGCTGACGGTGCAGTCACGCAACTGATAGCTGCGTGATGCAGCTCTTACGCAACTAGACTCTCAAAATCAATTTAATGTAAATCCTTGGCTTAAAAGACTTCTAGATAGCATTAACCTTCCATTCCACATCCTCGTATCATCATTGGATCAGGCGGGGACATAAAAACACGCGTCAACAACTGTAAAAAATAACTTTTAGTTCTTTTCTGAATCTTAGTTAAATTTTAAAAAACTGAAAAATTATTTTCTAGTTTTCCAAATAGAAAACCAATTGATTCGGATACAAAACTTTATTTTTCAGCCTTCTTGAAAACTTTTTTTAGAAAATTACTTTAGTTTTCTACGAGTAAACACACCCTTAGGGTTTGTTTACTTACAGATAATAGTTTTCTATTTTCTATTTTCTGTTTTATAACAAAATAATTTTCTTAGAAAATGAAAATCATAAAACAGAAAAATGAAAATTGCATCCACTTGATAATAATAAAAAATTATATTTTAATTTAAAAATTCACAACCATTAATCCTAACTTTTATAAATAAAAAGAAATAAAAATATACTAAAATAAATTTAGAAATTTTTATTTAAAAATGTTCGAATTTTTTATTATTGATTATTATAATAATATCAATTTTTTATCATAAAATAGTATAAAATTAGAAAGAAGAAAAAAGAAGAAATAGAGAGCAAAATATGGGAGAGAATACGAGAGTATCTATTATTGATGAGAAGCCGCATATACATAGTTACATAAATGGAACCCTAATAGAGTCCTACAAAAATTAGAAAGATACAATTTGTAATAATTAAGAATACATACTTCTAGTCCATATAGGACATCCACTTATTTCATAACACTCCCCTTGGATGTTCATTCTTCAAAAAATATACCTCGTTAAAATCTTACTAAGAAAAAACCCTGTAGGAGAAAAAATCTTAGTGAAGGAAAAAGAGTACATTAATCATTTCTTAAATATGCATTCAAATACTGCCTCATTAAAAAATTTTACCAGGAAAATCCAATGGAAAAAAAAATTTATTTAAAGGGAAAAAGAGTACAGTGCGTATTTACTTCCCTCATGTTAGTTATAATATAACTCATATATATCATGCCAACAAAAATACATATTTAACTCTATTTAATTTCTTCATATTCAAGAAGAATTGTATCTTACAAATAAAATTTATAAAAATGCTTATATCTAGTTATATGACTAGCAAGATATATTAGCGTCTTTATTACACTAAGATATGATACTTAAGGACTAATAAATTCTTCATAATTTTCTCAAAGTTGAAAATTGGTCATTTTCTTATTTAGCATCCACATAACATCATTTTAATAACTTAACCATATGTGTGGATTTATACACAAAATTTTATTTATGAAATACTGATCTTCAGGCCAAGATAAAATTTTATATTTTCCAATATCTTTCATCTCAAACTCTTCCTTTAAGCAAACTATAATCTTTGGAACTCTTCATGAGTTCCAATAATGTTCATGAATCAAATATTGATAAATTCATATTCAAAATCTCTTTTTTTTTAAAAAAAAAAATCATGAACATATAATAATATTATTATAATATTCTTTCAATAAATATTCATTAATTAAGAGATCACCTTACTCGTAATAGTATATAAAGTAAATTTCAAAAGTGTGAAAGTATATAACTTTCAACAAAACAATATAACAAATGCAATATAATTATAAAATAATATAATATTTTTTTAGTCATACACATCATTAAGGCGTATACTGTATGTATTGAGATTTCTTTATTCCACGTAGAAATCTTGAATATATTTCTCGGAGTCTTGATTTGTTTGCTTCGAGCATTTTTTCAATATTTCATGGATATCATTATTCACTAATCCATATATAGCTCTATAATATTAGTTGAATAAATTTCTCGAGAATTTAACTTTATGCTTCAAGCAACTAAAATCCTTCAGGGATTTTCATATAAATATCTATATCAAGTTATCGTATAAATAAGCAGCCATTAACTCATTAGATGCATTTCGAATTTTTATAAACTGCCAAACTAATCAAATATCAAATTATATTTGCATCTACTATATAATGTTATTTATCCTTATAATCAATGTCAGTTCTTCGCGAAAAACTTGTGTAACGAGTTTGCTTTATATTTCATAATCTTATTTCAATTTCGCACAAATAAATATTTGTATTCTACTGACTTGACATCTCTTGATGCTCATATTAAAATTTCAAAGTTTACTTTTCAAGTAAATTAAATGCCACACACGTCGTTCTATTTTGGCCAATCAATTGTAAGTCTTTATTCTCTAATAGACTATATGCTCAAAATCCTCATCATTTTTAACAATTTCAAGCACTATATTTACCGTCGATGTTTATTTTTATATCGTTTCTATACTTGTCCTGACATGACATAATTTATAGATATCTCATAATCTTTATTAATTTCAGGTATTTGAGTTTCTTTAGGAAACTTATTAGTCATGTCTAGGAACTTCTTCCATAATTTTGTTATTCTAAAGCTTGACCATCTTGAATATTTGCTCCTTTTCTTTTCTAGGATTTTTATCTTTGGAACCGATTAGTCTACCACGCTTCAGGCATGCTTTAGACTCATTAGCATAGGCAGTTTGTCCTTCAGGAACTTTAATTTTAATAGGAGCAGTTTGTAGCTAGTATGTGAGATTTAATTATCTCCTTTTGGATAGTAAATATATCTAGCAACTAATTTATAATATTTTGCAAATGAATTATCTTTTAAACTTTTAAATTCAAACTGCCTTGAATGAGGATCAAGATATAATAACGATAATTCTTTTCGAATCAATTATTCTTTTAGCTGCTTATTTTCTCTCCTAATATCGGGATACATAACAATTACCAAATTTGGCATATAAATTTTTTTATTTGAAAGTTCTAAATATATAATCATATATCATACCCGACATATATTTTCAACATCCTTTTGAGGGCCCATCTTAGTACGTTGTGGTAGAGCAATTAGAACATATACGGCACATTTAAAAATTCTTTAATGGGTAATGTTTGGTTCCTGATCCAAAAACCAATTATAAAGAGGAGAACTTACAATAACTTATTGACTTGATGCGAATAAGTGCTATTATATGTAATAGCATGTCCCTCTAAAAGAAGGGAGATTCATTCTCATAATAATTGTCTTGCAATTAATTGCAATCATTTATAAATGATTCTATTAAATCATGTTTGAGCATAAATAAAAGCAACAACAAGTTGCCTAAATTATTTCAATTAATACATGCCATAATCATTAAAGGTTGATGTGTAAATTCACCATTATTTTCAAGATAAATTGTCTTAATAGCATAATTTGGAAATTGCATTCTTAATCAAATTATTTGAGCAAATAATCATGTAAACTTTTGGTTCCATATTGATAATAATCTTTGCAAACTTCAGGTTTCTAGTTAATAATATTCATATAACTATATTTTAGATGCATCCATGATATATTCAAATAAATTGATTAATAATTTTCTTTTATATATAACTATCTTTTATGTGTACCACTTCTGGTGGTAAAATTTTTTCTTAATAACTAATGTGGCTACCATAATTTTTAAGATTATTATTTCAACTATGATTTCATTAATATTCTCAAAGATAAGTATATCTTTTTCATTGATCATACCCATCCCCAATATCATATATTATTGCATTCACTTTAGGAAACACATCAAATCTAGTTGGGTGGATTTCAATACTCCCATGTCCAGTATTACATGATATTCCATTCACTTCAGGGAATAGAGAAAATTTAATTAGACAAGTTTCATGATATTAATTAAGAGCTCAATACTTTGTTCAATGATAAATGGATATGAAATAAATGTAAAGTTTATTATACAATTTTTTTTTCTCGATATTGCTACTTCAAAAGCATATTCGAGGTATAAGTATCATTGACAATTCAAGATTAAGGGCTAATATAGCTCTAAATATAATATATTTAAAAATAAATCAATCAATTCTCAAAGCTGGTAGCATATTAATAATATATGTCAAGAGATAATGATAATTATAATAATAAAATAATAATCGTAATGTTGCAAAATCAAAATAACTTACATTTTTACGATTTTGCAATAATTCATCCATTCATGTGAGCTTTTGGTCATTATACCTTCTTTCAAACCATTCCAAAGAATAAACGGGTATTTAATTATCAAATATACAAGAAAAAAATTATTGCCTAGGAATTATTTTGATTAGATTCTTGTAATTATCTCCAAGACTCAAAGCAAGAATTCATGTCTACAATATCAAGAGCTGTAAATTCAAATTTTGTTAACACTTGACATAAAAAAATATTATAACAAAACAAATAATTATATTAGAAAATGAGATAATAATAAAAAAATTATTTATATAACTAAAAATTAATCAATTGAATAAGAATAGATCTTATAATAAATAAACATAAACTCCAAATATAATAATAAAATTTCATTATTATAATAAATAAATTACATAAATATATTTTAATATGTAAAAAATAAAACAATTATATAAAACATGTGCACAAATATCTGTACATAGTGTATACTCATCGACTATATGTACTATGTTCTAAGATGATAAGCATAAGTGTTATTAATATATTAAAATGTTAATGCTAATTTGATTTGGTCAAGCCAATGACGGCTTGAACTATTCGAGGTTTCAATGTATTCTTTGAGAAAATAATATTATTCTTACTTAAAATAAATAAATCTGATTGTAAAAGTATATATAATAGCTAGATTAGAGTAAATAAAGATTAAGAAAAATAAATTATAATTGAAGGATTCACCGAAGATTATAAGTTTTTCTCTCAAATAAAACCTTGCTGAACAATTTCTAGTTCAAATAGTTTTTATTTTCTTGATCCCTATTAATTTACAACCAAATCACTATAAGAATACGAGAAAAGCAACCAAATATTTAAAGTAATTGATATACGTAAAAAAATCTAAAAGAAATATAATATACATATAAAACGAAATCAAATATTATTTATTATATTAAATCATTCACCATATTAATGTATAGAGAATTACCTTTTAAAGAGTAATTAATTCAAATTTGTAAACCTTAACTTTGGTTGTCGCAAACCACAAGTTATCTCTCCTCAAATTAATAGAACAAATTGCGGTAGAACAATCGTGCTTATAAAGTGTTATAAAATAATATAAAACTAAAGATAAAAAGAAAAAGGAATAGAGAGCAAAATATGGGAGAGAATACGAGAGTATCTATTATTAATGAGAAGCTGCGTATATATATATATATATGTGTGTGTGTGTGTGTGTGTGTGTGTGTGTGTGTGTATATATATGTGTGTGTGTGTGTGTGTGTGGAACTCTATTTAATAGAGTCTTATACAAATTAGAAAGATAGAATTTATAATAATTAAAAATACAGACTTCTAGTACATATAGAACATCCACTTATTTCATAACATTTTTATCATTTTGTAATTTTTATGAAAAATAAATGATATAATTAATTTTTAATAATAATATTAATTATGTATTAAAGCATGATAAAAAATTTTTGTTATAAAAGAAAAATGAAAAACTCTGGTTCCAAACCTTAGTTAATTTTTGGAAAACTAGAAAACAGTTTTCTAGTTTTTCAAATAGAAAATTGACTCATTTGAATACAAAACTTTATTTTTCAGTTTTCTTGAAAAACTTTTCTAGAAAACTACCTCAGTTTTCTACAATTAAACACACCCAATCTTTTCATTTTTTTCTATTTTGGTGTATCGCTGAAAAATATTTACAATCGAATGCATGTATTTATTAAAATTTGCAATCAAGTGTTATTGGTTTGAGGCAATCCATATGAACCCCATTTTTTTATGTGTTGGTAATTTACTTGGAGTTACATAGTCCATTTTATCCTTCCCACATGACTTGCACGTGATTTTTCAACCAATTTTTCCATTTTGCCATTCACTAAATATACCCAACTGCCACCGCTATGGGATTTTTTTGCATTTTTCAACCAATAATATAGGATTTTTTTCCTTATCCGAACACAATTTTCTTTTACTCTAATATATACACTCCAAATTCTCACAAAAAAGGGCTAATTCACAATTTACTTACTATTCAATTTCTGAGAGATTAACAATTAGTGTGGCGAGTGTGGAACACACCTTAAAACCCTAAAAACCTTAATCTTTTTCTTTCAAAGACGATGGCTAACAATTCTACCAAACATCTCAACATGGAAGGACAAGACAACACCCATAATGAAACAACTAAACGACCCACACTAGTTCCTCCACAACTACCGATCCCCAGGTACCTTGGCCTAAGCTTATTCCCAGTTCACTATCGTTTTAAAGTGCCTCTTGGAGGCTCCACATACTAGTGGCGAGCTAATACCGCCAACCAGACCGATAAACACACCCCACTGAGAACACAACATACTAGTGGATGGTGATAATCTTCAAAATGTGGTCAAAGAGCTAGTTCGGGAGTGCCGAGAGACAGGAGAATCAGGGGTTTATGGTCTCCGACAGGACTCACCATTGTCAACCAATATTTTGGGCGCAACCTTTCCCTTAAAATTCAAGATCCTTACCTTCTAACCATATGACGGATCTACCAATCCCCGAAGCCATCTAGTGACCTTCTAAATTATGATGTACGTTCAAACCAACTCAAAAGATCTCATGTGTAAGGTCTTCCCAATTATCTTGAAAGGAGCAGCTCAAGAATGGTACAAAACGTTGAAAATGGGGCTGTAGACGCTTAAATTTTGCCCTTGAAAGGTTTAGTGATGATATATCATCTTTTGTATAAAATTGGATCAGGACTCCCGATTGCTCCAGTTTTTGGACTAATGGTCCATGGCGGAGATTATCTACATGTTTAACCATTTTTACTTTTTTGGGTTACCATGCATTTCGCTACAAAATCAAGCGCGAGAAGTGTGTCAAGCCCACCCAACACACTTCCCGATGCACCACCTCATTTTGCGTGCCACCCGATCCATTTTTGCCACATCAGGCCTAAATGGGCCCACCCTACCCTCAAATGCCTATAAATAAGCATTGGGGGTGAGCCAAGAGAGGAGATTTTGGATAGCTTAACAAAACTCTTACAAATTTTTCGCTCAAAACTCCCTTAAACTAAATCTATAACAAGTTTTATTGATTAAGGTTAAGAGAGAATAATTTTCTTAAAGAATCTAAGTAAGTTTACAATCAAACTCTCTAAAAACACTTACTTTAATCTTGAATCTCAGACTATTGGATCAAAAGCCTAGTTTTTTGGGTTTCTTCATTCATTTTTGAATCAATCTTCAAATGAATCAACAAAGGTAGTTTCTGAGAACCTTAAACTCATTTTTTGTCTTTTTCTTTTCCTTTTCGGTGTTTTAAACACCTGTTTTGGATCTGGTTATGAGGAAAACCTAGGACAACCTAAAATAGGTTTCTGTGCCTCTATAGCGCATGGCGTAAGCCACTACATACGGTGTGCGCCACAGGCCTACTGCTCGCTCCGCATTAGCCTAGTTCCCCTGTTTTTGCCCTATTCTCTCTAGAAGCCTTCTTGATCTGGGCACCTACGCCACTAAGTGTGGCGTGCGCCATAAGCTTGTGGCGCATGCCATAGATCCCTATGGCACAAAGCCCTTCAATTCAGAGGCTCCGAATGTTTATAAACTCAAAAAATGTCCCGATTTGGAGATCCAGTGGCCAAGCTCCGACCTTAAATGGTCTGTGATGCGTATTAAGTCACATATGGATTAAATAGACAATAAGAACTAGATTGAGAATCATGATTGGTGTATTTGTTCATCCTTCAAGGATGAACATCAAGGCCATGAGCTTAAATCGTGTTCAACCATTTAAATTCTCGTCATTTAAGTTATTGTCTTTACATTTCAAGCACCTTATTATTCTGCCCTTTTTTCTATGCCTTTTTAATTGAATGCCTTATGTTTGTTATAAAGCTAACCCTTTTATCCATCACATTTGTATCAAGAACATGCATCATGTTTTCATTATGGGAAATGAATGATTGATTATTGGTTGGGTTTTATTATTTTATGATTTTGAGAATAATGTTTATTTTGTATTTGTGTTGATATGGATGCTTTATTCTTATTATGCTTTAATGTTGTATTATTGCAAAATATAAAGGGTCCTACATAGATTCCTAATAATTGCATGTTTGTAATATTATTGGATATTGGGCAATCTGGAAGGTTAAAGGTAGATTGTAAAACTAGGCATGGATTGTAAATCTTTTCTCATTCCCCCCTTTATTTGAATGTATATTTCCATGCTTTATGTTTCTTTGAGATGTATGATTGACATAGTTTTCCAAAATTACATAAAAAAGTATATATACCTCATTTTTAGTTAATCGCATTATTCAAGTTCTGTGAATTATTGGACAACAAGGAGGCTGGTTTAAAATCGGGTGATAGGAGTGCCTAACACTTTCCCCTATCGTACCCAACTCCCGGACCCCGTCCTCCGATTTAAAACTGAATTAGCCAAATCCAAAGAATCGACTAATTCGAGATTTTTTCCCTAATAAGGGTAGCGACTCCAAAATAAAACTCTTACCAAAGTAAGAGAGCCTTTTTTTGAAGATTAAACGAGTTTAATAAAAGAAAACCAATTTCCAAATAAAATGAAACAAGCCCGTTTGATTTGATTCTTTCCAAACTCTTAGAAAAAAATCTGACATTCTCATGGGTCTATTGATTCATTCTCCCAGTTAGCCACCACATTTCGGGCTCGATTCATAACATGTGTACCATCTAGGAAGATATCATCTGACTTAGTAGACCTGAAAAGGGAGGAGGGCGAGACCCTAAGGCAGTATGTCTCCAAGTTTCAGATGATGGCAATGCAAGTGGAGAACTTGAATGATGAAGTGGCTATTAGTGCTATGACAAAGAATTGTAGATACAACAAATTGTTTGAAAGCCTAATTAGACCCTCTTCTAACTTTCTCCGAACTAATGGCGCGGGCTCATAAATACACAAAATGAATGAAGCCTATAGGCTCAGCAGCGTAGATCGCCCAAGGAGGAGAAACACAGCTACAGAAGACATCCCTCCACAGTAAGGAGATGATCGTCCTGAAGGGATCGCCCATTTGACTCCCACGAGCTAGTTATGCTGCTAGAACACCATATTCAAGAAATGAGAGGATAGGTGGCATATAAAGAAAAGAAAGTTTTTATATATTTAATATTAGGGTTTTGATCCAATGATTATGGTTAAATATAAATTATGATATGAAGGTGGTAATTTAAGGAAAATGGATACCCTTGATTAAATTTTAGATTAATCTAAGGATTACATGTAACACCTGCCGCCCGATCCCGAAAGACCCGACAGTGAAGAAGAAGAAGAAGAAGAAGAAGAAGAAGAAGAAGAAGAAGGAGACGTGTAGGAAAAGAAGAAGAAGGAAAAATTGTTGTTCAATAATTGATGGTTCCTTTAATAAAGCAACTAAAGGGTGTTTTGGTCTTTTCTCCAAATTGGATAGCTAGGATTAAGTCACTAGGATTAAGTCACTACAAATATTCTCCAATTAAATTCTTTCAAAATATTATTTATCTCCACAAAACTTTCTAATTTACTCCATAAAAAAAATAATTCCTCAAATTTCCTTACTTAATATAACACCATAATTCACTATTCACAAATTCTCTAAATTCTCCAAAAAATATTCCTTACTTTTTTCTACCCATAAAAACCATGCATACATGCTCAAAAAATGTTTAAATAAACTATAAAACATAAGTAGTAATTTTTTCAGACAAAAAATAATACCAACTTCCGGACCGGTGGTACTATTCACGGACCGGTAAACTACTATTGAAACACAGTAAAAACAGGGCATTACATTACAAATATGCCAAGTGGCTTTGAATGATAGATCTTGTTTTATTTATATTAAATATAAGTATTAGAAATATGAGCTTCATTTACACTTCTTATAAGTGAGCCTCACACAATTTATTTATTACCAGTTGTATATCATTTTTTAGAATTTTATCATTTAAAATATTAAATGTAATTTTAATTATTAAATAAAAATTAGATTTATAAATAATTATGTTACGTATATGTATTGATGTACATATGTTTTTTGAGTTTTGAATATTTGTATGTGGTTGTAATTATTATTTTGCTATAAAATACTATGTCACTATTAAAATAATTATATAAAATAAAATAAAAATATTTTTTTATTTTTTTATTTCTGGAGATTATGGTATTAATTGAAATGTCAAACTAGCATATAATCTTAATTTTCGTCAAACTCTACTTCAATTTTTACTAAATAATTAAAAAAGTCAAGTTTCTATTTAAAAGTCAAGAATCCAGTTGAACCGATCCAATCCAGTTCAACCACGATCCAGTCATACTGCCGGTTCTATATCCAGTAGGGTTTTAAAAACATTGATTTTACCATTATTTTAATGGTTACACACAATAAAATGAGACACAAGGACTAAATTATCTAATGATATTAAAATTTAGTGATGCAATTATGTATTTTGAAAAAAGTAAAGACTAAATAATGTATTTAATCATAATAGAGGGACTATGTAGCAATTCTCTCAATGTTTATTTTTTAAAAATAAGTTACATTTATGGGTCAAAATTAATAAATTAAAAATTATTTTGAATAACCACTATTAATTTTTATACTACTTCATTATCAAAATAATTAATTAGGATAAAATTTATAAAAAAATAAAATTTTTAAAATTTCTCTTTAGTTTTCACACAAAAATCAAAGTTTAAACTATGAATTTATAAACGAAACAAACCACTTTTGTAATAGTAAAAAAAATTAACCGTCCATCACATAGGCGTAGACACGTATAAGGATTAAGGAGGACTCCTAAACCATATAATCATTCCAATCAATGTAAAAATATCTCCTACATTCAATCTTATCCTCCTATCCTAGTACTGTGTTTGGATTAGAAAGGAAAAATAAATAAGAGATGAAGTAAAATAAATAAAATTAAGGAGTAAAAATTTTTGATAAACCATTTATTCTTAATTTACAGATAAGAGGAAATAAATTCATTTCCTTTAATTTATTACTACAATTATTTTCTAATTTTCCTATAATTTGAATAAAAATATTTTCTTCCCTCTTTATTCTAATAATTTTTTTTTATTTATTTTAAAGAAAATAATAATCATTATTTTTTAATTATTAATTTTTCTAATAATATTTATTTTGATTATTTTATTTTATCTTCTATTTTTCAACCGTCAAAACATTGCCTAGGAACAAACTTTGGTGGCCGAAAGTAATGGCAAAAATGAAAAATCAGAACAAAAAAGCGGGACCCAAAATTACACGTCATTCAGTCAATTTTCCATAGCCAACCACCTAAGTGTATGAGGACTTCCAACACTATTCTGTCGCCACGCCGAATGACACGTCATCAACCTACCCCACAAAATATTTCCTTGAAAATTGAAAATCAAAAATTCAAAATACAAACAAGTATCCTCTGCACCAACTCAGGAAACAAAATCAATACCAGAGTGTAAGTAACCACAGAATTCAAATGCTCCCTCACAGCCCAACACCTGGCATTGCGGGACACCACAACCTTCTCTTCCTTGGTCTTATCACACAAAACCCTAGGCCTCCACCTTTCCAGTTATAAATTCCTCCCCAAAGACTATTCTACCCTTCAAGAAATATTTCCAACATCTTTTCTTCTTTACCAGTATAAAGCAAAACCAAGAGAAAGTTCCAAACAGAAACGAGAATGAAGGACTGTGAGCTGTGCAAGGTACCGGCGAGAAGCTACTGTGAATCCGATGAGGCTTTTCTGTGCTGGGACTGTGATGCCAAAGTTCATGGAGCTAATTTTCTGGTGGCTCGACACGTGCGCAGTCTCCTCTGCCAGTCTTGTCAGTCTCTCACCCCTTGGAAAGCCACCGGAGTTAAACTCGGCCGTACTGTTTCTGTCTGTGAAATATGTGTAAATGGAGACCATCTGAAAGAAGGAGAAGGAGAATCTGAGCAAGATGAGGATGATGTGGCCGTCGGCGAGGGGGGAGGGGATGCTGATAATCAGGTGGTTCCATTGTCATCGATGACAACGCCGCGGCCGCCGACTGATACTTCCTCCTCTTCTTCTTCTAGTAATAGTCAAGAGAGCGTGAGTAGAGTGGTTTTTGAACCTGCGAACGTCAAATCCTTGAAACGGAAGCGTAAGAGTTGGATAGATCTTAATTCTACGTTTCAGGTGTGTGTACGGTATTACTTGTCTTTAGCTTCAGTTTTTTGTTTCTCTGTTTATACTTTTGTTTTATAGAATTGCATTTTTCTTCATATCTTTTACATCTCATTCAGATATTCTGTTTATTGAAGGAAACTGATAACGAAGACGGACTGAACGATGATGCAGAAGGATCTCAACCGCTCATCTTATAAACGGAGAAACGGTGGCCCAGCGTTAACAACTCAACCAGGTGGCGACGGTGACGGTGATGGTTCTTTTAACTACCCTTCGAGAAACTGGAGAATCGAAACGGCGACGCGTCCATCTAAGGCCGGTTCAAAGATCTGTGGCGGTTGTCGAGTCTCCGAAGAGATTTCAGCAACGGGACAAGTGGAGATAGGAGATTGAACGAAGAATCTGGAGCAATTGATGTTTGCTCATCGTGGAGTCCTGGCCGAATGATTTGACGTATTTTAGGGGTAATTTTAGCTTGACCTTTAAAAAACACAGCAGTCTTTAGTTGAGTTGTTTGTTGACCATTAGGTAATTATGCATTACAATTTGTTAATTAAATGTGTCACCGAAAATTTTGTTAATTAATTAGATTGATGTATTCTGATTTCTCGGTGAGCAATATTACCACAGATATCGTACGGAAAAAGGACTCATTCCGTGTTCTCTTATTTTAGTATAATTATAAAAAAAATATTTATCACTATATATAGATTGTGTTTGGTAAACCTCAAAAATTGTAAAATATGTAAAACTGTAAAATATAGATTGTGTTTGGTGTAGACTGAGTTTCATTTAGCCCCTAAAATGATTTGGTGATCAAAGCTCAAATATGGTGAATTATGGATAACAATCTCTGCCTCAATGCTAAAAAAAGAAACTAAAAAGGAAGTCCTAAAAAACTGGTAAAAGTAATAAGGGGACAGCAAATCAACCATCATGTAAGTTTCTGTGAAAGATAATATTTATTGGCATTAGTCTAATGATGAGTGCTTGTCCCAATTCCCTGTACTAAAATAAAGATAATAATTAAAACTGAAATTAAAAATTTCAGTCAGGCTGATTTCCTTGTTACTAAAAAAAGGATAGTAAAATTAAAATTCTATTTAATAATTTCAGTCGCGAGAGATTGAAGAATAAAATTTCATTAGAAATGCAAAGCGAGTTATGCATGCGCGAATTTAGTTAGTCATTCAATTAATATGATGAAAATATACAATAAATATTTATATATGTATTTTTTTTCTGGGAAATAAATAAATAATTTTAAAAGTACTTCTTTATTTGTTGAGAGTATAAAATTATTTCCCCTACAAATCAATTAGGCAAGAAAATTTCCTATGTTAAAAAATAATAAAATATATTTAGTTTTAATTGAGAATTTAATTCTGAAATTATGATACAATAAAAAAATATAACTGATCGGAATAAATGTAGGTGCAATACATAAATTGATCAATGTACTTTAAAAGACCTTATATCATCCTCAATTTTCACTTTGATCCATTGAATACTTCAATTTATGAAATTACACCTGTTAAACATTTTAATTGACCTATTAAACACTTAAATTTATAAAATTAGATCGATTAAACACTTATTAGATAGTTGAAAAATATAAAAATTATTGTTTCAAAAATCATAATAACCACATATCCAATCATTATTTTGCATATAAAAATCAAAAATCTTAAAAATTTATTGTTTCTATCGTGATGAAGTTTGAAATTATTATAAAAAGAGAAATTGAGGATGTCATAAGGTAGACTTAAAGTTTAGGGTGGCACAAGATTTTTTTTTATTAAACTTTAGGGGGTTAAATTATGTATTCAGCTAATAAATGTATTCAATTCAAAAATTAATTTTTTTGAGTATTTAGAGAAGGGAATTTGAACCCGAATCTATTGTCAAATTATATATGCACGCATCACTAGACTATGTATTAGTGTGCAACTTATAGATTAATTTTGAATGTAACTGATTTGATAATTTGTTGAAGAAACTCAAATTGTGATGCACCAACAATTATTCTTATAAAAATAATTAGTACTATATACCTAGTGAATCTGATGAATACCTGCTCTAAACTATTATTCTCTTAGAAAACTGTGGACACAATTTGTTCACTAAACTCAACTGCCTAACAAAATTTAACTAATTTTTAATTACAATTGCATTTTTTTTATCAGTTGGTACAAATTTGAGATAAAAATTATAAAAAAAAAGCTAATTTTGAAAAAAAAAAAAAAGTTTGGAGGATAAATTGATTATTATATAATATATTGATTCTGGTTTCTATGAACCAGCAATCGTGACATCGCTAATTTCAATTGAATCCAATCCTTTTACAGAATCGGACCAGTGTGGGCCCCTACCTCTTACATCCACGCTTCAGAATCATGAAAATGGCATTGTATTGTACGTGGTTCTCTTTCTATAAGGCACGTCCTGATAGTAGCTACTAGGTAGCAGCTTTGAGAAAGTGTAGTTGAAAGAAAGGGTAAAATGTTGAAAATGTCAGGCTGGCATCGAATCAGAAATGCCAGATAATCCCATGGCCAATCTGAGGGCACGTAGATTACTTGAATCAGTAAGCTATGCCTAATTATCAGGAGACCTCTCTCTGCTTTAGCCTTTAGCCTCATATGGTTCTTTGATTAATACATGATTCTCCGTGGCATTGCCTTTAGCCTCATAACCTTGTTTCAATTCAATCAACAAAACCACCCTTTTGCTAACCCTTTTTTTTTTTTTTTTTTTTTTTGTGAATTTTGCTTGTTTAAAGTAATAACTAATAATGAAATACATATAGTGACAAGTCGCATATATATTTACTACTAAGCTATGTCTTAGTGTGTAATTTTCAAATTTTAATATATTAAATATTCATTATATTTTGAAAATTTCGGTGAATTATTATATACAATTTTTAGGATCTTTTAATTAAGGACATATATGAAAAATAAGAAAAAAATATAGTAAAACTAATTTAACTAATTATACTTAAACCATGAAAAAAATATATGAAATTACAATTTTGAGATGGAGGGAGCACTTTTTTAATCCTATTAGTATTTATATGTTCTAAAATTTAAATTTTTAATCCAATCAAAACTAAATAAAATAAACAATTTCTATTAGTCCTAATTAACAATGCAAACATAAAATTATAAATAAATTTCATAAAATCTAATGAAAATAATTATATCAAAACAAGTTTCAATTTAATTTTTCTAAATCTTTTCAAAAACTATATATTAATAAAAAGAATTAATCATCTGCTCTAAATTTTTTTTGTATAATGCATTGAATATATATTTTTTAAACAAAAGAAGCTTTCACAAGAAAAACATTCTAGCTTTATCCCTTCACCTTTTTATGATAGCCTTGCATTGCATAGCGCATTTAGGCATCTGAAGACTGGTTTCGAGGACAGATATTTATGATTTTTAAATATTTTTCCCTACAAATATCTGGTGGTGGGCCTCTGTCCTTCACAGCCTGCTACATCACTTCAGATTTCAGGCAAGAAAAGTAGAAGAAAGACTACTAAGCTATAATAATAATAAATTAAACTAATGCTCAGTTTTTGGCCGGCCATCACAATCAAAATTATTAGGAAGAATTACTATTTCAGACCTCAAGTTTGATTTTAATTACTGTTTAGTTTTTTATTTTGGCATAAATATATTATTTCATCCTTATATTAAGGACCTATTCAATTAATAAGTTGTTTTGTTAAAAAAAAAAACATGCTTTAGCTGTTAAATAATATGAAAAGAGTAAATATGAAGGACTAAAACACTACTATCTTTAAATCTTAAGTAAGATAATATTTTATAACAGGTTAATTTCTGTAACTTTTAACTTTTAGTATTTTTATAAAACAATTGCTAAAATGCTACTAGTTATGAAAACAACTAAATACTAATAATACGGCTAATAATTATTCATAAAATAATTTTACTGAACAAACTCTAAAATACTTTCAATAGATCCATGCATCGAATTTTGGCTATAGTACACACGGGGCATTTGAGAATGAATAGTATACATGGCTTAATGTATTTATCAGAAAAAAAGAGGGACTAAATTGTCATTATATTAAATTTTAAGGATTAAATAGTAAGTTTGCTAAATCAATTAAATATTAAATACTCATATAAGACCCCATAAGAGATTGTGGTTGAGAAAGTTTGTCGTCATCCCATCCCATGTGCTTTAATTAACAAATCAGAGTCTAATAAATTAATTTTTTAAAATATGAAACTATATTTAACGGTTGAAACGATTAAGAGAACCTTCTTTTTAAATACATTAATCAAATTAAATTAAATTAAAAAAAAAGGAATCCCTCGACAGAAAAGAAAAGAATCAACATCTTGTGGTGGAGAATTAATGAGTGATTTGAGGAAGAGTTAATTGTGTGGTTGGTGATGGTGGTTGTGTGTTCCGATATATATTTTTTTTTCTTTAACCAATCAGTACATATTATTTTTGAAGATATTGAGTGATCTTAGGATTCTGCTTACTCTGACATGATGTTATGTGACAGTGACCACATTATTATTTTTTGTTTTTTCAATAATTTAGATGTTTGGCTTTTCTTAATTTTGAATAATTTATTAAAAATTGTCTGAAATTAATCATTTTATACATTTTAATCATGATAGTAATAGTAAGAAACGAGCGTCTTGCCAGGCTCAGTGGGCTGAATTTCTTTCCATAAAAAATAGGTAATATAATAAGCAAAGTAAAAATTATATTTAAATTTTTTAAAAAGAAATGATGGAATTTATAGTATAATATGCAAAAACTATATTATATTGAATAAATAGAATTTTTTTTTCAAAAATTATAAATATTTGATTATTTTAGAGTCTAATTGAATTGTAGGATTTAAGATAAAAACATTGTAATTATATAATAAAGAATATTTTAGAAAATTTTTACCTATAGAACTGTTTTACGCACTTTAATTAATCAAGAAAAATAGATGATTGTTAAATATGATATGATATCAAAGATTATGTATTTTTAGTAATATAAATATATTATTTTAATCATCTTAAAATTATTATATTTGATCTATTTTATTTCATTTCACATAATGCTTTTGGATTTTTATTTCTATTTTTAATAGTACCATTTGTTTTTGTTTTTTTTGTTAAACATAAAATGTACATTTAGTATTTTTTTTGTCACTTTTTACTATAAAAACTATTAAATATATAAAAATATACCTTTTGTTTTTTTAAAATTTTCAAATTCTACTGAAATAATAATATAATTTTTAATGATTTATAAATTACCTTTCACAAATTTCTCATATATTTTTTTCTTCAACATAAAGGAACTTATTAAATAATCAAGGGATAATATTGTATAAATTGAAACCATAAGGGTAGAATTCTCAATTGGTAGCAAAACAACATCATTGTAATTAAAAAGAAAGATATCAAAGGGTTAAAATGAAAGGCAATATTGTAATTAAAAAATATAAAAGGCTGAAAGGGAAAATCATTGTTGTGGTGGTTAGAGTGATTTTCCCTTGCTCACTTTTTTCTATTAAAAAAAATAAATATATAAAAAAATACTATTTTTTTTATTTTTAAAATTCTCAAATTCTACCTAATAAATCATATAATTTTAATAATTTATAAATTACCTTACACAAGTTTCTCATATATCTTTTACTTTAACATAAAGAAACTTATTAAATAATCAAATGATAATGTTGTACAAATTGAAGGCATAAGGTTAGATTGTCAATTGATAGCAAAATGAAACCATTGTAATTAAAAAGATATCAAAGGGTTAAAATGAAAGGTCAATACTGTCATTTAGTCGATCAGTCTAACTATAAGTAATTATACCACAATTTTAATACCCTAACCATATCCTATTTAATGCTCCTATTCCTTATTTATGTTTTAAAAATGGAAAGAAACATTTCATATCATATCCTTCCTATTTTCTGTCACGATATAATCAACATAAATATACATTAAATAAAACATTTGCCATGATATTAATTTTTTTTATTGAAAAACTCTATAGACAATTTTGAAATTTAAATTATCAAAAAATTATTAATATAGGGGTAAATATGGAAAAAGAAAAATAAATTTTATGGTTGAACTAACTTAACTTCCCATTCTTAATTTTTTTGAAAAAAAAAAAATGAAACTATTTTTTTTGGGACAGAAGGAGTAGAAACTAATCAGAATATTATAATTATAAAGAACGTTTATCATCCAATGCAAAAGAGAAGATAGAATATAAAATATTATTACTATTAAGTATTATTTAATGTGATTTATTTTAAATATTATAAAATACCTCATAATAAAAATTATAATTTTAATTATTATAAATACGTAGGGGTCAATATCTGGTAGGGATGCAATTAATTTTGAAAAGGAATTTGTAAAATAGGAATTTCACAATTAATATTCGGTAAACTTGTGTTTGAAAAGCATGGAAAATTCAATTCAATTAATTTTATTTTATTAATTTCATATTTAGAAACTTGAAAAAAAAATTGAGACATTAAAAATTTTTATAATATAACATTCAATTTGATTAGATTGTACCATAATCAAATTATAATAATATCCTTGAATACGTTTGGATTGATTGAAATTGAAATCCATAGAAATATTAAATCATAGATTGTCCAATCAAAATAAGTTTACATTCTACCGTTTGGTTGAAAAGTGTAATTCATATATTTAAAAAATATTTTTAGATTAAAGTTAAATGTTTAAATTATATTATTATTAAAAAAAAGATGGAATTCAATAAATCCCACACAGATGAGATTTTTCTCTCTCATAAGATGATGAAATTTAAGGCACGATGGAATTTATTATATTCATAGATAATAATGTATTTTTTGTCAATCAAACGCAAAAAATCTAAAAATCCATGAAATATGTGAATTCCATTGTTTTAAATTGTAATGTTATTGATTCTTCTAAAAAAAAATTCTAATGTTATTGATCATTTTTAAATAAATAATTATAGTTAAGAAAATAAAATAAATTGAATTTATTATTGATTTATATAATATTTGAAACAATTTTTATATAAAAATTCAACTGTATTCTTATACAATTTTTTTAAAAAAAAAGGAATTCAAATGATATTTATACAATTAGGATGAGCATCTGATTCAATTAACTAGAAAATCAAATTGAATTGACTCAATTTGAAAATTTAGTTCTTTTCCTTAAATAATTGCAAACTTTTTGGTCTTGCATTGTTTCTAAGCATGTGCATGTGAGATTTTGATCTATGGCAAAAAATGGTAGTGATCAAGCAATGGAGGAAAACTTGGTTTTTATAGTTTTATCAGATGATGAAGATGAAAAGGTACCTCTCAATTATAATGCAATGAAAAACTCTTTGACTAATCTATGGCGACCCAGAAGGGGATCTATATTATCAAGATTGAACAAAAATCTTTCAATTTCAATTTTTCACAAACTCGACCTTAACAGAGTCATTCAATTAATATGATAAAAATATACAATAAACATTATATATGCATTTTTTAATAGGAAATAAATAAATAATTTTAAAAGTACTTATTTATTATAGAGTATCAACTATAGTTAGCTTCATTAAATTATGTTAATTAGTCAGTTAGATTTGTAGTTAACTTGTTAGCTATTCTGTTGTAATGATGTTGAGTCAGTATGAGCGGTTCCCAAAAGAAGTCTTTTGTATATTAAAGCCAAGCTCAATAGTCTTTGATAAATTAATACAATCATTCTTCTATTTTCCTTCATCTCTCTTGTTATGATATCAGAGCAATCTTGATATTCTTTTTGGAACTTTTTCTCAATTTTTTTTAGTTACCAAGAATTGTTCTTTGATGGCGGCTCAACCATGGCTAGAAGAGGTTCCTAGCAATCCCTTTTATCTTCATCCTAGCGAAAATCTTTTATTGGTGCTTGTATCGCCTGTTTGAATATGTCCCATTATCAGTCTTGGCAACGAGCTATGAAGATGATGTTACTGTCGAAGAATAAGCTCTCCTTTGTAGATGACACCATTACTCCACCTAATGTTCTTGATCCAATATTTCCTATGTGGCAGCATTGTAACACAATGGTTCTTTCTTGGCTGATAATGTCTTTATCCAGTTGTATTGCTCAGAGTATCATCTGGCTTGATAATGCCATGGATGTATGGAATGATCTTCAAGATAGATTTGATAGAGCTGATTCTTTATGAATTTCTGATTTGCAAAAGGAGATTTATTTTTTCAGTAAGAAGATCTGCCTGTTACAAATTACTTCACCAAGTTAAAAATCGTTTGGGATGAGCTTGTGAATCTTAGATCTATTCCTGCTTGCACTTATGTTGTTGCCTGTTCTTGTGTGCCTTATCTACTGTAAGAAAATATCAAGAATCTGATTATGTGATAAGGTTTTTAATTAGACTCACTGAGAAGTTTTCGATAATTAGATCTCAGATTTTCTTAATAGAACCAATGCCTCCCATAAATAGAGTTTTTGGACTTATTTTACAGCATGAAAGGCAATTAGATCATACTGATTCATGTTCCTTCAGAAATAATATGATGTGGTGTTATATCATAAAATTAGACTTTCTATAAATCTGGAAAAGGAAATAATTTCAATTCTTCTAGCAAAGGTGCTATTCTGGTAGAGGTTGTTATGATGGCAAAGGTGGTCATAATTATAAGAAGCCAATATGTTCCTATTATGGAATTACATGACATGTCGAAAACAGATGTTACAAGAAGCATGGATATCCTCCTAGATATCAAGCCAATTACAGATCCTCTCAACCAGCTGTTAATAGTGTTAGTTATGAAATTCCTTTTTCAGATCGTGATAATATGAATTCAACAGGTTCTTCTCTTGTAAATCCAATTTCATATGCTTCACTAGACTCTTTTATGTTTACCAAAGACTAATATCAACAGTTGCTTAGTTTGATACAACCTCAATTTGCAAATACCTATAGCAGTCTTTGTGCCTAATCAGGATATACACATAGCTACTGGTATGTCTTTATCTCCTTCCACACCTTTTTTTTTTTTAAATTCTACAACCTGGATACTTGATACAGGTGCCTTTCATCACATTACTTGTTCTTTAGACTTTCTCATCAATCCCAAGCCAGTTACTAATTATTTTGTGAGATTGCCAAATAATGACTTTATACTTTTTACTCATATTGGCACAATATCTTTTTCACCCAATCTTGTCCTTCCTAATTTTCTTTGTGTGCCTCAATTTTACTATAATTTGATTTCAACCAACAAACTCCCCAAACATTCTAATTGTGTTCTTGTTTTTCATTCACATTTCTATATCATTATGGATCTGCTACAATGGGAGATGATTGGGTTAGCTAGACAAGAAGCTAAACTTTATCACCTTTTTCAACTTGTTTTTCATGTTGATATTTCTGTTAATTCAATAACTCGTTGTAATATCCAAATTTTGATCTTTGGCATTTCCGATTAGGTCATTTGTCTACTTCTAGTTTGCAACTTTTACATTCTATTGATAATAAGATCATTATCAATTCTTCCTCATCGTGTGATATTTGCCACTTTGCTGAGTAAAAGAAGTTACCTTTTCCTTTAAATAACTCTTCTACTGTAGCTTGTTTTGATATGATACATGTTGATATATGGGGACCAACTTCATGTTCGTATAGTAGTTTTCGATATTTCTTAACAATAGTTGATGATCATAGCATATTTACATGGCTTTACTTCATGAAAAATAAATCTAAAGCTAGGAGACTTTGGTTCATCAATTTTTTACTTTTGTTCAAACACAATTTAATACTACTATCAAATCATCAGATAGACAATGATTAGGAATTTAATATTCCTCAATTTTGTAGTCAGCATGGCATTGTCCATCAAATTTCTTGTGTTATGACACCTCAACGAAACAATATCATCGAAAGGAAACACCAACATATTTTAAATGTAGCTCAAGCCCTTAAATTCCAAACTCAATTACCTTTAAGTTTTTTTTGCCTGAATTTGTTTCTCATGTTGTTCATCTTATAAAATTGAATTCCTACACCTATTTTACAAAATCAAACACCATTTCAAATTTTATATAATAAACCTCCAAATTATGCACAATTGAGAGTGTTTGGCTATCTTGTTTTGCTTCCACTTTTGAGTGACATAAAACCAAATTTGATTCAAGATCTATTAAATGTTGTTTTCTTGGTTTCAAAACTGGTATGAAAGGTTATAAACTTCTTGATTTGCAACACCATAAAGTTTTTGTCTCAAGGAATGTTTTGTTTTATGAATCTGTGTTTTCATATTCTCAATAAAATTCAATTGCAGATTTCATTCCTTATTTATCTGCACTTATTAGTGATTCTTTGTTTGATTTTCCAATATCTCACCCTTCTATTCTTCCTACTGCAAATATTAAACAATATTCTACTAACATGACTTCTTTTGTTTCACCTTCTACTAGTCTTCCTCATCCTCCTACTGATATTGATAGTTCTGATAATGATTCTTAACATTCTATTACGCCTTGTTCTTCCAATCCCACTTCTTATGGTCATGATATTTCTGCTGTTCCTTTAAAAAGATCTATTAGATCTAGAAAATGTCCTCATTACCTTTATGATTATGAATGTAAGATAAATTAACTTATCCAACTCTAGTCAACATCTTCTAAAGTAATAGTTATTTCATATACTTCCCCTCATTCTTTAGATAAAGTTTTATCCTATTCTCATTTGTCACCCACTCAAAAAGCTTTTTCAATCTCTATTTCCAAACCAATAGAACTGTGATGTAATTTCAAGCTGTAAAATATCTTGAATGGCAGGTTGCAATGCAATCTGAATTAGATGCATTGCAGGCTAATCATACTTGGTAATTAACTGATTTACCTTAAGTTTAACAAGTTATAGGGTGTAAATGGGTCTATCGAATCAAATATTGTGCTGATGGTTCAATTGAAAGGTTTAAAGCCTGTTTAGTTGCCAAATATTACACACAATAGGCTGGTTTAGACAATATAGATACCTTTTCACCCGTTGCAAAACTAGTAACTATAATAGCTTTTCTAGTTATTACTGCTATTAGGAAATGGCATTTGGCACAATTAGACATTAATAATGCCTTTCTCCATAGAGAATCACGTGAGGATGTTTACATGACTCCACCACTTGGTTCGACTCTTACTTCTCCTCATCAAGTGTGTAAACTCACAAAATCTGTGACATCCCAGGTTTGGGGCACAACACCTTAGGCGAATCCCACATCGGCTACGCACAAGGTGGAAGTCCTATACATAAAGGGTGGCAACCTTGAACTAGTGTGACGCGTTTTGGGCTGGCAGAGCGGAGGTTTCCCTGGCCCAGAAACAAAACCGTGAGGGTTCAGGCCAGGTTTGGCACCCAAAGCGGACAATATCACACTAGGGCTGGGCTGTTACAATTTGGTATCAGAGCCAAGCCTTGTCCCTCTGGCCGGTGGTGGGGCAAACCTCAGCGAGGACGCTGAGTCCCTAAGGGGGGGTGTATGTGACATCCCAGGTTTGGGGCACAACACCTTAGGCGAATCCCACATCGGCTACGCACAAGGTGGAAGTCCTATACATAAAGGGTGGCAACCTTGAACTAGTGTGACGCGTTTTGGGCTAGCAGAGCGGAGGTTTCCCTGGCCCAGAAACAAAACCGTGAGGGTTCAGGCCAGGTTTGGCACCCAAAGCGGACAATATCACACTAGGGCTGGGCTGTTACAATTTGGTATCAGAGCCCTAGGTTTAGTTCCCCGGGCTTGCATTCATAAATCAGTATAGTGTACATGCCATGTCTACCCTGATGAACTAAGCAGTTGTTATTCTAGAGGATGTCACAGGAAGGTGAGAGTGAGTCACACGCCTCCAGAGCAGTGGAGGGTGAGGCTCCAGTAGCACCAGGTCAAGCCAGAGCAGTGGAGGTTGAGGCTCCAATAGCACCAGGTCAAGAGGTATTGTTAAAGCAACTTGCAGATACTTTTCGACAGATTGCAGGGGTGATACCTCAAGCACCAATAGTAGTAGAAAGAGAAAGAAAGCCCCCACTAGAGAAGCTTCGAAAATATGGGGCGAAAGAATTCAGTGCTAACAAGGATGATAGTCCAGAAATAGCTGAGTATTGGTTAGATGGGACATCGAGAGTTCTGGAACAATTACAATGTACACTAGAGGACAAGTTGGTTTGTGCCACATCATTGCTCATAGATGAGGCATATACATGGTGGACTACTGTTCAGCAGCGAGTATTAGCAGAGCAGCGTACATGGCAATTCTTCTTGGATGAATTCAAGAAAAAGTTCATCACAGAGGCTTACCTAGATGCGAGAAGGAAAGAATTCTTATACCTGAGGCAGAACAGAATGTCAGTTGCCGAATATGAAAGAGAATTCACCAGACTCAGCAGGTATGGTAAGGGGATAGTGGCTACAGAAGCCGAGAGGTATAAAAAGTTTCAGGAAGGCCTGAACGATGAGATTCAAATGGGAGTGGTAGCTTCCAGATTCAGAGAGTTCTCAGCTTTGGTAGAGGCAGCTCAGGAGATAGAGCGAATTCAGGCCAGGTTTGGCACCCAAAGCGGACAATATCACACTAGGGCTGGGCTGTTACAGGTCTGGACAAGTATAAATATTTCATACTCGCACTTGAAGGTATTTGGCTGCAAGGCATTTATGCATGTTCTTAAGGAGTAGAGATCAAAGCTTGATGACAAGTCAGTTCCTTGCACTTTTGTTGGTTATGGAGACGAAGAGTTTGGCTACAGGTTATGGGACCCAGTGAAAAAGAAAGTTGTCCGGAGCCGAGACGTATTATTCCACGAGAATGATATCATGGCAGATATAACTTGTGAAAAATCCACAAGTGATGGTGTTATTGATGTTACACCAGGAAGCATTCCTACATATGATGCCACAGGAGGAGGAATGCCAGAATCAGAACCAGAAGAAGAAGAAGAGCCAGTTGTAGGGGATCAAGAGACAATTTGTAGATGATAACAGTGATGCGGAGGGTGTTGAGCAGGGGGAGATAGAGAACCCCATTCCACCAAAAGGTGTTGAACCTCAATTAAGAAGGTCAACCAGAGAAAGCCAACCATCTATAAGGTACCCTAGTTCTAATTACATTTTGATTACTGATGAGGGGGAGCCAGAGAGCTTCCATGATGTGCAATCTTGCAAAAATAAAGATTGCTGGACAAAGGCCATGCAAGAGGAAATGAATTCTTTGAAAAAGAATGACACGTATGAGCTGGTGAAACTTCTAAAAGGGAAGAGAACACTCAAGAACAAATGGGTGTACAAACTGAAGAAAGATGATGGCAACCTAGTGAGATACAAAGCTCGATTGGTCGTCAAAGGCTTTACTCAAAAGAAAGGTATTGACTTTGATGAGATTTTTTCACCAGTTGTGAAAATGAGTTCTATTCGAGTTTTGCTAGGTCTTGTAGCCAATTTGAATCTTGAGTTGGAGCAGCTTGATGTAAAGACCGCATTCTTGCATGGGGATCTAGAGGAAGAAATCTATATGGAACAACCAGAAGGTTTCAAGGTCAAAGGAAAAGAGGACATGGTTTGTCGCTTGAAGAAGAGCTTATACGGGTTGAAACAAGCGCCGATACAATGGTATAAAAAGTTTGATTCTTTCATGGTAAATCAAGGATACAAAAGGACAGATGCAGATCCTTGTGTATATGTTCAGAAATTCCCTGATGGTAAATTTATCATCCTTCTCTTATATGTTGATGATATGCTAATTGTTGGACCAGATGCACACATGATTAGCAAGTTAAAGAGTGATCTGTCAAAAGCATTTGACATGAAGGAATTGGGATCGGCAAGGCGAATTCTCGGAATGGAGATTATCTGAGACAGAAAGTCCTATAGGTTATGGTTATCGCAGGAAAAATATATTGAACGAGTTCTAGAGAGGTTCAATATGAAGAATGCTAAACCAGTTAGCACTCCACTTGTCGCTCACTTCAAGAATGCTAAACCAGTTAGCACTCCACTTGCCGCTCACTTCAAGTTGAGTAAGAAATCCTACCCATCAATAGAGAAAGAAAAAGGAGATATGTCAAATGTTCCATATTCTTCAGCGGTCGGAAGTTTGATGTACGCAATGGTGTGTACAAGACCAGATATCGCTCATGCAGTTGGCGTTGTGAGCCGATTTCTGTCAAATCCCCAGAAGACACATTGGGAAGCAGTGAAGTGGATTTTCAGATATTTGAGAGGAACTTCAAAGTTATGTTTAACTTTTGGAGGTGAAAAGGCTGCACTTGTTGGTTACACAGATGCAGATATGGCCGATGATCTTGATGAAAGAAAATCTACATCAGGATACCTATTTACATTCTCAGGGGTAGCTATTTCATGGCAGTCAAGATTACAAAAATGTGTTTCGTTATCAACGACTGAAGCAGAGTACGTTGCAGCAACGGAAGCAGGAAAGGAAATGCTTTGGTTAAAGAGATTCTTTCAAGAATTGGGTGTGCAGCAGGAAGAATATATAGTTTATTATGATAGTCAAAGTGTAGTAGACTTGAGCAAAAATACTATGTATCATGCACGAACGAAGCACATTGATGTAAGATATCATTAGCTTAGACTTGCCATTGAAGAGAAACAGTTTCAGTTGCGGAAAATCCACACAGACAGAAATGCTGCAGATATATTGACAAAGGTCATTTCGAAGGAGAAGTTCGAGTTATGTGTCAAAACAGCAGGGATGGAGAGTCCCACCATGTAGTCGAGAGGGGAAGAATTGTTGTGGGGTCCCTCCAACATGTGGGACCCACACAAGTTTGAAGAAAAGAAAAAAAAAAGGGAAACAACAATCACGTGTTTTTTATTGTTGGTCAAATGACGTTGCGTAGAAAGAAAAAAAAAAGGGAAATTGTTAGAAAGTTTGGACGCGTGATTAATGCATCCATTTGGTGGACGCGTTAATGACGCGTCCCCTTCTCCTATTTATAGGAGAAGGATTTTCCTTAAACAGATGTACAAAAACATATAGAATAGGAATACACAATTGAGTGTAGAAAATTTTAGGAAAGGGTTCCTAAAATTGGGAAAGAGAGAAAATAGTGAGGATTGTAATTTTGGGGTGTTTTTCTTAAACACTTAGAGTACCACTATTTTTGTAATCTCTTTTTGTACTTACTATTTTTAGTAGAAGAATTATTTGGAGTTTTTGTCCCGTGGACGTAGCCCATACAGTTGAAGGGCGAACCACGTAAATCTCGGTGTTCTTATTTTTCATCTGGCATTTACGGTAATTATTTAATTTTTACTGTGGTTATTATTTCTGGTGGATTCGATCGTCAATATCCAATACGAAATTATTGGAGGTATATGTGGTAATATTAATTTTATTTTACCTTTACCACCGGTATTTTTTTCACGGGCCCCACTCGGGATCCGTTATAATCCCAACACCTTCAAGTATCCAAGAATATAGTGTGCTACCTGTAAATGAATGACAATAGGTTTATTGAGAAATTATGATAGCTGTCGTACTGCAAATGAAATTTCAGGCCTGCTATTGGTAAGATACAGCAATTTCCCAATAAGTTTTCTATAAGAAGTTGTATCAGGCAAGAGAGAAGCAGAAGAATATGTAAGATTGAGACTAGGTGTTGAGATTGAACTAGTTTTGCTGCAATAAAGCCATATTCATTAAGAAGCTCTAAAGTATACTTCCTTTGACACAAATTCATGCAATTCTTGCAACTTCAAAACCCAAAAATATCTCAAGGAACCCAAGTCCTTAATTTTAAAGATAGAGTGCAAGAACTCTTTGATAGATGAGATCTCAGTGACACAATCACTGGCAACAATTAAATCATCAATGTAAACAAGTAAGGTGACAAAAGAACTAGTAGTCTGTTTGATGACTAAAGAAGAATCTGCAATTGCTTGATGAAATCCAAGTGAAAGTACAGAAGCAGTAAGCTTGGCATTCCATTGCCTACTTGCTTGCTTTATTCCATATAAAGATTTTGTGACATCCCAGGTTTGGGGCACAACACCTTAGGCGAATCCCACATCGGCTACGCACAAGGTGGAAGTCCTATACATAAAGGGTGGCAACCTTGAACTAGTGTGACGCGTTTTGGGCTGGCAGAGCGGAGGTTTCCCTGGCCCAGAAACAAAACCGTGAGGGTTCAGGCCAGGTTTGGCACCCAAAGCGGACAATATCACACTAGGGCTGGGCTGTTACAATTTGGTATCAAAGCCAAGCCTTGTCCCTCTGGCCGGTGGTGGGGCAAACCTCAGCGAGGACGCTGAGTCCCTAAAGGGGGGTGTATGTGACATCCCAGGTTTGGGGCACAACACCTTAGGCGAATCCCACATCGGCTACGCACAAGGTGGAAGTCCTATACATAAAGGGTGGCAACCTTGAACTAGTGTGACGCGTTTTGGGCTGGCAGAGCGGAGGTTTCCCTGGCCCAGAAACAAAACCGTGAGGGTTCAGGCCAGGTTTGGCACCCAAAGCGGACAATATCACACTAGGGCTGGGCTGTTACAAGACCTTCTCCGGGATATCAAAATCCAATGGTGCTGATGGTAGTCGGTTGATTAGGTAGACAACAGTATTGACAGCTTCTCCCCAAAATGGCTTAGGTAAGTTGGCCATTTTGAGCATGGATCTGACTCTTTCAATAATGGTGCGATTCATCCGTTCAGCAATGCCGTTGTGTTGAGGTGTACCAGGAACTGTCTTTTCATGCCTGATACCATGCTGACTACAATAATCTCTAAACTCCTTAGAGATATATTCACCACCATTATCCGTGCGCAAACACTTCAATGCCACTCCAGTCTCCCTTTCCACCATCGCATGGAATTGCTGGAAGTGCTTGAATACTTGGTCTTTTATGCGCAACAAATATATCCATGTTTTTCGTGAGAAATCATCAATGAAGGTAAGAAAATACCTACTTCCTCCAAGTGATTCTACCTCTATGGGACCACATACGTCAGAGTGTACCAACTCCAACTTGTTGTCTCTCCTTCTAGAGCTTTTAAGAAATGAGACACGATGTTGCTTCCTAAATAAACAATAATCACAAGGGTTTATTTTACCTTTGGCTAATGGGATGAGGGACTTCTTAGCCAACATATTCAACCCTTTCTCACTAACGTGTGCCAGCCGCCTATGCCACAAATTTGGTGAAGCATCATCTTCAACTGTATTCAGTTGACCCGCACATATTATTGTGTGCGTCTTATACAGCGAGCAACATAATTTTCCTCTCGCCACCACCAAAGACCCTTTGGTAAGTTTCCAATTAATGTCTCCTGTATGATGGTGATAGCCTTCCTTATCAAGTACACTCACAGACAATAGGTTCAATCGAAGATCGGGGATATGTCTCACATTTTTAAGCGTTAATGTGCACCCGACACTTATTTTTATGCAGATATCACGATTCCCACCACTTGCGAGACATTATTATTTCCCATTTTAATAGTGCCAAAGTCTCCTACTTTATAAGTGGAAAAGTATTCCCTTTTTGGAACATAGTGGTATGAAGCACCGGAATCTACTATCCACTCGGTATCTGCATCTCCAACATGACAGTAATCTGCATCATGAGTGACTAAAGTCACCTCACCATCTTCTCCTGAGACTGCAGTAGATGTATTTCTGTCATTCTCCTATCTTCGGTCTGCATTATCCTGTTTGAGTGAACGACAATTTCTTTTGAGATGACCCTCCTTACCGCAATGGTAACATTTTCTCATCTCTCTGAACTTGGATCTACCACCTGACTTTACATGCCTTAGACCTCTACTCTTGCTCCGGCCCCTATTCTCTGTGACAAGGGCTTGAGAACTGGTACTGGCAACATCTCTTCTTCTTAGTTCTTCATTAAGTAGTTTATTCTTTACCAAACATCGTTACCACACTATTTGGAGCTGAGTTACTTAATGACACCACAAGAGTATCCCAGTTATCCGGTAGAGATCCCAACATTAGGCACGCTTGCATCTCGTCTTTGTGAATACTCAAATTTTGAGGCTCAAAGAACCAGTTTTCCCGAACTGCAAACAGTTCGGCCGGACCAGAGGCCATTTTGGAAATTTACCGGAGGTATGCCAATATGGTACTTAAAACGTCCGGGACGTCGTGAGGATCGCAGAACTGGTCCCGAAATATTTTTTGGAGGTCCGGAACTCCCGGAAAAGCCTCCGAAACGTAAAACTAGAAAGTGCGCCAGCGACGGCCCCCCTTTACGGCGGCGGTAGCCGCCGGCGACAGCGGCTTCGGCCGCCCTCACCGGCGGCCGCCCTCACCGGCAGCGGCTACCGGACAGGCTGCCGGACACGACGGCTCAGGCCGCCGAGCTCCGGCCCAGCCGCCGGGCTCCGGCGGCCCGGTCGCCGAAACAGTCCATTTTTGCCTATAAATACAGGCCTAATGTGACCTTTCAACTCACTCAGTCTGTGTTGATGGACGCTCCTTCTCCCCTACGCTCTTTGCGATTCTTTACTGCTTTTCTGCATTTTTAGTTTAGCTTTAATTGCTTTCTTGCTTTGTTAAGTGGTCATTAAAATCAAATTAATTAATTTTCCCTTAACGAGGAGCTTAACCTGGAGTTAAGAAGCGGTTGACGATTAAATCAGGTACATAAACTAAACTCTGCCTATTTAATTTTAGCACTTCATGCATGCTTCTCTTCTACTCCTAATAATTCTACAACTGCATAAAATGCATTCATGTCAATCATTAGGCAAATAAACTGCCTCAATTAAATAAATTTAGGCTAAGCGCCCGGTTAATCAATAATGGTGGTGTTAAACTCAAATCCGACAATATTGGCTAAAAAGCCTAGTTAATCAATAACTATGGTGAAATTGCCTTTATTTCGAACAAATCCGGCTTAAAGTCCAGTTAATCAATAATTGTGGCTAAATAGCCTTAATTAATCACGTTCTTTTGGCAATCAATTGCCTACATTGCAATTCAGTTAATCAATTTTTGGCAAACAAATTGCCTATAAATTAGATTAACCATTTTAGCGACAAAACGCTTAAATCAACCTTTTTGGCAAAAGCCTTCAAATTAATCAATCTTTTGGCTAAAAGCCTTAAAATCAAGCATTTTGGCGACAATCGCCTAAATCACATCAATTTTTGGTAGCAATTGCCTGAATTAATCTTTTTGGCTAAAAGCCATTAAAATCAACATTTTGGCAACAAACGCCTAATCAAATCAATCAATTCTTTGGCAAAATGCCTAAACAAAATGCACAAAGCATACACACACTCATGCATAAAGCATCCCCATTCAAAGCCCTCTAAAAGAGGCCTATCGAACTACGTTGACTTTGATCTTCCATTCAAACGGAAGTACGTAGGCACGTTTGGGATTTAACCCCGAGCGGCAAGTCAAAATCACATAAACGCTTCCATTGGTCCAATTGCATCATTTACCCTGCAAAGCATTCATTGTTTTGGTTAGTTCATCAGCATGACATAGTCTCGGGATCCACCTCGGGTTCGTAGACCATGCCTTAACATTGGGTTAATTAATCTAGCATTTAGGTTAATTAAAATTGGAGTCACTTAGGGATTTTTCCTAGTTTACCCTAAAATAATTAAACAAGGTGACGACTCATACATTCACGTGCATTTCTGCCCTTAGTCACATGCATTCACATGCTATGCCTTAATGATGATTGGGGAGGGGGTTCACAGTTTGGCGACTTCACTGGGGACTTATGTAATCATTTTGCATAAAGTGGACTACAATTGCTGCATCAACTAACTTGCCCTTCTTCAGGGTATTATTTTGTTGCGCTTATTTTGCAGGGTACTCTAATACGAATCAAGTGTTCTTTCTTTAAGAATACTTGATAAGGAAATTTGGACTTAATTGAAAAATTAAATCAAAACATTTAAATTTGTTTATTTATTTGCACGAATTGAGAATTTTTTTCTCCATTGCATAAAAAACGAATTTCAAATGAATTTCTTCTCTCTCTGTTCAAACTTCTGAGTCTGGATAGCAAGTAGCGCTGATCGGCAGCTCTCTTTGATTATATCGATGGACAGCCAAAGCGTCCTCCCTGTTACCGCAAACCATCCCTAATCCTTTTGGGGGTGGCCCATGAGTATGCGTACTGTTGGACCCACGCGAAACTCCTTGTTTCACATGTGGTTAGGTATATCCATACTCAAGGTTCAAGGGTCCCTTAATAAGCCAATTCTCTATTTGTGTCATAGCCTATAGAACCTATCCTTTAGGACTATATGCACCTAATGATGCTGAATCATTCCATTAAAATGAATTATGTTGTGATGTTGTGCGCATTCACGCATTCATCCCATACTTCACAAAAAAAAGAGAATCTTAAAAAAAAAAAAAAAAAAAGACATTCCATTTCAAAGCTGGAAAATCACATTTTGGTCCCTGAGACCTAAAAAATTACATTTTTGGTCCCTGAGACCTGGAAAATTACATTTTGGTCCTCAGGCCCAAAAATTTCCAATTTGGCCCCAAAGGCCCAAAAATTCCCAATTTGGCCCCAAAGGCCCAGAAGTTCACATTTTAGCCCCTAAGGCCCAAAAATTCCCAATTTGGCTCCAAAGGCCCAAAAATTCCCAATTTGGCCCCAAAGGTCCAGAAGTTCACATTTTGGCCCTTAAGGTCCAAAAATTTCCAATTTGGCCCCAAAAGCCCAAAAATTCCCAATTTGGCCACATAGGCCCAAAAGTTCACCTTTTGGCCCCTAAGGCCCAAAATTCACAATTTGGCCACAGAGGCACAAAAGTTCACATCTTAGCCACAGAGGCCCAAAAATTCAAAATTTGGCGACATAGGCCCAGAAGTTCACATTTTTGGCCCCTAAGGCCCAAAAATTCTCCAATTTGGCCACAAAGGCCCAAAAGTTCACATCTTGGCCATAGAGGCCCAAAAATTCGCAATTTGGCCACAGAGGCCTAAAAATTCACAATTTGGCCACAGAGGCCCAAAATTCACAATTTGGCCACAGAGGCCCAAAAGTTCACATCTTGGCCACAGAGGCCCAAAAATTCACAAGTTGGCCACATAGGCCCAGAAGTTCACATTTTTGGCCCCTAAGGCCCAAAAATTCCCCAATTTCGCCACAGAGGCTCAAAAGTTCACATCTTGGCCACAGAGGCCCAAAAATTCACAATTTGGCCACAAAGGCCTAGAAGTTCACATTTTTAGCCCCTAAGGCCCAAAAATTCCCAAATTTGGCCATAGAGGCCCAAAAGTTCACATCTTGGCCATAGAGGCCCAGAAATTCGCAATTTGACCACAGATGCCCAAAAATTCACAATTTGGCCACAGAGGCCCAAAAGTTCACACTTTGGCCACAGAGGCCCAAAAGTTCACATTTTGGCCTCAAAAGCCCAAAAATTCACATTTTGGCCCCTAAGGCCCAAAAAAAATTTTTCTTTGAGAACTTAGGGCCTTTCGAAAAGTCGAGGTGTCCAGCCCTAAGCACTCTACCTTACATATCACATCCCATTGGGTCCTATCCTAGGTGTCCTAGCATACCAACATTACCCTACCACACAGGGTCAAACCACCCCACATCACAAGGGTCAAGTCCAAATACCTTACCCTTACACTACCCTACCTCACACTATCTCACATACCCTATGAAAACACCTTATATAGGATAGTCTAATCGTTTTTGACTATGTCCTTTCACAGGTACCCACTGTTCGAGTGCCAACATCAGTGCCAGTAACACCTACACTACCATCCCCAACAACCCCAACTGCACCAATGGCATCATTGTCTGACATCCAAAACCTCATTGAACAATTGGAAGCCAGAATGGAGGCTAGAATGAATGAGGCATTGGCTGCCCAGAGGACTGCCTTAATAGCTGAACTAGGTGGTGGTAATGGAAATGGGGCTTCCGCTGGGGGAAGTGGACCTGCTACCTCCAATCAAGGACCTGGTGCTGAACCGACAAACCCTACCCTTAACCTGGATGACATGCCCTCCAGAACTGCTTCTGAGCTGGAAGCTCAGAAAATGAGAGAAAAATTGGAACTCTTGGAAAGGTCAATCACTGCCCTTAAAACACACAAGGAAGTGGTGGACATGGACTCCTTGTCCTTGTTCCCCGAAGCAAGATTACCTACAAAATTCAAGATGCCTAACATGGACAAGTTTGACGGAACCACTTGTCCCAAAACGCACCTGAAAATGTATGTAGGTGCCCTCAACCCGTTTGGCCTGAACAGCGAGCTCCTTGCTCAGTTGTTTCAGCAATCTTTGACTAGTGCTGCATTAAGATGGTTTGTAAGCTTGGATCGTTCTAAAATGAAGAATTGGGAGGACATATGCAATGCTTTCAACACGCAGTACCATTATAATATCGAAGTGGATGTTACCCGGAGGGAGCTGGAAACCACTAAACAAAAGAACAATGAGCCCTTCTCCTCGTTCCTTTTGAGGTGGAGAGCCAAAGCTGCTCAAATGATCAACCGACCCTCTGAACAGGAACAAGTTGACATAATAATCAAGAATTTACTGCCTGTCTACCAGTCACAGCTTCAAACACAGTACTTGCCTACGTTCCAATCGCTCATTGCGACTGCAACTAAGGTGGAAGACTTAATCCAGTTGGGTCAACTCAAAGAAGACTCATACAAGAAGCCGAATCATGCTGGACTTTGAAAAACCGGCTACAAGACCTGGTTGACAATGGGTCCATCATCCCCAAGAGCAAGCTGAACATCAACCAATCCCTTGCCTAACCATGGGATTAATGCAAAAAAAATTTTGCTGAACAAGAATCGTTTGATCCTTTCAAACTTTTCTTAGAAATGAATGAAGTTTGTGTCTGAGAAGGTTGAGATCAAACCTCCAAAAGAGCAAAGGAATTGTTCAAGACCAACAACAACCTGTCTTATCGATTTAAGCATCGAGAAGAACAAAGTCACTACAGTCAATCCAATCCTAGTCCATCACAGTCCACCTAGAGTCTATCTTTTAGGGTCTCATTTTTTCTTTTCATTTTCATTTCCATTCAAGTTTTCATTTGTAAATCTAAGTGTCTTTTGTACACAATTTTTGTCTTATCAATAAAAAGTGATCAGTTTACGTTCCAATCATGTTTATACTCTTTCCCTATCTTTTCCTGTGAAAGCAAAAAAAAAAAAAATCGAAAAAAAATAATAAAAAATTAAAAAAAAATGATGATAAAAAAAAAAAGATAATAAAAATTGGCAAAGAAAAATGCATTCATTTGCTCTGCATCAATCAAAACTGGGGGCATCCTAAGAAGCACCATTAAAGGGGAAGTTTTGAAGGGTAATCATGGAAAGGATCCAGCAAAGGGTACGCAAGACTTCAAACAGTACCGAGGTAAAGCCGATTGAAGGGGTTAGGGCCAGAATGGTTTCTCCAAAAACCCAGGAATGGAAGATGCTCCGACAGAGAGGTGTCTGAATTTTGAGCTTAAAAGCGACAGAATAAAGAAGTTATGTTTGGAATTGGGTTGGGTCTGCACGAAGTCGCAATGCTATCCATACACTACTCAAGTCATCTCAGAATCAAGTTGCCTCGAAATTCTTTATGGATAGGCCGCTTCTAAATAAGCAAAAGAAAAAATGGGTCAAAAGGAACTTCTGCACAAAATAAAGAAATCAAGGACAAAGCTACAGGAAATCAAGTTGTCAAAAACGGGTCAACTGTAAGCTCTCCGTTAAATTCAAGCCCATCAAGGGTAGATGACAAATCATTTCAGCCATAAGGACAAAGATCAAGCGGCTGCTCATATTTTAAAAAAAAACAAGTTAAAAGAAGTAGTCATTTCCACAAATTGGATGACAACAAACACTTTGAAAATCAAGCGCCAAGCATGGCACAAGTACAAGTGTCCTTATAAACAAGGACCATTTCTCAAAACAAGGAAAAGGAAGAGTCTCCTCAAAATTCCTTATGGAGAGGAGAACCATTGAGGAAATAAGTTTCAAATTCAGAGGAAGATAAAGTTCAAGGAAAGGAATCAAATTAACCTCAAGACTTCAAACATGGCGAAGCCATAAACTCAAAGCATAAAAGCTTCTTCAACACTCAAGCCACTCAAGTTACCACCACAATGTGGGTATTCAAAACTCTTTGTGATGAATACAAGTCATATTTCAGTCAACCAGTGGTAAAACCACTACAACAACAAAGTCAGATTCGCCTAGGGTCATCACTATCATACGAGCTCGAGTTAATAAGTTGATTCAACATCAAGTCGGGAAGGAATCCCGTAAAGACATCCAGTCGGGAATGAATCCTGTAAAGACAGCAAGCCGGGAAGAAATCCCGCGAAGAAAATCAAGGCAGCAATGAATTTTGCATCAACATCAAGTCGGGAAGGAATCCCGCAAAGACATCCAGTCGGGAAGGAATCCCGCAAAGACATCCAGTCGGGAAGGAATCCCGCAAAGACATCAAGCCGGGAAGAAATCCCGCGAAGAAATCAAGTCAGAAATGAATTCTGCATCAACATCAAGTCGGGAAGGAATCCCGCAAAGACATCCAGTCGGGAAGGAATCCCGCAAAGACATCAAGCCGGGAAGAAATCCCGCGAAGAAATCAAATCAGAAATGAATTCTGTATTAATATCAAGTCGGGAAGGAATCCCGAAGAAATCAAATCGGAAATGAATTCCACAATCAGCATTAAGGCAAAATTGAATTTTGCCCCAACAGTAAGTCGAAAATAAATTCCGCACCAAGACGGAAAGGAATTCCGCACTAACATCAAGTCGGAGATGAATTCCACACCAGCCGAGCACGAAGTTCACATCCCGGAAGGAACTACGAAAGACCTGATTCTCCCCATCCCCCGAAGAGTTCTTGGAGATACGTAGGCAGCCGCAAAGGCGCGGTTACAAACATAAGTTTGCATCATAAATAGCATTTTCTCTTTGCCAATATAAAAAATAAAAAAAATAATAAAAAAAAGAGAGAAGAAAAGAAAAATAAAAGCTAGGGCCCGAAAGGACGGCTTCAGGCAAGAATTGAGCCCGCTAGGCTGAAAACCCGAAAGGGCGGTCTAGGCAAAAAGTTAGGGCAAAGAGCCTGCTAGAGTCGAAAACCCGAAAGGGCGGCTACTAGGCAAAAGTTAAGGCTAAAAAAAAAATAAAAAAAAAAAACAACAAAAAGTGCTTTCATGAATTCTTTTAGAAAGTCCATTTTTGTAGGATAAACAGCAAAGTATGTCCTTAAAAAAAAAATCCCCTTCAAAGGTCTCCTTGGGAGTATATAAATCATTTTTTCCAGGAATCACCAAGTTCTTTCGAGTCAAAATTCACTACAAGAAAAATTTGAGTCTCTAAATCGAGTCTCCAATGAGTCTCTAAAATTAAGTCTCCATCACCAGTGGTCATTCCACAACGAGTCATAAAAATC